>NW_020174693.1:1207065-1373708 GCF_003031525.2 Neophocaena asiaeorientalis asiaeorientalis
CCCCCCCCCCCCCCCCACCATTTTCTCTTCTGTACGATAGGAATAGAATGGTTTGTGAAGCTTACAGGAGATAATTCTTGTAAAGCTCTTAGGATACTGGCCAGCACAGGTGAAACACCCAGTGAACATGGCCTGTTATTATTAGAACTGGCTCAGGTGTTGAGCCCAGAAACCCAGTGACGAGGAACTAGAGAAGGCATTTCAGAGGATGTGGTGGTGGAGGGGGTGTTGATGCAGTCCTGTATGAATATTCTGTGCCTTCTCAAGTGGTTAGGACACGGGAAAAATGAGGAAATTGCAAATGAAGTGAATCAAGGATGCTTTCAGGTGCCTCCTTTCTCTGTGTCTTCAGTACTGAAACCTTTCCCCCATTGCTCCTCCATCCTCTATCTATAGCATGCTCTCGGCTAGCTGAGATCCAATGCTCGGGCCCAGTCTCAGGTGATAATGGCCTAAGAAGGTACTCATCCCAGGAGTATTTAACCTTTATTAAGAGACTCAATTAACCTTCAAGGTCTGAAGGAATTAATCTTCAATGGTGAAATAATTAAGGCCCTGTGAGGGATAACAGGGATATAGAGTTGGGCAGGGGCTGCTCCTTTGGGATTGCTTGAGGGAATGTCACCAGGTGGTCATCCCGATGTCAGGGACCACATCCAGTCTGCCTCAGTATCCCCCCATAGTCTTGGGGACACAGTAAATTCACAGAATCCTTTTGTTGAGCAGAATTTAAAGAACATGTCTAGTTGTCATCTTCCTATTCCTTCTGTCTAGGTATGTATGAATTCTTAATAAACTTTATTGCAAGATTTTGAAACGTGTTACTGGAGGAACTGATTATTTTATGCACAATAAAGTTTATAATTTAATTTATATTAAAAATTTAAATTTTAAAACTTAATTTATAAAATTAAAATACATTTCATTTTCTTTTAACTGTAAATTCATTTGTTCATTCAGCAAACATATATTGAGTGTCTAATCTGTGCCAGCTGCTGGGGAAACTTTTTGTGTTGAGGATATTTTTTCAAGAATCCCTGGGCTGGTCTCCTTTACAGTTTACACGAAGTTGACCCATCTCTCCTTCAGGCACATTTTTAGCCAAGTAAATGCCTGATCTTTTGAATCTAACTGTTCGTTAGCCCCCATTCTTTAGCTCTTGACTCTTTGCCATTCACATTTAGGTGCTTTTTGGGTGGGTGTTTAAATTATGTATTTCAAAAAGGCACCCAATTAAAAAAATAAAATAATCCACCACCTCTCAGTTAGTGGTCAAGACCTATAGCGATTTCACCAGGTGGCTATGGAGTCCATCTCTCACTTTTATTACTCGGAACCTAGTCTTGTTCTGACTCTATTGATGACTTTGAAGCGCTGATGTTAAGATTAACATCAGTTGCTTCTTTGGCTTCCAAGAGCAATTGTTTGCAGAACGTTCCTGCTCATTTTAGTGTGTGTTGAGGCCAGTACCACATTTAGAATTAAGGCAAAAAATTTAGTCATAGAATCCTCAATGATAGCAGACTTGGGAACAGTAATTTTGCATTTCTGACTGTTGTCATATGGGGAGTTTTCACTGTTGGCTTGCATTCTCATTTTGGTTTATTGTTTCAATTTTGTATCTCAGATGATTTTGACAGTTTTTGAGAAGGCAGAGACTCTGGGGACTGACTCTGTAAGTGCTGAAATATGAAAGGGGGAAGGAACAATTTCACGTTAACAGAGAGCAGAATGAGAGTCGTGAAGCCAACTCAGGAGGGTGGAGGATGGGTCAGGAAGGTGGAAGAGAGAACACAGGGGAAAATGTCCAGCATGAAAATAGATGCCACTTCTCCTGGGGTCCGGCGAGCCTTGTATGAATCTCCATGATGCCCTTTCTGCAGCAACAATGTTCGTTCAACATTTACTAACTGTGGTTGGGCTCCAATAGCTCTGTCCACACCGCCCTAAGAAGTAGATCCCATGGGAAGGAGCAGCTCCTCTCTTAGCTGTTTTCCTGATTTTTCCTTTGGACTGCTTTGTGAAGTGAGGTAGCAGGGGTAGCCTTTTTGTGCTAAGACTTAGTAGATGGGATGGCAGGGGCACAGACTTTGGAGCCACCCAGACTCAGGTTTGAGTCCCTCACTAGCTGTGCCGTTCACTAGGTGTGTGGCTTAGGTCAAGTGACTTCACCTCTATGATTCTTCAATTCATAATCTGTTTAAATGTGACAATAATAATACATATCTTATAGGGTTGTTGGTGAGGATTAGCATTGACCTACATAAAAAACACTGTAATGATTAATTCTATGTGTCAACTTGACTAAATCACGGGGTGCACAAGTAGTTGGCACAGGTATTTCTGGGTGTGACTGTGAGGGTGTTTTTGGATGAGGTTCGCATTTGAATCGGTAGAGTGAGTAAGGCAGGTAACCCTTCCCAACGTGGGTGGGTCTCATCCAATCTGTTGAGGGCCTGAATAGAACAAGAAAGTAGAGGAAGGGAGAATTCACTTTCCCTCTTTCTGACAGCTGGAGCTGGACATTGGTCTTCTCCAGCCTTTGGACTTTGACTTACAGCATGGGTGCTCCTAGTTGTCAGACCTTCAGACTTGGACTGGAACCATCAGCTCTCAGTTATCAGGCCTCTGGCTTCAGCCTGGAACTACACCGCTGGCTTTCCTGGGTCTCTAGCTTACAGATGGCAGATTGTGGGGCTTCTCAGCCTCCATAATTGCGTGAGTCAGTTCCTTATGATAAATCTCTTTTTCAGATATATACATACACGCACTCTGTTGGTTCTGTTTCTCTGGAGCACCCTCACTAGCTAATCTATATGGATGGTAATTGATTGGTAAACAGTAGCCATTTTTTGAATGGGAGACCTACAGAATAGGAGCAAGTTTACTTAGTTTTACACGGGCTAGCTCTAATTATGTGTGTGTATGCCTTGGCAAAATTTATGGTCACCTATTTTTACATATCCTGTGCAGGCTCATTTTGAGGGTAAATTCCATTCAATAAGGATTTATTTAGTCCCTATGATGTTATGAGCACAGTGTGTATAAAGATGGGTAAAACCCTGGTTCATGGATTCTAAGGGTCACAAAGATGCAAAGGAAGCAGATCTGCATATAACTGACCAACCAACCAATCCGCCAACCAACCAACATCATGACAAGTGCTAAGTTAGACAAAAGCTGAGGACAGTTTGAAAATGGAGGTGAATAACTTTGTGTGATTAGAAAAGGATAAAAAGTAAAGATTTACTGGGATTGAAGAGGTTGGGTTATCTAGCCAGAGATGATAGCTTGAGAAAAGACTTGGAGGAGTGACTTGATGTGATTTTTTGCTGGGGAGTGGTCAAGTAGACGGATGTGGTGGGATTGCTGAGCACTTGGAAAGGAGAAGTGAAAGGTAAGGCTAAAGAGATAAGTTGGGGCTAGAGTATGAAGGTAAACATGGGTTGCAAAGGTGAATGGATGCCATACTGGATGATATCTCCAAAAGTACAGGACTGATGGAGAGAGTAAAGGGAGATTTAATTGTTCAAGTTCATGACATTACTTGTTCTTCATCTTGTCAGAAAACAGAAGTCCAGACTCAGAATGTGTATAACAAAAACACTTAGAATTGTATTCTGACTGTGAGCCTGGGCATCCCAGTGTTTTCTGAAGGAAGCTGGGTGGAGGATGCCCTGAGGCAAGCCCCTGCAAGCAAGGCGTCCACAAGCACCAGCTACGCTGCCCTCCCCAAAACAGCTTGGGCAGCTGTGACTGCGACCTGTCTCACTGAGACTTCAGCGGCCCCAACCAGGGCAGGAAGGGAGCAGCTAGTGCTGAGTCTGTTTGGGGCTGTAGACATTCCCAGATTATTAGCCAGTCTAGGTTACATGAACTGGGCCATCACGGAGGTGTTAGGAGAAAGATGCAACCCTGTGAATAAGCCCACAGTTCATTCCATGTATGTCAGCCCTGGGTCCCAGGCAGCTTGTCAAATCCCAGACATCTTCGTGGGTGGAGGGCCAGCATTCCTAATGTGGTCCTTCTTTTGGTCTGAATGATTCAGAGTGGGTTAGGATGAGCCTTTCTTTTTGCAGTCATCTCCTTTCCCCTTTTTAAAATGCCTGTAGAATAGGAACACTGTTATGGAAATTAGTTAGCAGCTGCTGTACACGAATGTTTAGAAAATTAATATTACTCACATTATGCAGTACGAAAGCAGAATTTTAATGAAGCACGGAAACTACAGGCACATTGACCCCTTCCCCTTATCACAGAAATCTCAGAATGCATAACTTTCTTTGAGGAAGCTTCTCATTTCCACAAGGCTTCTATAGGCTTATTAGTGACAAAAATAGCACATTCACAACCGAAAGGAGAAATATTTCAGAACATAGTGTATATGACAGTGTCAGCTAAACCATTATCTATACTTGTTTCTCATTATTAATTCTTAACAATTAGCTGTTCTTTGTTGCATGGTAATGGGATTTGCTGTACTATAAAAATGCCTTGAAGTCGTTAATGTTCAGATTTTGTTCATGCTGATTCTGCCAGCAATAATTGTTATTTGCACTACAGAATGCTAGGGATGTGGCCTGCATGGGGCAAGAGTATGGCAGGGGTTGGGATTTTGGGTGAGAGGTGGGATGAGGTAGGGAAGGAGGAAATGATTAAGGGATTCAATTTGGAAAAGCCTGTCTGTAAAGCTGAACTGACCTACCAAAGTCGGTGCAAGGAGCTCAGCCAGGTCTGGAAGACAGGGGGCTTTAGGTGATGGGATCAGGTATGTTATCTTATGTGTGAGGCCCCTGGGGAAAGGCTGCAGAGGGAAAGAAGAAGGTAGAGAGCAGTCAGGGTGAGGAGAAGCAGGGAGATAAAAAGAACTAGGCTTTCAGGTGGCATGATGGCATGATGAAAAGAAACAGGCAGAACCTCGACTGGGGCAGCTCTGGGAAATGCTTTGAAGGTGAGCGAATGTTTCAGCCAAGAAAGGAAGCTCAAGGAGGAGGAGGGAAAGGCAAGCTTCTGAAGGCAGAGTGTCTGTCTTTTATGTGATTTATAACCTCAACCCACGTGAAATATGGTGTTCTCTGATATCAGGCACAGCATGAGTGTTCTTGCCCGAGAAGAGCCTGGCCAGCAGCGCAGGGAGGAGCAGGGATGGTGAAAAGGGGAAAAGCCGGGACAGTGGACCGAGGGCTAGAAATTACATGGAGAAAGGGGTTCAGTTACTTTCTGTGGAGAAGTTTGCTTATACAAGTGTGTTATATATAGTGTCCTGTATTCATTATTCAGATGCACTATCATCCACCCTGGGAAGAAAATGTGTGTGTGCATATGTGTGAGCAGATGTGTGATGCTGGACATGGGCCTGGGTGGAAAGGTGCAGATCTCTATCCTCACCACCACCACTTGTATTTACTGAGCACTGGGTACAGGCACTGGGCTCTGATCCTGAATCTGATGCTGGTCATAAGGGCCAGTGGTTCTTGTCATCCACAGTGTAAGACTGAAAAACTGCAGTGCTCTGCTGGAGCCGGCTTGCACCAGCTCACAAGAGCTTGCCACCTGATGTCGGGTTGGTGGCTTAAGATCACCATGGTAGGAGTATTTATATCTCAGGAACTGGCAAATGTTGCAAGCTGGGGTTTCCCCCTTCTCTCCACCCCCATCCAAAGAGCTGATTGGTAAACATTCACCAGCAAATCACTGGATCTCCACCTTTCAGATGCATAGGAAATAGGGAAGGGGAAACAGTTCCCTGCAGAGAAGAGCAGAGCTACTTATCAACTCCTTGTCTGTTCTTCAGCATTAATCTGTTGGCCAAGAGCAGCAAGTATGTTATTAGTGGAAAAGTTGTGAGCGCTGGCCTTGAGCAGACCTGGACTAGAATCACCGAGCCAGTGCCTGTGTTATTGCCTTAGCTGAGATATTCAACCTCTCGGAGTCTCTGGCTCCTCTTCTGTAACATGGGGATATTAGCATCCACCTTGCAAGGCTGTTGTCGGGTTTAGAAACAATATCTGTATAATGACTGTTAAATGTCTGTAATTTACTTTGAGATGCATTAACAAGATGGCTTGATAGATGGGTCAAAGGCTAGATGTGTGGAAAAGCAAGCATAGCAAAATGGTAGAATTCAGGTGGTGAGTACATGGGTGTTCACTGAAAAATCTTCCAACCTTTCTATAATTTTCATAAGAAAATGTGGAAGCAAAAGAAACCTATTAAGCAGTAGTACTGACAACAAATGGCAACAATAACAAAAATGACTCATCTCCTGTCCTTCCTAACTCTGCTCCAGCCCCAGAGGCCCTGCTTGCTCTGGAATATTCCAGGCCTGGCCCCCTCTGTACCTGTTTCCTCCTGCCTAGGCTAGCACTCTTCCTTCCTCTCTTGCTCCCCACCTGCTTCTGGTCTTTATTCACATTTCACCCTCCTGTCAGGGCTTCACTGCTCACATTTTCACAATTGGACACGTCAATGGCTGGCACTCCCTATTCCACTCCTTGGCTTTGTTTTCCTCCATAGCACTTATCATAATCTGCCTTACAATATAGTTTTATTTTGGTTATTATTTTCCCCCACAAGGATGTAAATTCCATGAGGACAGAGATTTTTGTTTATCTGATCTCTGCTGGATCCCCAGTGACAAAAACAATGCCTGGAACAAGGTAAGTACTCAATAAATATTTGCTGAAGAAGGAAGTGATATATTATTATTATTCCCTAGACCTACAGCTAAGCCCCAAATGAAGGAAGCTGTATTAGTCTGGGTTCCCCCAGAAGCAGATTCAAATGCAAGTAAATTACTTGGGAGATAGTCCCAGGAAACAGTGGTTAGGGAGTAGAGAAATGAGATAGGAAAAGGAAGGCACAAATAAAGAACATATGGTAAGGCAGGTGACCACTGGAGCTTCACTGGGCTACACTAGGAGCCAGTGTAGGAGAGGCACCCCAGAGTCATCCTGTGGATTGAGGGAGCTAGGGTCTTTATATACTAATCCCCAGTAATTGAGAGCTGTTCCCAGGGGTATACACTTCTTGACACTCTGGCCTGTGTGCTTGGACAGAAGAGGGTTAGGAGGCCTAAGAAACTTCTCAAGCAAAAGATATGGATGCTGGCCATTAGAAATCAGGCTGTATGTAGGAAGTGATATGGCTCAGAAGGATATGGGTGGGGCACCCACAGAGTCTGCTTTGTTACCCATGCAGTGAGGTCTCCAAATCAGTGTTGAGAGTGTGGGATTAACTTTAACATCACTGATCCTAGAAGAGTTCTAAAAAAATCAGTGAGGGTGTTTCCTCCTTAAAACATTCCAATTTAATTTTACCACCTAGATTCTAGATATTTTACCAGTTTTTTTTTTAAACCAGAACTCATTTAGTTTATGGGAGAGAAATTATTTACTGACGTATTATACTAAATTTTAAAGAGTCTTTTTTTTAGCAATGTCCTGACTAAATTAATCTCACTCATGAAACAGGAGCATCTAGAACAAAATCATATTTGCAAATCCAAAAGCAAATTTGCTAACATTAAAAATTTTCCAGAATACCAAAGAATATCACATTGGAATGAACTATCTCATAAAAAACCCTCATATTCCACTGATTGCTGTTTATGACTAAAGCTAACAGTTGGGCAAGAGGGAGAGATACAGTCCCTCACAGTAAAAATAAACAAACCAAAACACCACTCCCAGAAGTAAAATGTGATTTGCAACTTAATATTGATAAAGTCACAAAGCTTGAAGGAAACTTAAGGACTCATGACCTCATCCATCATCTTACCCAGGACCACCCTTAATTTTTATATATACAAAGTTAAAGCATGTTCAGTTTAGTGACGTTCATCTAAATAGTAGGTATTATGGAAACCTAAAAACGGATGGAACAAGAAGTTGAGTGGATATGTAGCTTTTTAATTGGTTGGGCTGTGATCGGAGAAGCAATAAGGCAAAGTGGTTAAGATCTCCCATTTAGCAGGTGGACAGACTTGCAAGCAAATCTTCTTCCCCTCCCCTGATTCATTCTGCTGCTTATTAGAGTATAACCTTCGTGGGTTAACCTTCTGGTTTTCCATTTTCTTCAGCTACAGAATGGGAATTATAATACCTTACCCTCTCTTCTGCCCTTTCTGCTTTCCCTCGAATCGATGTAAGGATTAAATGACAATATATATGAAGTGCTTAGTTTAGTGCTTATAAGGAGATCAGTGCTTGGTAAATCATTTTTATTATGAACATAATTTTATTATGTCCATTCATTCATTTGTTCAGCAAATATATGAGCATCTACTATGTGCCAGGTACTGTTCAAGGTACTTGGGATACACTGGTGAGCAAAACAGGCAAAGATCCTTGCCCTTTTGGTGTTTACATTCTAGTGGGGAGAGGGGTAGGTAGACAGTACGCAACTGATAAGCAGCAGATAAATAAATTATGTGGTAGATTAGAAGATAAGTGCTATGGTGGAAAGAAAAAGGACAGCAAGGAAAATGGGATTAGAAATGCCAGGGGGATGACCCTTTGCTGTTTTTACACATTGTGGTCAAGGTGGGCCTTATTGAGAAGGTAGTATTTGAACAAAGAGTTGAAGGAGGTGAGGGAGTGAACATGTGGGTGTCTGGGGAAGAGTTTTCCAGAGAGAACAGCCAGTGCAAAGGCCCTGAGGACTCTGCTTGATTGAGGAACAGAGAGAAAGTCAGGCTAAAGCAGGGTGAGTAAGGGTTGGAGGGGGGCAGGTAGAAGAATATGAAGTCATAGAAGTAATTGTTGGGGTGGAGGGAATGAGTTGATCAGGTAGGACCTCACGCCATTGTGAGGACTTTGTCTTTTATGCTGAGTAAAATGGGAAGTCACTATAAGGTTTTGATATAGAGACTTGATCTGAATTACATTTGAAAAGATCACTTTGGCTGCTGTGTTCATAATAGACTTTTTGGAGACAAGGTAGAAGCGGGAGACCTGTTAGGAGGTTACTGCAGTCATTTAAATGAGAGATGGTGATGCCTTGAATCAGGGTGGGAGCATGGGAGGTAGTGAGAAGTGGTTGGATTCTGGTCATAGTTTGAAACGAGTCCAAGAAGATGTCTTGGTAAGTTGGATGTGGAGTTAACGGCACAGCACGAAGAACTTACTAGGTCAGTATGTCTGGTAGCTCATTCTTTTTTAGTGACTGCATTGTACACGACTATGCAGGTATACCAATTTATTTAAGCATTCCTCTTTTATTTATTTTTGAGGATTGGATGGTTTATTTTTATTCACCAGTTTAACCCCACTTAAGCTAGCAATTAGAACATTGTCTTGCACATGGTACAGACCTCAGTAAGTAATTGTTAACTGACTACAAGAATAAATGAATGAATTGTTGGATAAATCATCTGAAAAATTATCTCAACAAACAAAATCAAAAAGTATTTATTGGTTATAATTACTAAACCGGCAAGAGCAAATTTCTAATTAATATGTATTAATTGCCTACCATGAAACAGATACTACAGTGGGAAAGGTGCCATGACAGTGTATTCAGAGGTGAAAATGAATACTGTTACTAAAGGCATTCCTCTTTTAAAGTAAATTTAAGTTGTTTACAATTTTGGATATGGTTGATATTACCAACAGTGCTGTAATGAACAGTTTTTTGTGCCCATGTATAAATATTTCTGTAGACTAGGGTTCTAAAAGTAGAATGGTTGAGTAGAAAGAGACGTACATTTGAAATCTTGCTGGATTCAGCCAGTGGACACCCCCAGTGCTGGCACCAACATACTTACCCACCAGAAGGGGAAGGCTGTGAGCGGGTCTCCCCGTGAACACAATGTATATCGTGGTTCTATGGCTTTTTGACTACCCAATCTCTCTCATGTGGTAAATTATGATAGGATTATTTTAAAAATTGCTTTTGACAAAGTTGCCTGGTATGGGTCTTTTATACTTCTCTAGATTTGTTACCAGATATTAAACATTAGCAAACTTTGGAGACAGTTCTAAAATGAAGCATTTAGGTATCATTTCTTTCAGAGGGAAGGCAGATGACATTCTAATGACAAACCTGTGAAGTGTTACAACATTACTTAAAGGTCACCAGATGTGGGATTAAATTGTCACTGATCTATTTTTATGCCAATGTGAAATTGATAATTCAAGGGAAGTGGGTATCTTTATCAGCTAATGTCACAGTGTTCAATAATTATTGTATTTATTATTTCCCTACCCAAAATTAAAATCCTGATTGGCGAGGAAGCACTTTATGAGTCTAGGGAGCTCTTCTGACATTTAATATAATCTTCCAATAAGTCAGATGGGTAGTTGTTTTGATGAAAGCTGTGGGCAAAGTGCTGTTAAACCAAATGCAAGGAAGACATTATCTTGTAAATAATACGGTGATTAAAGCTTTGTTCCACATCATTAAAAATGTGCTACGTGGTCCAACCTTGCCTCTCCCTAGCACTGTTCAGCAGGAGATGCCTCAGTTTGAAGAAGCACTTACATTTAGAGGAACCCAAATAGAACCCAGAAATCTGGTAAGCACATCAGAGAAGGCTGAGCTACAAATGCCTGCAGGTCCTTTAATAGTGCTATTGTGCCCTTAGCTATCATGGTGCTTCCAGAGCTTTCTCATGGAATCTGCTCTATGGGCTGGGGATTTACGTAAATGGACCAGTCAGGTCTTACTGACCAAGAGAGAAGTTTAAAAACTCAGTGCAGTCTCATTTAAGCAACATTCGACTTCTGCCAAGCCTCCAGCCCCCGCAGTGTCAGCGTTATTGCTCATACAATTAGAGATGGCTGCCTGTGAGCAGCTCCCTGCAGCAGCCACTCTCCCAAGTTCATCCATTTCTCCTTGCCCAGCATGCCAGCTCCTGGCTCATTTCAGCTTTCATTAGCTTCTGCAGCTTCTGGGTGTGAAGGTGCAGCTCACCTAATCTCCACTGTTCTGGAGTGCAAAATAAAACACCCCTGTCTGTGGGCCCTTGTTCTTGCCACTCAAGTGTTTAACTGGAGGGCAAAAAACTTGCTTTCTTAAATGCAGGTCAGTTCCATCAGGAGGGAATTGTCAAAATCCTGATGCTCTCTGCACTACATTTCTCTCTCTGAAAGGGGATGGGATCTATTCCACGCCACCCCCCACATGTTTATGGATAATGAATGAAGATACTTACAGTAGCCTGTTTTGGGGTCAATTTGGACTGATCACTTGGGTGCATGCCTGGCAGATCTGACTGTGAAGACAATGGCAGGACTGGTCTGGGCCAAGTTGTTGCATTATTATGAAGTCACTACCCTCCAGTTGATTTAAATCATTGCTTTAGACTATTATGAATGACTGTCTCATATATCACATATTGGCTTCAGTGAAAACAAATTGGTTTATGTAACTGCAAAGTCCAACTTCTGGCATAGATGGCTCCAGAAGTGCACCTAAGGTGTTCTAGAATCCTTCTGCCCCAGCTCCAGGTCTACTTTCTGCAGGCAGGGTCTTCCTGCATGAAAGCAAAGTGACCATTCAGTAACTCCCAGCTGATGGCCATCCTTTGCAGAGAAGGAATAATTTCTCCAGCTAATGTTCTGTGTCTGTATTCCATCACTCTGGCTTTCACTGCATGTCCACACATGGGCAGTTGCAGGGGCTAAGATGTGCATCATTCAGATTGGCTAAATCTATGACCTATACCCATCTTTGAAACCAAAGGGGTGAGTTCCACCCCGTGCATATGATCTGAGAGAGGAGGAAAGGTGGTTTCTAAAAGAAAATTGGGGCAGTGTTTCCAGAAACAGGGGAATGGATGCTGGGTAGGAAAAAATGATAGATGTCCACTGCAGTGTGTATAACTAAGTCAGGCCCTGGGCTCCTCAGAGCTTCAGCAACCCGAGTAGCACTGCAATGGGTGCCTTCAAATTTAAATAAGGTAACTTAAATCAGTTCACATGGCACATTTTATAGAAGAGAAAACTGAGTTAATTAGTAGCATGATAAAGTGAAAGAAGTTTGGGCACATAGTAAATGCACAACAAATGGTTGAGATTTTAGTGGTATGTCATCATCTGGATGCTTTTTCATATACGCTTCTTTTTTTTTTTTTTTTTTTTTTTTTTTTGGGAGCCTTGGCAGGCGGACTCTCAACCACTGCGCCACCAGGGAAGCCCTCATATACACACATTTTATCACGTGCATTTTGCTTATGATAAAATTCTGAACATATTTAGTGCGTGGTCTTACTCCATAAACAAATTCCACAGCTGCAGTTTAGTGTCCAGGAGTAGATGAGCTCACTAAAATGAGAAGCGGGAAGGATGGATTAGAGAACTTATGGCTTCAAGGGTAGAAAGATTGTGTAGTTGAAGGCAGAGGCTGGAATTGCATGAGAGGTTACAGTCAAAGGGAAATAATTTTTTTTTCCTATGGAAAGGTGTCGGTTGTGCAAGAAATAGTCCTGGGGGACAGAGAGTAAAATCCCACAGAGGTTGTAGACCTGCCTGACTCTTCCTGGAAATTGTTTGAGGGGGCAGGAGGACGCAGGCTTTGTAAATTAATAAATGGGGATCTAAGGCTCCTGGGACCTGTTTTCTTTCAGTTCCTTGGTTAGCCTTTTCCTAGAGGGCAGCAGGTGTTTCTGGTTGGACTTGAATTTTGTAATTAATTCTGAACCAATAACTCCATGATGTTTAGAGGAAGAACTCTTTGCAGGTAAGATAAACCTGGGACTGCTGTTTAGATTTTTTAAAATGGGTACTTTTGTATTTCTTATTGGTAGAGCAGATTTCTAAAAGCTTTTTGTCTCAAAATCTTCTCTTCCCACGTATATCCAGGCCAGCAAATGAGCACTAGCATCTGGGGGCCCAGGGCTGGGAGTTTGCATTATAGAACAGTTGGGAGATCCTTTTCTTATCATTCATCTGTTCATGTCATCTTGATAAAGCATCTCTTCTAGGCAGAGCCAGGACCCTGGTGACACAAGTGAGGCTTCTAGGGCACAACATTTAAGGAAGTGCTCATTCTCAGTGTAGTGAGAGTGGAAGTGTAGAGCTGGTGCCTGAGAGTAATAACAGCCTTAGGTTTTATGCCCAAGGAACCTCCCTTGCTTCACCCCAGTTCTGGCCCTGCTTTTTTTTTTTTTTTTTTTAAATTTATTTATTTATTTATGGCTGTGTTGGGTCTTCGTTTCTGTGCATGGGCTTTCTCTAGTTGTGGGAAGCTGGGGCCACTCTTCATCGCGGTGCGCGGGCCTCTCACTATCGCGGCCTCTCGTTGCGGAGCATAGGCTCCAGACGCGCAGGCTCAGTAATTGTGGCTCACGGACCCAGTTGCTCCGTGGCATGTGGGATCTTCCCAGACCAGGGCTCGAACCCGTGTCCCCTGCATTGGCAGGCAGATTCTCAACCACTGCGCCACCAGGGAAGCCCCTGGCCCTGCTTTTAAGGGCCAAGGTCTGTGTAAGATATCAAGAGATCCAAAGATAAATTGGACGTGATGTCTGATTCCAGCACGTCCCCTGCCTGGGAAGTCCACAGAAGGTGAGGATAAGTCTTGAGAATGATCACATCCACCTGAAGCTCACAGGGGAAAGATGTAAAAATGAGAAACTTGAAGTTCAAGGGTTCTGAAAACCTCTAGATTGGAGCTGGGGTTGGTAGAGAGAAGCACAGATGTGCTGAGGCTGCTTTCTGACACTTGTCTTGGAGTTGTCCTGGCCAGTTACTGTTTTTAAAGTAAAAAATTAGATGTCATGCTCCTATTAGTATTAGTAGTATTAGTATTCTTGTCTAATAGGACAAACCATATTATAATAAGGGCAACAATAATAGTACTGAAAAATATATATGATATTAGCTGAATGCCTAATTAATGCATTATCCGTTTCGTCCTCACAGCAACCCTTTGAGGTATGTAGTCTCATGATTTCTATTTTATGATTTCTGTTTCTTCAACTGAAGTGCAGAGATGTCAAGTCATCTGCCCAAGGTCAGATAGTGCAGAGTGTCAAGGTCAGGATTCAAACCCAGGCTTGTCCACCATGCCGCCTTGAAGGGTGAGGTAGGCTGGGGTGGTGGGAGATACTACTGGCATTTTCTCCAAACTCCTAATCCTGAATGAACTTTAAAAAATGGCTTATTTAGACTATGGGAAAACCAAATTTCTTTAAAAAGTTTCTCAGCTTTCTGAAGTGACAACTGAGAAGAGAAGTGCAGCCATCTGTACCCTGAAATCCCTCTGCCTGCTTTGCCACATCCTGCCGCTCACCCCTTCCTCTCTCTTCCGCTGCGGCACAGCCGGCCTGGGAGAGAAAATGGAAAGACAGTGGAAATTACTGTCACTCCCGCCCTGTCCTCAGGGAACAGGAGAGCAGTTATTGCCACGCTGGGTCAGCCAGACAGGCCCTGGATTTCTGTGCTTCTATGGTAATTAGAAAGCAGAATCTTAAGAGCCAATTCTGACTAAGAACTCTGTGTCCAATTTTCTCCTGGCCCTGATTGTGAATGGCCTGATCAATATTAAATCTAATTTACAATGATGGCCCCTGTGAAGCTGGCAAATGTTATGTCAACACACCGTAATGACTTCGGCTTCCTGAGCACACTTGTTAGCGTGGCCCCATCTGCCACGACCACTCTCTTAGCCGCTCCCACCTCTAAAGCCACATCTGTGATAACGTCCCACAGGCTCTCTTGCCTTCTTTCCATCAGCAGAGGCCCCAGCCCTGTCAATCCTTGTTGCCTCTTTACTACCTGATGAACTCCAGAAAAGAAGGAGAAAGCAATTAATGTTCTTCCCACAACTGATGAACCAAAGAAAGAAATAATTGGCACTCAGTTCTAATAATGGCAAATTTTATGAAATTTCCATAAATACAATTCAGAAAGGAGCATGGGGATTATTTCTTCACAGGGGGCCCAACTGGTTTGCATTGTTTCATAATGTTTATGTGATTACAATTCCACATCGCCTGCATTTACATCCTGTTGTCTCCAGGGCAGGTTCTTGCAACTGATTTGCGAGGAGCCCAATAAAAGAGCTGTAACAGGAGCAAACTTCCCATTCTGAAGTTTCCTGGCTTTCCTCATCTCAGGGGAGACAGGGGAGCCACTCGGCTGGAGAGAGAGGCACAAAGGAAGGCTCCCAAGGCGTTTCTGAAAGCCAGGAGGCGGATATCAGTCACGCCACCTGCCCTCCTGCCTAAAGCACATCTTGGGCTTGCATTGTTTGTGATAAGAAGTCAAAACTCCTCAGCTCTTTTCTCTTGGGCTCCTTCAGACAGCGCTCACCAGTCCCCCACAGTCTGCTCCAGCCAACAGGCTTCCTTTAGTCCCTCACATTTGCCACACTTCCCCCAACCCAGGGACTCGGCATATACCTTCCATCCGCTCTGCCTGGGAGATTTTTCCCTCTCCTCCTTCCCAAAGAAAGGCTTCCTCACCTTTCACACATCAGACCTCCCAGCAGGTCAGTTTTTCCCTACATTGGCTCCCATTGCCACCTCTCATTTGTCTCACTTGCTTGCAACTTGTTATTTGTTGGTGCGATTATGTGATTAGTGCCTTCCTCTTTATTCAGATGTAAACTTTGAGAGGGGAGGGCCCTGTCTGTC
The DNA here is from genome assembly GCF_003031525.2 of Neophocaena asiaeorientalis asiaeorientalis. Lineage (NCBI taxonomy): Eukaryota > Metazoa > Chordata > Mammalia > Artiodactyla > Phocoenidae > Neophocaena > Neophocaena asiaeorientalis. The sequence goes on from NW_020174693.1 coordinate 1,222,646, forward strand.
TTAGTCACCAGTGTATCCCCTTTCAGAAGAGCACCCCCTGGAAGTTGAGGATGATGCTGTAGTGGGGCATCATTTCACCTCTGCTGAAGAGAGAATCACTATCCCTGCATTAGTTGAGTATTGGTTTGGCTGCTGTAACAAAGGGAGAACGTAAAAAGGAACTTAAAACAGTGGTTCTCTCTGAGCTTGAGGTGATATGTCTGCTCCATAAGGTCAGGGATCCGAGGTCCTTCTGTCCCTTTCCTTCATTCAACAAAGATCCATTAGGCACCTACTATGTTCCAGGCATCATTCCAGGCCTTGAAGACATAGCAGTGAACAAAACAGAGGCAATCCCTCTCCTCATGAATCTAATATTCTATTGGGTGTGACCAGGCAGTTGAACATGATGAAAAGTAACATGTTTAACATGCTATATAGTGATACGTGCTATGGGGGAAAAATCAAGCAAGGATGCGGGTAGGAAAAGTTGGGGGGAGTGAGTGCTATTGAAATTCTAGAGAAGGTGGTCAGAGAACATCTCACTGGAAAGGTGGTATTTGAGTAAAGACCTGGAGAGGGTGAGGGAGTGAGCCACGTGGAGATCTGGGGAAAGGGTGTCAGTAAGTACAAAGGTCCTGTGGCAAGAGACTGTCTGGATTGTCCAGGCACAGCAAAGAGGCCAGTGTGGCTACAGTAGAGCGATGGATGGGAGAGTAGTGGGAGCTGAGGTCAGAGAGCTTATGCGTGGCCAGATCACATAGGACCTTGTAGTCATTTTACGGACGTTGGCTTGTTGTTCTTGTAGGGGAGAAAAATTTGCCACCCCAAAATCTATCTCTTTGGCATGTGGATTATTTCAAGCTAAAAACAATCAAGCCCCAAAAGACTTAGGCAGAACTTTGGACCTTCCTCTTAACTGCATAAAAGAATTTAGGTAGATGAGCTGTTCCATGAAGGGAGCTATTGCCACAAGGCCCTTCTTTGTTTTTGTTTCTTAAACCATTTTAAAAAATTGAAGTATAGTTAATTGACAATGTTGTGTTAGTTTCAGGTGTATAGCAAAGTGATTCAGCTTTATACCATGGTTTCCCCTCTATAGTGGTTTTAAAAAAGTGCTTTTGACATCTCCAAATCAAACCACGACTTGGAGCCATGCTGTATTCTTTGATAGCTAATGTTGAATGAATCAGTAGACTCTGAGCAGCTGCCTTGTTTCCTAATCTTTAGAATCTCAGGGTCAGGCTGTCAGTTCTTAACCCTTTACAACATCTGTCCTAGCTTGAACATCTTCAGTGGTAGGGGACTCATCATCTTATGCAATGATCTGTTCCATTGTCATATACCACAGATGATTAGAATAATTTTTTCTTGAGCCACTTTTTGTTTCTTCCAATAGATCCAGGTTTTCCTCAGTATAACCAATACAGCATAAGTTTAATTACTCTCCCCCATGATCACTTTTCTCCTGGGAAAGGGAAGAGAGACCCAGAGTTGGCCCCTCCAAAGTCCCTGTTGTGCCATGGTGATCAGAGAGCTCCAGGATGGAGAGATTTTTACTTGGGACACCGATCCTCACCATTAGGTCAGCTCTGAAAGTGAAGCAGGGCAAGTGAGTGGCTTAAACTGATGTCACCCACTTTGCTCTCTGTTTTTGGGCATGTCACCTAATAATAATAGTTAATAATTTCTACAGATTAGGGAATACTTAGTATAATAGAAACTGTGATCAGACATTTACATACATTTTCTTATTTAATCCTCATATAACACTAATGGTATTATTATTCTCATTTTACAGATGAAGCTAAAGTTCAGAGAAATTAGATAACCTACTCAAGGTCCCTGTGATATTGTATCTGTGTTTTGAACTCCTACACTGATCCTCCTCCCTTAACCTGCTCATGAAACACTGAATAACCCTTATAACCAAGGCCGCCCAAGGTAAAATGGCCAGTGTGGGTCCTGAAAATCCAACAGACCTCCAAGGACAAAGCAAAGGTTGAGACCATAGTCATCAGCAGGAAACAGGAGAAAACCCAAGCCAAGGTCAGTGAGGGCTGCTGCGACCATGATGTAGGTAATGGTGAGTGCCCCAAGAAACGGGTAGCTTGAGATGCCACGAAGCTCTGGTAATAAGCAAAAGAAAGGGGGTAAGACCTATATTCTTAAAAGGACATAAGTGCTATAGAGATTATAATACCCTCTGCCAAATCAGTTCAAAGTGAAAACAAGAGAAACACCAAAAATAAATGTAAACATTGCAAAGTTCAATAAGGTCTTTTTTTTTTTTCTGTGCCTGAAAACACATTGTAGAACACTGGTGGATACTCAGCAGAGATGACATGCATTTGTTGACTTATAGGAGCCACAGAACAAGCAGGTTGTGGTGGGAGAACATCGCTAAAGGAAGCGAGACAAGATAAGAGCTCAGTTACCATTACTGGGATGTAAGGATGGCCTGTGTTTGTTAAGATTTGGGGGATAAGGGGAACTGGATTGGCCATAGGGTCCAAAAGTGAGGCTGAATTTACAGAATGTTTGAGTGACTTCATCATTGAAGCATGGGGGGCTTAGGAATCGTGGGAGACAAGTATACCTTTGGGTGTTGATCTAGATTGCTCTGAAGTTACCCAGCAGAAGAACCTGATTTCAGTGATTTTAGGATGACATAGATTATTAGACACTTCTTGATTTAATAATAGCATTTTAGAAAAAAGGAAATACTACAATCATTGTACACGTTGCTTTTTTAGGCATGTCAAGAATTCAAACATGTTAAAATATAAAAACAAAAGTTTAGTAAGTACTATAGTAAATGTAGTAAATAGAAGTCTAGCTCAGCTACATGGTGAAAGATTAAGACCAGAATTTTTTTAAAAAGTGGGTGAGGAGAAGCCTAATTATTGAATACAGTAGGGAAAAGAAGCACATGGCACCAACTCTTCCTTTTTCATTGTTTTATTTATGTTTCCAGTCAGAACATTCTTCTTAGGGCAGATGTGTTTGATGGTGGACAGGATGGTAGAGCCTTCTCTTGAGCATCATGGTTAATGGCCCTGTGTTTTGGGTTGGATGTCAAGACATCGTCTGAACCAGATGGATGTGTCAAGTTTGGAGGTCTAACAGAGCAGGACAGGCCCACGGGATTCTGGGCTTTATTCAGAAGTGGGGTTATATCCTCAGCTCCACTCAGAAAACTGGGGGGCTTAATCACTGCAGGCTCATTGCTTTAGGTTGCTTATGGTGACAAAACTGAGCTAATGCTTGGAGGGCATCTGGGTTTTCTACCCGGTGTAATAAGTCTGAAGCCTTCCAAAAAGCTTGGAGCTTACTGAGTGGAAACCACTGACATGGATTCTCCGTTTCTGAAGATTCCAAAGGGGAGAGGGAGAGAGAGTGACATGAGAACAGGAGATGGAAATGGGAAAGTAAAGCTTTACCAGGAGGGCATGGCAGTTACCACCACTTCCATTTTATCTCAAACCTAAGATAAACACACTCTAATCAAACAGAAAGTGTGTCAGTGGAAGTACCACTCTGACACTATCCCCTTCCTAAGGTTACTTCAGAGATAGAAAAGTTCCAAGCAGATTATTGGTATGTGGCCCTGAGGACCTTAAACTACAAACAGAAAACTTAACTAGTACAATAATACTGTATTATATTTTCATTTCACATGGTTCAGTTTTCTTAATATCAATAGCATAAATTTCAATTATCATAAAATTAGTGACTGGGCAGGAAACATATCTCTGCAAGAAAATGTTGCAATAATTGTTAATATAAGGGGGGCGGTGGTCTCAAGCTCTTCTGTGGGACTAAAAGTGGCCTTCCCTTCAGTGATGTACATGCTAAGCAGATTTCCTTTTTTTTTTTTTTTTAACATATTTATTGGGGTATAATTGCTTTACAATGGTGTGTTAGTTTCTGCTTTATAACAAAGTGAATCAGTTATACATATACATATGTTCCCATATCTCTTCCCTCTTGCGTCTCCCTCCCTCCCACCCTCCCTATCCCACCCCTCCAGGGGGTCACAAAGCACCGAGCTGATATCCCTGTGCCTCCTTCTTTTCTAATGAGATAAATTTAAACCTAATTAAAATAGGGAAACTTCACTTCATGTCATAGTTGAGACACTGAACATGTGTGAGGAGTGCCGTGGAGGGGGTGGGCTGCTTTTTTACAGTAGAGGAGTCGAGATTTGCTGGATGAAGTTGAGTGTTTTAGTCTATTTTTAGTGTTTTGATGAACATTCTCATCAAATGGGTCTCTGAGAGTCTGCGGCAAAGTTACCTCAAAGCCAAAATGCCGAGGTAAGGCATGGGATTATGGAGAGGGTGCTTTGAGGTCCTGGCATTATAGTCGTCACAGAAAAACAAGCAAGACTTTCAGTAACAAACCAATAACTTTCTGGAACCTTCAACATTTTAATTAAGAGAGAGAAATAAAGGAGCACAAAGTACTGAAGGAAGAAGAGAGCATGGAAAGAACAGGGAATATATATGTGAGCTGAGCAAAGAACAGATAAAAATAATTCTTAGGTTTTCCTACTTTTAAGTTAGGAGCAAAATCTGTAAAATGACAAAATTTCTTGTTCTTTTTGGAAGTGCAATCAGATGTCTGTTTTTGCTGACTAACATCACAAGTGTCTCATTGTATATTTCACAAGGTCTCTAAAATTCTTCTCTAATTCAAGGTAAGACATAGGAGACCCACAAGCTGTTCTTGATGGGGATTCAAAGAAGCTGTGCACCTATTCAAAATACAACGAGCTTAGGCAGAACCCTGTGCTACAATATCAATTATACTGACTGAAAAGCATTTCTGCCCCCTTTTTGTGTGTCTTTTTGGAATAAGAATGTACGTTGCCCTTATTAATCCTACGGAATTACATTTTCCCTGCTCCTTAGGAAATCAAGCAAATGCAGACAGTTTCTGCAAGTTAACAAAAAAATCTAATTTCCACTTGAGCAGCTTTGAGGTTAGGTCAGCAGAAAAAAAAAAAACTGCAGTAGCTTGTGTTGATGAATATTTTATAAGCTGTACCATCTAATAAAAGATGTATTTAAAAATGGGCAGGATGCTGGTTAAGAAAATGTCCTATTATCTAATTATTATGAAGATAAATTTGGGTATTGGGTGTGATGAAAGAATAAACCAGACCACAGACAAGTTCAATTTTGGGTCTTTAGACACTTTTTGTTCTGCTTCACCACAGATCTTCCATCATGGCTGTAACTGCCGACTTGTACAATCAGTGAGACAACGGGGGTGGTTACAGAGCTTGACCCATGTGGAGATTATTTAGTGGCCTCAATGGACAAGAGAAATCTTTAAGCTTCTAATTAGCACACCCGGTCTATGAAATTGCAAACCTCATTATTTGAGTCAGGGTCAGAAAAGTACAGGCCAATATAATCCCCATATGACATCTTGGCAGTATTTGGAGAGTCTTACCCCCGGAGTTCAGAATTACACTCTTCATGATCTATAATAATAATAATGACAATGATGGTGACAACAACAACAACCCTAAAATAGCAGCAATCATTTATTGAGCACTTACTATGTACCAGGCATGATGCTAAGTGCCTTACCTGCACCATCTCTTCCAATCCTCACAATAACTCCATGAGATAGGTACTATTATCATGCTTATTTGATAGCTAAGGAAAATGAGACTTATAGATGCTTAGTTAGCAAGTGATTGAGTTGACTCCAAAGCCAACAGGCTTTGCTGGAATGGATGCCCACAATCCCACCCTTGTCTCAAACCATAGTTTTTTGAAGGGTCCAATGGAAAGATAACGAATGCTCATAAAAGAAACTATTACACTAACTTTGCCATCAGCTGCACACTCCTTAGGTCTTTTAAGAGAAGCCACACCGGATCTTTCTAGCCAGTGGTGTTAGGTGTCCTGAGTTCCAGCACCAGCTCCATCCATAACAAGCTGTGTGACCTTGTCAAATCACTTCACCTCTCTCATTCTTAGTGGCTTATTCTTGAAAGTGATGATTGTAATATTTGCTCTTTCTCTTTTCAGGGTTGTGCTGAGGAACAAATGTGATAATGTACCTGAAAGCTCTTGGAAGAGCTTCAAGTGTTATGTAAATGAAAGGTAGTAATTAAAAATCTCCAGAGAAGGGCAGCCTATCTTAGTCATCAATTATCATGTTTTCTTCCTTGTCAGGAAACCTGAATTTTTCATGCTTCTTGGGGGTATAGATAGCTCTGTGCAAAATTTTTGTTTGGGAAATGTGTGAAGAAAAGGATCATCCTGACAGCTCAAAACTTATTTATGATAAGAAATAACCACATGTAGGGCTTCCCTGGTGGCACAGTGGTTGAGAGTCTGCCTGCCGATGCAGGGGACACAGGTTCGTGCCCCAGTCCGGGAAGATCCCACATGCCACGGAGTGGCTAAGGCCCGTGAGCCATGGCCGTTGAGCCTGCGCGTCCGGAGCCTGTGCTCTGCAATGGGAGAGGCCACAACAGTGAGAGGCCCACATACCGCAAAAAAAAAAAAAAAAAGAAAGAAATAACCACATGTAAATTGATGAAACCAAAGACAGATGCATTCTCATGTGAAATTATGAAAATTCATACCTCAATTTATTGGTTTTTCATTATAAGAATACTGAATATTTAACTGTCATAACACGTAAAACCCAACTCCTTAAATAAGAAAGTGGTATAGGAATTGAATTCTTATTGAGAAAAACAGAAAAAGACTTTGGGGGAAAAACATGAAAAATATGAACAACAGAAAGCTTGGCAAGTTCCTAAGCTCTGGAAACTTGGATGTGAGGATGTACCTGAGAAGTTTGAATCCACTCTTTGCTCATGTTAGATTTTTGATGAAATTCAGTTATATTCCTGAATGGAAACCAAAACTAAACTAAGAAGGAGTATTACTTCCAAGATGGTGGAATGGCATTGTAGAACATCTCAGGCTAAAGCTTCAGGAAGATCTGGGCAGTAATTCCAACTCTGCTGCTTACAAGCTGCTAATTAACCTCTCTGAGCTTCTGTTTCTACACAGCTACTGCATGTAAACCACCTAATGTCCTAGGCATTATGTTACTAGACAGACCAACACTGTAACCTGAGTAATGAAGACTTAGCCAATGTAGTATTCATGTCTAAATGCCATGGAGGTTCTGAATTCTTCCTCACTTAACTTTGCTCAGCACAGAGAAATACGGGCATATACTAGTCTGAGCTTTATCTCATCATGTTTTTCTTGCCAAAAGTACTCAAGGAAAGCAAATTGGACTGATTGGGTTCTTGAGAAGTTGAAATCAGATAAAGGCAAGACAACACCTGGCAAATCAGGATATGACAGGGAAGGAACTCCAGAGTTCATCATTTTAAATGTGTTGAGGCATACTGAATGAGTCTCAAATGACTGGGAAGGTTAGATCTTTCACAGATAGCATGGTATTGAAGTTAAAGCATATGCATGTCCTTAATGGGCTTAGAGGAAACTGTGTGTACCAGGGAGGTGCCAGGGAGGATATAATCTTTGATTTACAGCTGTCCAAAACTTACCAAAAACTTGACTTAAATAATGTTTATGTGATTGGAAAGTCTAAATTCTACAATTTATTCTCAGATTTAAGCTGGACCATCAGAGAGCCTTAACTTAGACCAGTTGACCTCCTCATAAAGTTTGGTTTTAGTTTAGCATCATGCTATAGACATCTAATGGAGAGTGTTAACAGACATAGCCCTTGAAATACACCACTATATTGGTGGTAGGAATCCTGTCCTTCCAAGAGGTCAGCCCGACTGTATTCTTGCAACTCTCAGATCTCTTTTCTGTGCTGTGAGCAGAGAGATTTTTCTAATAATTGGGTATAATCTTGTTATTCCCCTACACAATAATCTTAGCTGGTTCTAGACTAACTGCAGAACCAAATTCCAAGTTTCTTTTCAAAGCATTCAAGGTCCTTCTTGAAGTGGCTTCATGTTACCTGCCTAGCCTTACCCCTTCCCTCTAGCGTCTTGAACCTCTGCTCTGGCAATACTGAATGTGCAAACACTGTACCTTCAGCTTGCAGTTTCCTCCCATGTTTGTCTTCTGAATTACTCATTCTTGAAGCCTCAACTCAGCATCCTCTGTAGGTTGTTGACTCCCCCAAGTTGACTTTAGAGCTTCCTGTCTTGCTTCAGTCTCAAAGCAACGCTTTTACTGTTTTGTAATTGCGTTTTTGTTTCGTTTCACTTTGTTGATCTGTCTCCCTTCTAAACGGTAAACCCTTGGAAAGCAGGATTGGTTTCCCATTCATATCCATAACTCCAGTGCCCATTGTTACTGCCTGTTTTCTCCCTGTCACAAGCAAGCTGCCACCTTGCCCTCTTTCTTTTTTCTTCTGGTCCTCATCTTAAAATGGCTTGTTAATATTCTCAGTCGAGGGGTGGGAACAGTTGAAAGACCAGATTTGACACATTCTGAACTACTTTTTGGAAGAGGGTGCAGTCCTCTGATGGAAGTACTTGTCCAAAATTCACCTCCGTTCTGATATTGTGTGTGACATTTCCTATCATGTAGAACATGATTAGCTGTCTTTTCAAGTGCTTCTTTAGGCCAAGTCTATTAATGAGATTTTGTTTAGTCCAGTGTGAGACAGAGCCAAGCATGTTTGCTCACAGATGCGCATTAAAAGAACAGGGTTTGACTGGTATGTGGCAGCCCAATCTTTAGGGCTGAGGTAATTTTCCAAAGCCGATTTTCTTAGTGTTCAGCAAAGTGGAATGTAATTTTAATTTGCAAGGAGAACTTTGGCTTCCATAAAACATAGCTATCAGCTTTTTCTCAAAGCATTTCTTCACATTGATGCCAGGGAGGTCAGAATGGAATAGTTAGAGATACAAACCAATTTAATAAAAAGGAGGCTTTGAACAAATTAAAAAGTCTGTCCTGAAATTTCATTTTACAAAAGGGGGAGCAAAAATTCACAAGTGTTCTTGTTTAATGATGTCCGAATGCTCATTTACTATGAATGTAAGAGCAAAACATCACAGGCATATATATTTTAAGATATTACCAAGCCAATTTGAATAAAATTTTAGCTCACCAAGAAGCCAAAGGCATCAAAGATGTTTATCTCCTTGCTGAAGATACTTTAAGTGGAGGGTTCAAATGGGTAAAACTTTTTAATTGGTTCACTTCCACAGCAGAACCCATGAAAAGTTTATGGGGGCAACAGTTCAATAAGCACAGCTGCATCAGACTAGAGCATCAACTGTTCATGATTCAGCTTGCCAGCCAGATATGCAGACACGTCAGAATGAGATAGGAAAGTTCACCAATTGGGTAGATTTTCATTAACCATTCATTTCTTTTTGTAAAGGTGAGGGCCATATAAATAATTCTCTCACCTCAGTCTTCCTTCGTAAAAAATAACGTGTAAGTCAGTGTACTATTTAGGTACCCAATGTAATAGGAAGCTGATTGATTCCAATGCAAATGAATGTACTATACAATAAACTCATGGATGATATGATTCTCCATTCCCTGCCCTTTTTTTTCCTTCCTCCAATCCTACGGTTCTTCTGAAATGTCAGTAGAAGGGATCACAGGGATAGAAGAGGGCATAGAGTTCTCATTTCTGATTCTTCCCTGGGACATTTATTTGTAAGGACAGAGTTGGGAGGAATAGTTTAGGGATACTTAGCCATGTAAACAAAAAGGATCAAGGGCCGGGCCTCCTGATGGAATTGAGGGCTTTATTGACTTTACAAATGGTAGTAGAACTCAGATCCAGGGAGACATTGTTTTCCTACAGAATAACCTTGGGAACATGAGTTGTTGATTTTTTTCTACTATTTTTTTTTTTTAAACAGAGAGGGAAAACAAAGTAATAGAACTAGAATATGAAAAGCTTGGCATTATAAAAATCAACAGACATTAGGTAGAACTTGGGAGCAGTATTCCTTCTAACAATTAGGACTACCTGAAGACAGCTATTGTTATGTCTCCTTCACCTTGGAGGTCCAGCTGTTTAGGGGTTGGGACAAAGGTGACTTTGACCTGCTGGTACCATTAGCCCAAGAGGATTGGAGCTTTGCTGGAAGGATAGGGGCAAGAGTGGGTCTCAGTGTTGTGGATGAAAAATGTTGCCTGCCATGTCAGTTAATAAATGATGCTGCTGCCATCAGACCATCAGCCACTGCAGCGATCCCCGACTGTGCACCCTGAGGAGATCCAGGATGGAGAAAAACAGGATACTAGCCCTAGGTTGTTTAGGTGCATATCAAAGGAATGATTTCAGTGAGCCCAGACTCTTGTATCTTCCCATATACAGAAAAGTACTAAATTCGTTAACTTGAGATGTCTGGCTTTTCTTTAATTAACAATAATCTTTTGATGTTCAGACTACCTCGTTTTTGTTGCAGACTCCAATGTACCTTCCTTACCTCTTCAGAACAGTCCCTCAGTGGCTGAGAGCCTGTCTCCCGAGCTTAAATCCTCAATATGTTGGCCGAATAAAATGTAATTCTCAACTTGTACGTTGTTCATTTTTTTCAGTCAACAGTTTTAAGGTTAATAGATATCAGAATCAGTATCTCCCTTAGATTACATCAATATCCACAGCCCACAGACTTTATCACATGACTTTTTTCTTTTGAGTGTAATAAGGGATTCTGATGAGTATTATGAGAAGTTTAGATGAGGATTGATTTCTCTGTCTCACACCCTGCTCGGCTGCTGGGGTTTCTCAGAGAATTGCCTACCTGTGTCCAGCACACAATGTCACAAAATGTGTTATGTTTGAGAAATGTGCTAAGAAGTGATGCAGTGGAGATTAAGAGACTCCTGCTGCTTCCTATCCTAGACCACCTGCCGTGGGGGTGAGGTGAGCACGGCAGGACTATCCTACTCTGCAAGGAGAGGCCGAGGTTTGGAGGGTATTTATTGTGCATTATAATTAATAAAGATTATAATCATCACAACCCAAATAATTAGCATTTATTGAACACCTATGGTGTGCTTAGCTCTTTGCTGGGAGTTTACATATAACATCACATAATTATATTGAATCCTTATGATCACCCCGAGAGGTCAGCATCACAAACCTCACTGTATAGAAAAGTGAGGTTCAGAGATCTTAAGTACTGTGTCCAAATCACACCTGAGTAGAGGGGAAGCAGGGATTTGTCAGGGAAGAAGACATTTTCCTCTACTCTTCTAGCTTCTTCTGGCTGGGCCCTGTGGAGACAATGGGATACAGAGAGGACTCTGACCATCTTTTTTTAAAGATGTTCTACCGTTTATTTAATCACTCTCTTTTTCTGCGTTTCTTTTTTTAAATTAAATTTAACTGTTTATTTTATATTGGAGTAAATATAGTTGATTTACAGTGTTTTAGTTTCAGGTGTACGGCACAGTGATTCAGTTATACATATACATATATCCATTCTTTTTCAGATTCTTTTCGCATATAGATTATTACAGAATATTGTGTAGAGTTCCCTGTGCTATACAGTAGTAGGTCCTTGTTGATTATCTGTTTCGTATATAGTAGTGGGTACATGTTAATCCCAAACTCCTAATTTATCCCCCCCCATTTCCCCTTTGGTAACCATAAGTTTGTTTTCGAAGTCTGTGAGTCTGTTTTTGTTTTGTAAATAAGTTCATTTATATAATTTTTTTTGATTCCACATATAAGTGATGTCATGATATTTGTCTTTGTCTGACTTACTTCACTTAGTATGATAATCTCTGCGTCTGTCCATGTTGCTGCAAATGGCATTATTTCATTCTTTTTATGGCTGAGTAATATTCCATTGTATATATGTACCACATCTTCTTTATCCATTGAGAGGACTCTGATCTTTAGGCCCTGTTTCCTCCACCACACTAGCCCATATTCTTTGCAGGTATCTCTGGTGATAGCTCTATTCCAGCAATAGGCCTGTTACGGAGCAAGGCTCCCTGCCCAATGAAGCACATAGAAGCCAATACTACGGCACAGGCTTTTGAGAAAAGAAAGAGCTTTATTAAGAGGTTGATGGGCCTTAGGAGGCACGGCTCAAATCTGTCTCCCCAATTCAGGGTTTGGAGCAGAAATTTAAGGGGTAAGGGATTTTCAAACTTGGAAGCTGATTCGCTAGTCTAGAATCAGTCCATATAATCTACTCGTGCTGCTAGAAGCCACATTTTCCTTATTGAAGGACTTCTCTCTTTGTAAAAGGCCCAGGTGGCAACGTTTCTATTCTTTGAGTTCTGTATACTGGAGATTCTTGATTCCGGCTTTATCTGGGAGACATGGGTTCCCATCTTGCACATGTGCAGTGCTGTCTTTGTAAAATAACTCTAGGTTTGGTTAATCAACAACCTATTTAAGGAGGCAAAACCAGTTTTAGCTGGTCAGTGTTTTATGTGAAGTTTCAGGCCCTGTATCTAAATTTTTTTTGGCAGTTTTGGGGAAGGTCAGAGTTTCTTCCTGAGTCATTTGGGCCTTGATTGTTTTCAGCTAAAATAATTTGCATGCTAAAGAGATGCGTTTTAGGGTGGTAAGTTCTGCTTCCCTACAGATTCAAGCTGAGCCTGTCAGCATTCTGCCTCACAGTGCTGCAGGGAGCCCATGCTCCCTTGGCTCTCTTGGAGGCACCAGCACGGAAGTTACTTGACCTGCTGGTGGCTTCCTGCAGCGCTCTGTCCTCGGGTGTTCTCTGGCTGCTGAAATGTGTTTGGTTAGGACACTGGGTAGGCCAGAAGTGCTAAGGGGTTCATGCCTCAGGAGCAACCCTTAACCACTGAGGTTTAGAAACGGACAGATTAATACCCTGTTTCCTTGCCCTTCAGCAATTTTCAGGTCTTTTCTACACAACTGCTCAGAGAGTTCCCCGTAGGATAGAGTCTGGGTTGCCCACAGAGTAATCCCTCATTAACCCACCTTTCACAGTCTTCCTAGCTTCCCCTTCTTGCTCATGGTGTTTCCTGAGATCACCTCCCCAATATTCCCTTCACCCAAGATCCAAATTAAGACAACTAGGTACCCCTCAGGGGGTCTTCTGTCTGCTGGTTAATGACAGAATCATGCATTATTTAGAATGAAAAATTAAGACGGATGAGAAAGACTCATTGTATATGTCTAAAGACACTGGGAACTCTGAAACATAGCTGTCACTTTTGTGCACAGACAGGACAGAGTTTTAGAACAGCTCAGACGTTTCCCCGCTTTCAGTGCAGTGGCTGTGTGAAAAAAATATATTTTCCCAAGTGTTTACGCATGTCTCTAAGCCAACAGATTTCAGAATTAGGCTTTCAAGTTGGCTAATAATGTGGGAGTAGCTTAGTAATAAAGTTTAAACATAACCATGTGCCACAGATATTCTGCCCCAAACCAAAGAAACTGAATTAGAAATATGAAGAAAAATGAGCTTGCTACGTCTCATTAGGGATGTATACTGCTAGACTTGCATTTTTGTTTAATACTCAAATGCTGCCACATTATAGCTGAGTCATGACTTTAACTTCCTTTAACAAATTAAAATGAGACTGGGTAAACAGACATCTAGAATACCAGGCAAGCATTAACGAGAGTCTGAAAATGGTGCCGGCGATCAGTTAAACCTTGCCTATGGAGCACTGTGCTGTGAACATCCAGTTTCCTTCTGATTCTTTGAATTTGTCATTTTTATCAAGTAGCGTAAATTTAAGTGATTTTTCATTAGTTGGGATAGATGGGTATATATGTAGGGAAGAAAATTGGTTAAAAAAGATCACAGGTATATAGAAATGACACCAGTGTCCTGCTGATAATGAAAAAAGAAATAACTTCTTCCATGATTCCTAGTTTCCTATCATTATCAGAGAAGGAATATTGCCAGCATTCAGCATCATATTCCAAATAGGACTTAATCCTCTACTGATGAGATAATAGTTCATTTACATCCAAGATTATAATGCAGTTTAGAATCATCCTTTTCCTTTCAATTTGCTTTCCCCTTCCAATATCATCAGATTCACAGTTAGTTATAAAGGAGATTTATGATTTTAAAACATCATCTTATTTTCTTTCTTTCTGCTAACGAGTTGTATAAAATAAGTATGATTTTCCTAATATTCGTTTTGAGTGTCAGAACTATACAATTTAGCAAGGAGCATCAAAGCACTATTAATGCTGCAATTTAGTGACAAAACACCTCTCAATTTTCAAGTGCCTCTTGCTATATTTCTTCATTTCAAAGGATTTATAGTGTTATTTCCTTGGCTGTAATGGTTGGGTCCTAGTGTAATAGGCTTATTTTGATATTTTCTCCACAGTTTATTTCAATAACGGCTAACTCTACCTTTGAATGATGGTCAGGAAACAGGAAAAAAGTGGGTATCCTATCTCGCCTTTTCCTTCTCAGCACCTTCAAGGGATCATTTCATCATTGATGAGAACGTGCAGTATCTGAATACTGACTTGGAAGAGAGTCCTTCCTTCCTCCATTTGAGGAAAACTGTGACTCCCTGGCTGTCCACTCTAGTTTTTAAAAATGTTCAAACAACCCCAAAGCAAACTACAAAAGCCTGAACTTCTAAGATGTAAATTTCAGTAATGACATGGATCAGAAACAAGTGGTGGACACACAAGCCTACCTCTCACACTAGGCAATTAAGCAAATCCAGTGCGTGGGGTGCTGTGATTGCTCTCTAATTACTGGCTAAATTGGAATTTGGATATAAGTGAAGGATAAACACCACGTGCTAGAATTCCTACTTCTTCATAGTTTTCCAAGTAACACTATTCCCGGCCCTGTGAATCTCTTAGGATTTTACTAGAATGTGATCACACCGTAGGCAGAGATACAATAAATAATGCAGGCCTTTGTAACTGGAAAACAGATGCAGTGTGTCCATGGAGGAACATATGTTCTAGACTTACTTGAGGGTAGGACAGAGAGATGTTAAACTGAAGCATTGAAGGTGGTGTTTCCTACTACCTGGCTTTATGAGCTTTATGCTTATGCCCTGGGGAGTTTCAGTGAACTGTATATGTCTATCTCAGGAAGACCAAGTATAAATCTCTCAGCCCTGTTGCAGTTGGCAGACCCCTAAATATTACTTCTATTTTCATACACCCAAATTTTAGAGAAGTCATGATTCTACAAGCAACAAAATTAGGTATTTAAGGATTCTTTAAATAAACTGGACATCTGTGTCCAATTATTTAATTGAACATCCATTTCTTTTTAAAATAAATAAGATCATAAAGAAAATCAAGACCATCTGAAAGAATGTGTTAACAAAGAAAAAACTGAATGCTCAGATGCAAGTCATTTCTCCACATTCAATTTGTTTTTGAAATGTCATTGATCAGAAATAATAGTGTTCTCAGAACCAATGGTAGTAACTTCACCTGGCCTGGTGGCTCAGAAACAGTCTTTAGGAGAACCAAGCATCATCGGGATGCAGGAGGAGAGTCTTCATCCTACGAATTCACTCTTTGTGGTCAGTGGAAGTAGCCTCCTAACTGGTTGTCCATCTTCTACCCTTGACCCCCAGCCTAGTCTCAACAAAGCAGCCAGCGGTGATCCATTTAATAACATCAGACCATGTCATCCTGCTACTCAAAACATCCAAATGGCAGTCCATTTCATTTGGAGTGAAAGCCAGTAGGCATGTGAGCTCCTTTCCAAGTTACTGCAGGGAAAATTTTACCAAATGTTTTGTGGATACATGTCACATGATCTCCAGCTTTCCAACCTGAGTTAGTTGTTTATTTCTCTTCTATTCAAAATCCAGCTGTTAATCAATGACATATATTTTAAGTTTTTGATGACAACATTCAACTTTTATCCTATATTATTAATAGTTAATGTAACAGTAGTTGCTATAAGAGATAAATTTGAAATCTCTGTGACTCAGCACAGTACAAGCTTTCTTTTTTTTTTTTTTTGGTCATGCTTCACGGCTTGCAGGATCTCAGTTCCCTGACCTGGGCTTGAACCCAGGACACGGCAGTGAAAGCCCAGAATCCTGACCACTAGGCCACCAGGGAAATCCCCAAGCTTACTTCTTATTGCCATAATCCTTTGGGCCTGTTCCTCGTTGGTCAGCCTTCCACATGGTCAGTCAGGAACGCAGGCTCCTCCACTCTTGTGGCTCCTCCCTGCTCTAGGTTCTTGGAGCCTCTCCATTTAGTCAGGCTATGAGGAAAGAAAGTTGGAGGATTTTGCTGCAATATTTTGGCCAAAACTCACTGGCTAAAACTCAGGCACTTGGTTACGCTTGGCTACAAAGGATGTTGGAAAATGCACTGTGTGCCCAAGAGGAAGAGGAAATAGGTTTGTTGATTAGCTAGTAGGCTCCACCATACCTATCTGCCACTCTTTCCCTTAGTTAGTAAACCATATAGACTATATGTTATTTTTTATTTCCTGGTTGTTTAGGTCTTGCTCATAAATGCTCATCATGATTGGATATTGTGATATATTCTTCTTGGGTAGGCAGCAGAGGGGAAGGAGCAAGTCTCTGGGTTTATGTTAATCTGGGCACTTACTAGCTGTGTGCCTTTGGCTAAGTTATTTAACCTCTGTGATTATTAGCTTCACCTGTCCAAGAAGATATAAAATGCCAGCTTCATGACATGACTGAAAAAGAAATATATCAGAGAGCAGAACAGCAGAGGTTAAGAGCACAGATCCTGGAGCCAGCCTGCTTGGGTTTGAATCCTAGCTGTGTCAGCTTCAGTTTCCGCATCTGTAAAATGGGGATCATAATATCACCTGCCTTACAGAAGTTTTGGAGGAAATCAAATGAGTTAATATATGTAAGGCACTTAGAATGGTGCATGAAACATAGAGTGTTAGCTCTCATTTGAGAGTATTTGGTGTGTCTTATAGGCTCTTGTTAAATGGTATCCTCTCCAGATTTTTGCTTGATACAGCTTGCTCTCTCCAGAAATGATTGAAGACTGAAACCCCCCCAAAGATCTCCCAAAAGGGCTCTTCAAGAGTAGGATTTCAAGCATATCAGGGAGATGTCAAGGAGCTGTTTGTGTAGAGAGCCCTTCCAAATGACCACCTGCTTTGATTACTGCAGTGTTGGTTCTGGGTCCTGGAGGTAATTGCACAGAGAGTACATTGACTCAGGGCTCTTTGGAATGATTTTTTAAAAATTGTGTGATGTGAGGTTAAATAGCACAGGACTCATTACCAACTTGGGTGGACAATGGCGAGGGGAGGTTATTCAGGGTATTAGGCTCATCTAAGTAGGAGATTGCAGTCTGAAAAATTGTTTAAAGAGAAACATAATTAGAATAATGGGACAACATAATGGGAAATCAACAGTATTAATGTAATTGCTAATTACTACATTAGAACATTTATCCAAATCTCTTCTCCTTAAAACTAAAAACATGAAATTAAGTCACCACAGTAGACAATTTGTGTAGAGGGACTCAGGGACTTTGGATTACTTTGGAAAATCTGCCTAGAACAATTTGTCATTGTACCAAACATCAAGCTGGACCGTCTCAGTTTCAAGAAGAGAATGTGCATGAGAGGACTCATGTTTTCACTCTATTCATCTTGGTCATTTTAGGTCTCATGGGTTCTGGGTATTAAGAGTTTTCTGTTTGAAATGGACTTTTTCCCTCCTGTGTTTGTTGGCTATCTGTATGTCATCTTTGGAGAAATGTCTGTTTAGGTCTTCTAAACAGACATTTTTGTTTGGGTTTTTGATTGGGTTGTTTGTTTTTTTGATACTGAGCTGCATGAGCTACTTATATATTTTGGAGATTAATCCTTTGCAGTTGCTTTGTTTGCAAATATTTTCTCCCATTCTGAGGGTTATCTTTTTGTCTTGTTTATGGGTTCATTTGCTGTGCAAAATCTTTTAAGCTTAAATAGGTCCCATTTGTTTATTTTTGTTTTTATTTTCATTACTCTAGGAGGTGGGTCAAAAAAGATCTTGTTGTGATTTATATCAAAGAGTGTCCTGCCTATGTTCTCCTCTAACAGTTTTATAGTGTCTGGCCTTACATTTAGGTCTTTAATCAATTTTGAGTTTATTTTTGTGTATGGTGTTAGGGAGTGTTCTAATTTTATTCTTTTACATGTAGCTGTCCAGTTTTCCTAGCACCACTTATTGAAGAGTCTGTCCCTTCTCCATTGTATATTTTTGCCTCCTTTGTCATAGAGTAGGTGACCATAGGTGTGTGGGTTTCTCTCTGGGCTTTCTATCCTGTTCCATTGATCTTATATTTCTGTTTTTGTGCCAGTACCATACTATCTTGATTGCTGTAACTTTGTAGTAGTCTGAAGTCAGGGAGCCTGATTCCTCCAGCTCCATTTTTCTTTCTCAAGATTGCTTTGGCTATTCGGGGTCTTTTTTGTTTCCATACAAATTGTAAAGTTTTTTGTTCTAGTTCTGTGAAAAGTGCCATTGGTAGTTTGATAGGGATTGCATTGAATCTGTAGATTACTTTGGGTAGTATAGTCATTTTCACAATATTGATTCTTCCCATCCAAGAACATGCTATATCTCTCCATCTGTTTGTATCATCTTTAATTTCTTTCATCAGTGTCTTATAGCTTTCTGCATACAGGTCTTTCGTCTCCTTAGGTAGGTTTATTCCTAGGTATTTTATTCTTTTTGTTGCAGTGGTAAATGGGATTTTTCCCTTAATTTCTGTTTCTGATCTTTTGTTGTTAGTGTACAGGAATGCAAGAGATTTCTGTGTATTAATTTTTTATTCTATGACTTTACTAAATTCCTTGATTAGCTCTAGTAGTTTTCTGGTGCCCTGTTTAGGATTTGCTATGTATGGTATCATGTCATGTGCAAACAGTGACAGTTTTACTTCTTTTCCAATTTAGATTCTTTGTATTTCTTTTTCTTCTCTAATTGCTGTGGCTAAACCTTCTAAAACTATGTTGAATAATAGTGATGAGAGTGGACAACCTTGTCTTGTTCCTGATCTTAGTGGAAATGCTTTCAGTTTTTCACCACTGAGGATAATGTTTGCTGTGAGTTTGTCATATATGGCCTTTATTATGTTGAGGTAGGTTCCCTCTGTGCCCACTTTCTGGAGGGTTCTTATCATAAACTGGTGTTGAATTTTGTCAAAAGCTTTTTCTGCATCTATTGAGATGATCATATGGTTTTTATTCTTCTGTTTGTTAATATGGTGTATCACATTGATTGATTTGCGTATATTGAAGAATCCTTGCATTCCTGGGACAAATCCCACTTAATCGTGGTGCGTGATCCTTTTGATGTGTTGTTTGATTTGGTTTGCTCATATTTTGTTGAAGATTTTTGCATCTATGTTCATCGGTGATATTGGCCTGTAATTTTCTGTTTTGGTGATGTCTTTGGTATCAGTGTGTTGGTGGCCTTGTAGAATGAATTTGGGTGTTCCACCCTCTACAGCTTTTTGGAAGAGCTTGAGAAGCATAGGTGTTAGCTCTTTTCTAAATATTTGATAGAATTCACCTATGAAGCCATCTGGTCCTGGACTTCTGTTTGTTGGAAGACTTATTTAATGAAGTTTCAATTTCATTACTTGTGATTGGTCTGTTCATATTTTCTGTTTCTTCCTGGTTCAGTCTTGGAAGGTTGTACTTTTCTAAGAATTGTCCATTTCTTCCAGGTTGTCCATTTTATTGGCATATAGTTGCTTGTAGTAGTCTCCTATGAACCTTTGTATTTCTGTGGTGTCAGTTGTAACTTCTCCTTTTTCATTTCTAATTTTATTGATTTGAGACTTCTCCCTTTTTTTCTTGATGAGTCTGCCTAAAGGTGTATCAGTTTTGTTTATCTTCTCAAAGAACTAGCTTTTAGTTTTATTGATCTTTGCTATTGTTTTCTTTGTTTATTTTTCATTTATTTCTGCTCTGATTTTTATGATTTCTTTCCTTCTACTAACTTTGGGTTTTGTTTGTTCTTCTTTCTCTGTTTGCTTTAGGTGTAAGGTTAGGTCATTTATTTGAGATTTTTCTTGTTTCTTGAGGTAGGATTGTATTGCTATAAACTTCCGTCTTAGAACTGCTTTTGCTGCATCCCTTAGGTTTTGCGTCATCGTGTTTTTGTTGTCATTTGTTTCTAGGTATTTTTTGATTTCCTCTTTGATTTCTCCAGTGGTCTCTTGGTTATTTAGTAGCGTATTTTTTAACCTTCATGTGTTTGTATTTTTTACAGTTGTTTTTTTTTCCCGTAATTGATTTCTAATCTCATAGTGTTGTGGTTGGAAAGGATGCTTGATATGATTTCAATTTTCTTAAATTTACTGAGGCTTGATTTGTGACCTCTGCTTTCAATTCTTTTGGGTATATACCTAGGAGTGGAATTGCTGGGTCATATAGTAATTCATGTGTAGCTTCTTGAGGAACAGCCAAACTGTTTTCCTGGAGTTGTTCTTGACACCTGTGAACATGGTGACAGGTTGCAGAGATGGGGATGAGGTCTGACACTAGAACACAGAGTGAAAGGGAAGAAACTGGACCTCAGGAAAACAGCAGAAGCCCCGTTGAGTGGTCTGGCCATGTGCAGTGTTGGCATTTCTAACACATTCTCAAGTGTGGTTTGTGGACCTGTGTTGGCTTCACCTGGGCACTGATTAGACCTGAATCATCTCAGGGCCTGTCCCAGAAGCATCTGTTTGTACTTCTCTAACTTAAATGTTCATGGGCATATTTCCTGGTCATCTTGTTAATGTGCATATTCTGAGAGGAGTGGTCTGAGAATTTGTATTTCCAACATGCTCTCAGGTGATGCTGGGCCTGCTGGCCCCTGGACTATACCTTGAAGAATAGACGAGGATCAGTACTGTCTGTGTATTGGAATCACCTGGTGAACTTTTCAAACATCCCAATGCCTGGGCCCAACCACAGAGGTTCTGATGTTACTGGTTTGGGGTGGGCCTTGGCATTCAGTATTTCGATAATGTTACCCATGAGAGTCTACCATGCAGCCAGGGTTGAGAACTTCTATTCTGGGTTGGGACATTGTCCTGTCTCTTGCACATGTGTCCTCCTTCCCTCCTTCCTGCTTTCTTTCCAAACTCTCCTGCTTAAAACTGAGTCAGATGCCCAACAGATTGATATCTCTGACTCCTGTTTGTCATTCACATTGCCTCCAGATGAATCCTCCTTAAGCTAGTGCTGAACAGACTGCTCCCTTGCAAAAACTTTCAATGACTCTCATTGCCCTCCATGAATAAAAAAGACCATGTACCTATCCTGTAAGCCTCTCCTTGGGGTAGCTGCAAACCTATTTTTCCAGCCATGTCTCCCTCTTTAGGAAGCCCTGTATCTCAGAAAAGCTAATTTCTGTCCTCTGAATATACCATGGATTTTCCTATCTTTGTGATTTTACTTGGGTTGACTGTCCATCTGGTTAATCTTTTCTGCATATCTGTCAGTCAAGGACCACCCCTATTTTTAGTTCCTCTGGGAAAGCCTTTCTTGATCTTTGCAACTGAAGTAATCCTTTTTCCTCCAGCACTTTGTTTCTTTCTTTCTTATAGCATTTTCCCCTTTGTATTTCTGGGGTTTGCCTTCTGCTCTCATTCTTCTTACTGGATTGCAAACTCTCTGGCGGCCTTAGCCTCTTCTTTCTTAGTTTTGATCCCCTGCTGGGCCTACTAAAGTGTCAGGCACATGGTGGGTGTCCACAAAGATTGGTTAAATTGTATCCAGTTGAGTAATTTGCCTCCATGCTATTAATTCAGTTTTGACCTTGCTGCAGTATACTGACATTTTAATTTCTCTGCCTGACATTTAGTAAATCTTTAGGGATTTTACTTAAATAAATGATTTCCTGAAAGCTCCAAATGTTCTTCATAAACATGTGTCTTCAAAAGTTTACAGTGTTTTAATTTTTCACTCTGTACTAGTTTGTTAGCATTATTGGCTTCCTGGTGTCCTGAGACAGTGTGGGATCTGGTAGAAAGTCAGAGGCCACGTTCATTCCACTTGCAAAGACTTATTATGTTCCTAAAAACTTTGGAGTGCGGTGGTGATGAGCCACGATTCTAGGAAAACCCATCCAGCTCTGACTCCTCCTCACTGTTCGGGTGGGAACCTCTTCAGTAGTTAAGTGGGTTAAATAGTTAAGTGGATGACGTTTCCTGCAATTATCTCGTGTCCCCAGCAGTTGCGTGCAATCCTATAGGAACAATTGTAAGGAATCCCCTCTCATTTGGCACAATGAGATATGCACATTTTCTAATGGGCTAATTAGTGTAGTTATCATTTTTTAGCCAAAAATGTCAATGTGTAGGATTTAATTAGTCTGCCCTAGGATTATAAGATAACTTCTTAGTTTAGTCTGTCTGTCAGCACTTTAAGGATTTGGAAGGATGCTGGGAACTATCACCTACATATTTGCATAAACTTCTAAGACTTCTAGAAAAATTACTGTGACAAGCAGGTAAAGTCTCCAGAAATAAAATATTCTAAGTTAGATGGGTGGAAGAGTTGTGATCAAACGACTATTTAGTTAGTGGAAAGTGTAAAAAACAGGCCTTGACATCAATTATTCTTATTTCTACATTTCAGGACTGAGGTGGTTCAGACATTGTAGTCTCTGCTTTAGACTCCTTTGGTTTCTCGTAGCAGAACCTGATTCCACCTGGTTAAGCTACATGGGAATTTATTGCCAGGATATTGGGTAATGCACAGAATGAAGGAGACCCTGAATAACTCAGCCATGCAACGTAGGAGACCAGAGAAGCTTCTGGGACATAAGTAACAGGAACTAGTGCGCAGTCTCTTCAGGATTCTGCTGGTAAAACAAACGTGTTGCAAATAATTTTAGTTCTTTTGGTCTTCCAGGGAAAGAGAGTTGGATTGGCCTGTCTTGGGTCATGGAATGGGTCGAATAGCATCCACTCAAAATTCATGTCCACCCAGAACTTCAAGACATGGGACCTTATTTAGAATAAGGCTTTTTACAGATGTAACTAAGGTAAGGGTAGAAATGAGTCCATACTTGATAAGGGTGGGTCCTGCATCTGATGAGAATGTCCTAATGAGAGGCAGAAAAGAAGGAGGCCCAGAGACACGGAGAAGGAGGTGAGATAGGGGTGATGTGTCTACAAGCTGAGGAACACCAAGGATTGACAACATCCACTGTAGGTTGGAAGGGAGACAGGGGACAGTTTATCCCTCAGAGCCTCCAGAAATAACCAACCCTGATGGCAGCTTGATTTTGGACTGGGGTCCTCCTAAACTGTGAGAGAGTAAGTTTTTGTTGTTTTGAGCCAGGAAGTTTGTTTTAATTTGTTTTGGTACCCTTAGGAAACAAATACAGGTCATATGTCCATTCTTTGTCCAGGAGAAGTAGGTACCTTAACTGACAAGCCCTCTGTAACTGTGCAGTGTGCTAAACTGTGCTAAAGGGACTTCCCCAGAGCAAATCCAGTAGCGTCGTCAAAAAAAAGAACATGGATGGCTGCAGAGACTACAGGTATGTCCATTACATATCATACAGTCCTATTTTCCCTGGAGGGCTGGGGGACGAGGATGGGAAATGCGCTGTCTGGTACCTGCCTCAAGTATAATGTGAAGCATATCCTCAGATTTTGCACAGTTACAGCTAGTAATGCTACAAGTCTTTTGGAGGAGAATTGGTGGCATGGCGGGGGCTGGGGGTGAAAGATACAGAAAGGCAATGTATAGGACAAAGGCTTTGTTTACATGGTCAGGATATGATATATGATCAAATATGATAGATATGGGTCAGGAAGGAAAACTCTGAAATGAATGAAAATTTACTGCTGTATTAATTAAAAGCATCTCGGAATAATGATCCCACTTCATTCTTTGACTGGGACATTGTGACAAATGTGGGTTGATAATCAAAAGAATAAATTCTAGCCTATGTGCAGAGAAGTCACAATGGGCTAAGTGGAAATGGTCAATCTCGTATTCCATTCCCCTTAAGTTATTAGGTATCTGGTGGCCAGAGAGGTATCTTTGTGTTTATTTCCTTTGCAACTCTAAAAACAACAACAACAGCAACAAGAGCTAGTATTTATTGAGGGCTTTCTGTGAGCCAAGAACCATGCCAAATGTGTCACACATGCATCATTTTATTTAATCCTCAAACAACTCAATATTGTTGATATTGCTAGTGGCTCTGATTTTGCGGTGTGGAAACGAAGGTCTAGACAGGTTCAGTAACTTGCCTAGAGTCACATACTGGTAAGTGGTGATGCTAAGATTCAGACCCCAGAGTCTTGACCCCAGAGACTAAATTCTTAAGTAACTGTTTAACTGTTATGTGTACCCTCACTGTATCTACGTCATTTCATTAAAGAATTAACTACTTTTTTTGGTTGTTGCTATAATCTTTCCTTCAAAAGCCCAGAAGCCTTGCTCATGTGGCATGTCCCTTGAAAACTTTCAAATGTCAGTGGAATGAGCTAGAACTTTCTTTGTGCCATGAAGTGTACTATCTGCTAAGATAATCTCTTTCCTACTGGGAAATATGTATAATACGAACTCGTTTAGCTAGATTGAAAATCAATCATCAAGGCCACTGACGCTGCTAAAAAAAATAATCAAAAGCAGTTAGCATACAAATGAAAGTGATTCCCTATAACACTATGTGGGATAAATTTCCTGAACTACACCAATAAATCAAGGTTGTGGAAGCTCAGTTACAAAGGAAGATAGATTGAACAGTTTTCCTGTTACAAACAAGCTGTTTGTACTATGTATCTATCAGCTAGTTATTCAGGTCTAATTTAGGAATGTGCAAGTAAACATGGCCAAATATATTTAAATATACTTGCACTCAAAGTTGCCAAGTAATGCTCTGCATTGACATAACTAAATTATTTCTGGAATCTTTGAAGTTCCTTTTGCGTAACTGTAATAAGAAATTCTTTGCTATAAGAAAAGTAGTTTGTAAATTCCCCCCCTCCTTTTTTCCCCCATTCTTTGAGGTTAAATTTTTGTTGTTGTTTATTAATGGAGGGCTCTTTGAATTCATAGGACCCACTGTTGGAGCATACTCTCTCAGTTGTGTTGAGAGACTTCCCTGCTGGTATTTTAGAGATACAGCTGAAGCCAGACAGATCAAGCTGCTTCTCATTCTTATCCCAAAAAGCTGGCTGACTGCAGGGCCTCTGGACTCTGTCAGGTACTGCAGTAATTTGTATCAGGACTTTGGGGCTTTAAATCAACAGACAGGATGCTTTTATTGACTGGCCTTAGGCTCTTTCTTCTAATCCACTCCAAACCTCTCTCGTGTTGTTCCAAGAGATCTAACCGAATGTGCTTGCCACAGCCTGCATGGGATGTTTCCCTAGGTAAGAGCTAAGAGCATGTGTTCTGGAATCTGACTGCCTGGCTTCCAGTCTTGAATTTTTCATGCCCTGGCTTGTGAATGGGGAAGTGACTTAATTTTCTATGTACCTGAGCTACCTCATCTATAATATGCATATAATAAAGTATCTAGCTTGTATAATTGTTTTGAAGTTTAAATGGGGAAATCCAGATAGAGTCATTAACATGGATCCTGGCACATAAAGATCTTACCAAAAAAATGTTTATTAGCTAAACACAAGTCCTGGAGTTAGTGAACATTATTGATCTTACCTGGCCAGCATAATTCCCCTTCTTGCAAATTTATGTCTTGCTTTTCCATTGGGGAATCATACCTTGATTAAGCTTGGTCCATGTGGTTTGGGTGGTTGACTCGTCCTCTCTCTTATCCTCAAGTCCAGAAGTGGCCTTATGATACAGATTTGACAGATCAGCCTATTCCATTCCCTCATGGCCACAGTGACTGGGTCAAAGATGGGCTTGAGACCCAAGTGGACCAATGAAACTTTTCTTGGACTTTGGTAGAATGTTGGGAAACAGAAGCTGATGTTGCTAAGATGCAGGATGTAAGCCTGGAGGTGCCAGGGGCCACTATGGGGACTGGGCATGCCTGAGAAGGGAAAACAGAACAGACAGATGGAGTGAGAGAGACTGAGTCTTGGAAACTGGCATCCTTGACGCTAGACTTACCACTGGACTTTTAAAACACTGAGCCCAATAAATGTCATTTTGCTGAAGCCAGTTCGATTAGATTTCCAACACTTAAAACTAAGGTGACCATGTGTCCTCATTGTGGGACAGTCCTACTTTATACCTGTTCTCCCAGCATAGTTATTAATAGTGTTTTATTTCACTCTTGGAAGTGTCCTAATTGAGAGGATAAATTTAAAACTCAAAAGTCCAGACCAATACAGCCACACTGAAGAAATACCCCTGTGAAGTCCCAATTCCCAACAGCTTCTTAAATCATTCAGCACGTACTGTGTTCTGACTGGAGAGAGTTCTGGTGAACACATTTGTCTCCATCTCTAATGAGGGTCTAGGGCTCCTTCTAGGTTGGCAACTGCCACTATGACTCGTTTATTCCAGCTCTGACATTTAGGCTATGGCTACTTAACAGTACCTAGGAGCCTTGCCCTGGTAGAACAAGGTGTACTTTTCTGGTTAAGCAGTTAGCCTCACTAGTCAATCTCTCTCTCACCCTCTGTGTCTCCCTCCCCGCTCCTCCTTGAGTACTCACATGCATCGCCTACCCCCCGACATGTACACATGCAACATTGGCCTAGATAAACACCACCAGCTCCCTTCGCTTATTCCATCACCATGTTTGCTCACTTTCCAGTTGTGTTAAAGGGCACAGATGTGTGTTGGGAGTTGGATGGGCAGACAAATAAGGTCACTAGGATCATTTTACAGGCCGTTGAAGACACATTGGATATTATTTGCCCTGTAGTAAGTTATGTTGTCTTCTTTGAATCTCCTGTTTTTCCCTGTTGATGAAGCAATACACTGAACTTGAGTCCAAGTTTCATCCTCACCAACTGTGTATATATATAACTTTATATATATATATAACTATATGTATAGTTTGTGTTTTTTTTGGAGGAGAGTGGGAGACAAAGGTTACTTATATGAACAAAAATTGTTGTCTAGGCAACATGAGTTAATACCCATTGTTAATATTTATTATTTACTCTTTGCCAGGCCTATGATTAAGTACTTTCTGTGTATCATATCACTTAATCCTCACAATAGCATGCCTAGTATGTATCATTAGCTTATACCTTTTTCAGATGAAGAAATTAAAGCAAAGAATTGGCAGAATCAGAATTCAAACCCAGGTCTGTGTGATCCTAGGTCTGTGCTTCTCCAGCTGATGTTATTCTGCTCATTTTTGTGTATGCGGACGAACACTCAACCTGAAGTCAGGAGCTCTGGTTTCCATTTCCCTCTCTGCCTTTAACCAGCTGGGTGACCTTCGGCAACTCCTGAGGTCCCATGGGCCCGATGATTTTGTGATTCTAGGTGTTTGGGTTTGGGGTCAGGAGTTCAGTTTTTCTTTAATGTTGTAAGGTCTAAATCTTCCCTTTGGTGGGGGATGCTTTTTATCAGTCACCAAGGCTTCCAGCTGCAAATCCAGAATAAAGGAGCAGGGGTGGTTGGTGACTGTGATGAAGGAGAAGAATTTCCTGCTGCCAGATATTTAGAAAATGGTGAAATTTGCATTGAAAGTATATTATTAGTAGTAGAAAATAATGATTAATGCCATTTCATGTTCTTTTCACAAGTCATATTAGGTAATGAACAATGATAACACTATGCATGATCACTGATCCTTGTGACATTCAAAACAGATTCAAAATTCCCATTCCGCATACAGGACTCAGTTAGGCCACAATGTTAAATTCAAACTTAGGGGTCAGATTTAAAATTTAAATGCATATCTTCTTTGCATATCTTTTTTTTTTTTTTTTTTTTTTTTTTTGCGGTACACGGGCCTCTCACTGTTGTGGCCTCTCCCATTGCGGAGCACAGGCTCTGGACGCGCAGGCTCAGCGACCATGGCTCACGGGCCCAGCCGCTCCGTGACATGTGGGATCTTCCCGGACCGGGGCATGAACCCGTGTCCCCTGCATCGGCAGGCGGACTCTCAACCACTGCGCCACCAGGGGAGCCCTGCATATTTATTTTGACATAGCATTACAAATTACTCACTGTAATATGAATTAAAGATGGACTTTAGTACGATGGGCGAAACATTAAAAGAAATTCTGTTTAAATTTAAATCCCCTTTTTCCCTTTTCAGATTTTCTCCCCCATATTTATCCCTCAATGTATCTGCTGATTATCAAAAGTATTGCTGTTTAAACAGTAATTTGTTCATTTACATTTTATTGTCTTTAGCTGGTAGCAACTGCCAAGAAGTAGTGTTGATATCTTGAATCACAATTAGTTCATTGTGATGTTCCTAAATGAGAGAATTTTAAAAGTACTCTGTCCTATCTACATTTTAGTATTTACCTAATGTACGTAGTGTAGGGAGAACTGATGTCAAAAAAGAACAGAGTGGCAAATGTGCTTCTAAGTCTGTTACAATAGAGCCAGTGAAATGTGCAAAATGACAAATTAAATTTAATGTTCAGGTGCATTGCCAATTTGTTTGGGGGGTAAAAAGCACCATCCTTTGCTAACCCGATAAGAATTAATCAGATTTTAATTACATGATGTGCAACCTGGACTGTTTAGCACATTTATGCCGAGTAATCCCTGGGGCATCTCAAACCAAATAAAACTTCTGTCTTCTAAACCATGGGTTTGATTTTGTGTTAATCATTTTTGGACCTTCTAATTTGTTTTTTTGTTTTGACAATCTCATTTCTTCTATGACGCTAATAATTTCCTTTGGGTTTTTCTTTCTTATGGAAGGGAACAATTTGCTATTTTGTGTAAAGTGAAGGCAATGCCAGTCTCTGTGTCAGGGCCTGAAATTGTTTTCCCTGTATTTGCAAATATCCTCCCTGTTTTCATCTACCAGGGAAGCTCCCTGAGGTTAGGGGCGCAGTTTGTCACTACAGAGATGGAGCCTGACATTTTGGCCTCATTAACATGGTGTTATAACAAAGCGAGTGAACCTCAAACTTAATTTAGCAAAACAACCAAGCCCATAAAAAAGGGCAGGAAAAGAAAATCAGAGGTGCTTCCAGTAAACTGTTATTATTGAACCTAAACATTTTTCTTAAAATTGCCATAAGCTTCCTAGCTCTGTGCTGGTACTTAGGAAGTTCCACTCACGGATGCTAGCAAAAAGTTTCCACACGAGACTCAGCAGATAGAAATTCCCAGTTGCATTCATTTTTGAGCTTCTTCAGTTCCTGGAGGTCCTTGTTTAGCTTTTGATAAAATCAATCCTGAACTAATCAATGAGAAATTGCTGGGACTATGAATCCTGCAAAATCAATAAATTTGTATAATAATTACACAAGCATATTAGAGAAGCATAATAATACATAAGCAAGCAAACCCCAGGAAACATGCTCTTGAAATCTTTAAAACTCAGCCAGATGTGATGAAGTTTTACATACTTTGCTCTAGTTTAGGATAATCCTGGCACTTAAGACAAAGAATATTTTAAGACTCTCCTCTAATTTATGCAAGTTAAAAAATTAACATATGTAACTCCTTTAAAAGCCCAAGTTATTAGTGAGTAGAAAAGTTTAAATTTTGAAAGAAAGGAGACCGGTTCATCCTGGATGCAGGGTCCTATCATCTGTCTGAAATGCCAAGTCCGTTCTCTTCCCCAACACCGTTCATATAGGCAGATCCAGTAACTGCTCACGGCTGCATTCTCATGATCTGCCCCAAGATGATGACTCCTTCTACCAGCCCAGGTCACTAATCTTATTGTTCCTCTCAACCCAAAATTGTGGTGTCATGAAGAGAAAGCTGAATTGGAAATACACTTGAGTTCTAGTTACGACTATACCAGAAGCCCTTTAAATCTCTCAGCCTCAGTTTCCTTATCTCTAAAATGATTACAATAATGCTGAGTATATAAGGCGAAGTGTTGGAAAAAGCGCTGTCTAAATTGTTTACATTCTGTAGTTCCTGGATAACTTCCTGATCTGGAATAACTTCATCTCTGAGTAGAGGAGTCACAGTATGTGACTGTGATGGTTAGTTTTTTGTTTTTAAACATCTTTATTGGAGTATAATTGCCTTACAATGGTGTGTTAGTTTCTGCTGCATAACAAAGTGAATCAGCTATACATATACATATATCCCCATATCTCCTCCTTCTTACATCTGCCTCCCACCCTCCCTATCCCACCCCTCTAGGTGATGACAAAGCACCGAGCTGATCTCTCTGTGCTATGTGGCTGTTTCCCACTAGCTATTTTACATTTGGTAGTGTATATATGTCCATGCCACTCTCTCACTTCGTTCCAGCTTACCCTTCCCCCTCCCCGTGTCCTCAAGTCCATTCTCTATGTCTGTCTTTATTCTTGTCCTGCCCCTAGGTTCTTCAGAAACCTTTTTTTTTTTTTTTTTAAGATTCCATATATATGTGTTAGCATACGATATTTGTTTTTCTCTTTCTGACTTACTTCACTCTGTATGACAGTCTCTAGGTCCATCCACCTCACTACAAATAACTCAGTTTCGTTTCTTTTTATGGCTGAGTAGTATTCCATTATATACATGTGCCACATCTTCTTTATGCATTCAGCTGTTGATGGACACTTAGGTTTCTTCCAAGTCCTGCCTATTGTAAATAGAGCTGCAGTGAACATTGTGGTACATGACTCTTTTTGAATTATGCTTTTCTCAGAGTATATTCCCAGTAGTAGGATTGCTGGGTCGTATGGAAGTTCTATTATTAGTTTTTTAAGGAACCTCCATACTGTTCTCCATAGTGGCTGTATCGATTTACATTCCCACCAAGAGTGCAAGAGGGTTCCCTTTTCTCCACACCCTCTCCAGCATTTATTGATTGTAGATATTTTGACGATGGCAATTCGGACCGGTGTGAGGTGATACCCCATTGTAGTTTTGATTTGCATTTCTCAAATGATTAGTGATGTTGAACATCCTTTCATGTGTTTGTTGGCAATCTGTATAGCTTCTTTGGAGAAATGTCTCTTTAGATCTTCTGCCCATTTTTGGATTGGTTTGTTTGTTTTTTTGATATTGAGCTGCCAGAGCTGCTTGTATATCTTGGAGATTAATCCTTTGTCAGTTGCTTCGTTTGCAAATATTTTCATCCATTCTGAGGGTTGTCTTTTCATCTTGGCTATGGTTTCCTTTGCTGTGCAAAAGCTTTTAAGTTTCATTAGGTCTCATTTTTCATTTTAGTTTTTATTGCCATTTCTCTAGGAGGCGGGTCAGAAAGGATCTTGCTGTGATTTATGTCATAGAGTGTTCTGCCTATGTTTTCCTCTAAGAATTTTATAGTGTCTGGTCTTACATTTAGATCTTTAAACCATTTTGAGTTTATTTTTGTGTATGGTGTTAGGGAGTGTTCTAATTTCATTCTTTTCCATGTAGCTGTGCAGTTTTCCCAGCACCACTCATTGAAGAGGCTGTCTTTTCCCCATTGTATATTCTTGCCTCCTTTATCAAAGTTAAGGTGACCATATATGCGTGGGTCTGTCTCTGGGCTTTCTATCCTGTTCCATTGATCTGTATTTCTGTTTTTGTTCCAGTACCATACTGTCTTGATTACTGTAGCTTTGTAGTATAGTCTGAAGTCCAGGAGCCTGATTCCTCCAGCTCCATTTTTCTTTCTCAAGATTGCGTTGGCTATTCAGGGTCTTTTGTGTTTCCATACAAATTGTGAAATTTTTTGTTCTAGTTTGTGAAAAATGCCTGTGGTAGTTTGATAGGGATTGCATTGAATCTGTAGATTGCTTTGGGTAGTATAGTCATTTTCACAATGTTGATTCTTCCAATCCAAGAGCATGCTTTATCTCTCCATCTGTTTGAATCATCTTTAACTTCTATCATCAGTGTCATAGTCTTCTGCATACAGGTCTATTGTCTCCTTAGGTAGGTTTATTCCTAGGTATTTTATTCTTTTTGTTGCAATGGTAAGTGGGAGTGTTTCCTTAATTTCTCTTTCAGATTTCTCATCATTAGTGTATAGGAATGCAAGGGATATCTGTGCATTAATTTTGTATCCTGCTACTTTACCAAATTCATTGATTAGCTCTTGTAGTTTTCTGATAGCCTCTTTAGGATTCTCTATGTATAGTATCATGTCATCTGCAAACAGTGACAGCTTTACTTCTTCTTTTCCTATTTGGATTCCTTTTATTTCTTTTTCTTCTCTGATTGCTGTGACTAAAACTTCCAAAACTATGTTGAATAATAGTGGTTACAGTGGACAACCTTGTCCTGTTCCTGATCTTAGAGGAAATGGTTTCAGTTTTTCACCATTGAGAATGATGTTGGTTGTAGGTTTGACATATATGACCTTTATTATGTTGAAGTAAGTTCCTTCGATGTCTACTTTCTGGAGGGTTTTTATCATAAATCGGTGTTGAATTTTGTCGAAAGCTTTTTCTGCATCTATTGTGATGATCATATGATTTTTATCCTTCAATTTTTTAATATGGTGTATCACTCTGATTGATTTGCGTATATTGAAGCATCCTTGCTTTCCGGGGATAAACCCCACTTGGTCATGGTGTATGATCCTTTTAATGTTCTGTTGGATTCTGTTTGCTAATATTTTTTTGAGGATTTTTGTATCTATGTTCATCAGTGCTATTGGCCTGTAGTTTTCTCTCTTTGTGACATCTTTGTTTGGATTTGGTATCAGGGTGATGGTGGCCTTGTACAATGCGTTTGGGAGTGTTCCTCCCTCTGCTATATTTTGGAAGAGTTTGAGAAGGATAGGTGTTAGCTCTTCTCTAAAGTTTTGGGTCATCGTGTTTTCATTGTCATTTGTTTCTAGGTATCTTTTTATTTCCTCTTTGATTTCTGAAGTCATCTCTTGGTTATTTAGTAGTATATTGTTTAGCCTCCATGTATTTGTGTTTTTTACAGTTTTTTTTCCTGTAATTGATATCTAGTCTCACAGTGTTGTGGTTGGGAAAGATACTTGATATGATTTCAATTTTATTAAATTCACCAAGGTTTGATTTGTGACCCATGATATGATCTATCCTGGAGAATATTCCATGAGCACTTGAGAAGAAAGTGTATTCTGTTGTTTTTAGATGGAATGTCCTATAAATATCAATTAAGTCCATCTTGTTTAATGTATCATTTAAAGCTTGTGTTTCCTTATTTATTTTCATTTTGGATGATCTGTCCATTGGTGAAAGCAGGGTGTTACAGTCCCCTAATATGATTGTGTTACAGTCAATTTCCCCTTTTATGGCTGTTAGCATTTGCCTTATGTATTGAGGTGCTCCTATGTTAGGTGCATAGAGATTTACAATTGTTATATCTTCTTCTTGGATTGGTCCCTTGATCATTATGTAGTGTCCTTTTTTGTCTCTTGTAATAGTCTTTATTTTAAAGTCTATTTTGTCTGATATGATAATTGCTACTCCAGCTTTCTTTTGATTTCCATTTGCATGGAATATCTTTTAACTCAGTTATGCTGCTATTGATTCCTTCTAGAGATTTTAAATTTCATTTATTGTGTTGTTCATCATTTGTTTGCTCTTTAGTTCTTCTAGGTCCTTGTTTAACATTTCTTATATTTTCTCCCTTCTATTTCCAAGATTTTGGATCATCTTTACTATTATTACTCTGAATTCTTTTCCAGGTAGACTGCCTATTTCCTCTTCATTTGTTTGGTCTGGTGGGTTTTTACCTTGCTTCTTCATCTGCTGTATGTTTTTCTGTCTTCTCATTTTGCTTAACTTACTGTGTTTGGGGTCTCCTTTTTGCAGGCCGCAGGTTCGTATTTCCCATTGTTTTTGGTGTCTGCCAACAGTGGCTAAAGTTATTTCAGTGGGTTGTGTAGGCTTCCTGCTTGAGGGGAATGGTACCTGTGTTCTGGTGGATGAGGCTGGATCTTGTCTTTCTGGTGGGCAGGACCGTGTCCAGTGGTTTGTTTTGGGGTGTCTGTGACCTTATTATGATTTTAGGCAGCCTCTCTGCTAATGGGTGGGGTTGTGTTCCTGTCTTGTTAGTTGTTTGGCATGCGGTGGCCAGCACTGGAGCTTGCTGTTTGTTGAGTGGAGCTGGGTCTTAGCATTGAGATGGAGATCTCTGGGAGAACTTTCGCCGTTGGATATTACATGGAGCCGGGAGGTCTCTGGTAGACCAATGTCCTGAACTCGGCTCTCACACCTCAGAGGCACAGGCGTGCCTGTGCCAGCTGGAGTACCAAGACCCTGTCAGCCACATGGCTTTTCTCTTTTCCAGTCTGTTTTGGACTCAGCCAGTGAGGGATGGATGATTCTCAGTGCACAGATGAAGGACACACACTTTGCCCTTAGGGTCTAAGGCCCCTGTCTTCTGTCCCCATAAGTTCTAGATCACCAGCTCATTATGCAAGGTAAAACTCAGGAACAGCCAGGTGGGAGAGATGCAGAGGGCAAAGTATGGGGAGAGGGCTCGGAGCTCCCATGCCCTTTCCAGCCTGCCATTCTCCCCAAATCTCTGCGTGTTTGCCAACCCAGAAATTCACTGAACTCCCTCCTTTTTTGGGTTTTTCTGGATGCTTTGCCTTCTTTATTTTGACTTAGGAAAAGGCACAGAGAGCATCATAGCCCCTTCGGAGGCTTTGCTTCCACAGCTGTGGAGATGGCTTCATTCTTAAGCAGTCAGGACCAAGCACCATGTAAACAGACATCCTTTGTGCAGCTCTGGAGGAAAGGACTGCCATAGGTGTTTGTAATGGCGGGGAATGCCAGCATGGGCAGATCTTCAAAGAGAATTGGAAGGTACCAATACATATTGCAAACAAAAATAGAAGAATAAAACAGTTTGGTACTAGAACCATGTAAGTTCTAAACTGTACTTTATTATAGTTAAAAATTTTCCCTTCAAAGTTTAATTTTATTTTTAGAGTAATAGAGCAATTCTGCATAAATTGCTTTATGGAATGATTTTGTCAAATTCTTGAATGTGAGAAGGTAGACTGTAGATCTAGTGCTGTTATAATGGGTAATATTGCTGCCTGTGGTCTGTAAGCAAGCTACAGATTCCTAGGGCTTAGTAAAGGAAAGAGGAGACAGCACAGACCCAAAGTACCTAAACCTACACAAAATGGTAATAAAAGACAAAGGTTGGAATTAGTTATTGTATTACCTTTGATCTTTAGAAGGTTTCTTCCACTTAAAACAGTCCTCTCAATGCTGGATATTAGCTTTATTTCTTCTGTTTTTGAATTCCAAATGATATTTTTGGAGTGAATAGTTATTTTCCATGGAATTTTAAAGACTTTTCTTATGTACCAAGTAAGGCTTAAATTTTAGAAATCTGCTTTTGAAGCCAGAATTCTTTAGAAAAGCCAAAAGCTTTTGAATAGAGTTTTTGATAGGCAATTCTTATTCTTTGAGCAACTAACAGCTACTTTATTCAGGCTATATATGAAAATTAAATTTCAAAATCCGAACCTTCCTCCCCCACACAATAATTGTTTTCTTTGGTGCTCTAGTTGGGCTCATTCCTCAAGCCCCCCTCCAATGATTTGATAACACCTAATTATCTGAACTAAAATAAAATCTACTTGAAATACCTAGAGTGGTTTCCATTTTCCTGCACAAACCCTGACGAATAGTGAGTATATGAGCATAATATAGCAGGGTATAGAAAGAGGAGGCTAGATATTTAAGACAGACTTGTCTTGATTTTCAGTTTTGCCTAGGGCCACTGTGTTTACCTTCCATCAAATGGGGACAATTTAAAACTATGTGTGCAAAACATTTGAGATAGGCATGCATGCATACAGCTCACCCAGAACAACATTCTTAAGTGAACCATTGCAAATGTACATCTACAGACCCAGATGACATTAGTCTTTAGTTTCTGCCCTGCAGAATAATTGAAATTAAGTTTTGCCCTGGAGGATTCTCCAGCCTGTGAGAGAAACTAGCAGCATGCAGACAACTTCAGGCTATTTTAGCAGTCGCTTTGCTGGAACTGGGGTGGTGTAGGGCATCTGTTTATTAAAGAACAGATTGTAAGGCTGGTCAAGGTGGATAACCAGGCCTCAGTAGACAAAACTGGCTGATGGGGTGCCCACTTATATCATACCATATTTATTCTTCCAGAAGCTGTTCAGTCAGTTAAAGAGGATGACCTTCAATGGTATAAATGAGGACTATTTGGGGGGGCGGGTGTCAAGAGTATGCTAGCAGCTATGATCTCTTGCTAAAACAAATTATTTTATTTACTTGTTTGCTTTTATTCCATCCTTCATCACGTAAATGTAGGCTTCTTGATAGGGACCTTATATGTCGTGTTCACTGCTCTATCCTTAATAAATAATATGTTTTTATCTATTCAAATCATTCAAGAACCAAATATTGAATATGCACTATGACCCAGGTCCTGGGCTGGGCCCTGGGGATATAGCAGTAAAAAGGCTTGGCTTCATAGGTTTATTGGTAGTAATAGGAAAGTAAAATCATTAGCGAGGCATCTTTTCTGAAGTTGGGCTTTGAAAATTAAAAAAAAAGTCACCATCTTTTTATTGCATACAATATGTAGTAACACTGTTGGAGACTGATAGGGTGCCAGATATGGCTTTTATTTTACCTGTTAAAGGAGATTTATAGACAGCTCAGAGAGGCTCAACAGCTAAACATTTTGATTTTAGTCTAATTGGAAAAGAGAATTTAATTTTACTGACAATTATAGGGGAATAAAGAATGCACTTAAATTGAAATTAAAAAGTAAAATAGTAAGCTAGTTTAGTTTATTGTGATATTGTAGTTTTTCTCTGATAATTTGTATTACATGGTCATATTCACAATCTCATAGAATACATTAAATTCTGCGGTTTATTATAATAAGGATATTATACTATGTAAATTGATAGATAGCTTTAAAAGAAAAACACTTTTTTTTTTTGGTAAGTGAAAAGATTGAGCTCTTTACCTTGAAAGGGATTTAAAAATTAGGTCACCTTGTTCATTTTCTTCACATTATGGAATACAGGTCATTGAAGTCTAGCTTTGTTTAGCTTTCCTTGCTCCCATTTTTGACAAAGTGATAAAGAACCTAATTACTAACCTACTCAGCTAACAAAGATGGGGGGAATCACCTTCTCAAAAATGGAAAAGTACCTTTTCAAATGTATTAAGGGCCCATCAAATTCTGGACTTGAAATATATCCCACTTAGCGCCTGGGTGAGGAAGTGTGTGTTGAGGAGAGCGTAGCTCCCGATTAGCTCCCTCGCTTGGGTATTGGGAGTTAAAGACCTCTGTGCTGTGCTTGGCTTCCCATTTCTTGGAAAATTGCTCGTTGAGAGCAGGGACAATGTCTCTGAAGCACTCATTATATATTTTCTGAATAAATGAAGAAAGCTTGGCAGCATCAACTGGTGTGGGGATCCTGATCTTTCTGAGCCTGTATTTCTACCTGTCTGTACCTAAATTTCACATGTGTGTGATCAGGGGCAACTTACTTAACTTTTCGCAGCATCAGTTTCCCCATTTGTAAAGTGGATATTCTCAAATTATCTCCTTCATAGGACTGGAATAAATAGGATTGAATAAATGAGATAATCTGTGAGAAGGAGTTAGCACAGGGTCTGATACATCATGAACACTCATTATTGTGAATACTGAATGTCACCCATTATTGCTGTTATTAAAGGTGCATTTCCACATTCAGAGACAGGTACTGACATTCAGAGAGACTGACTTCATCATGGCCACACAGAGCCAGAACTAGGACTCACTTCATATGTCTACTAGCCCAGTTTACCTTCTATTATATAGATGCCAACAGTTCTGAAAGTGTTTTCTCAAAATCCTAATATTGTTTATGTTAATACGATGGAGAGGTCCTAGAAATTTCATTGATCCAGCATCCAAACCACAAATCCCAGCAGTTCTCTATTACCCAGAAGGAATAAAAATTCTTCATCAGAATGAGCTAATGTTTTGACTCTGTAAACATGGCCCCTTCACTCTTAATCAGCTTCACCTCAGTGAATGCTGAATACATCTCTTAATTATTAGAAGAAAATTCTTTATGCTGCTTTCTGTGTTCCCCACCTCGTCCCTGGTGAATTTCTACTTCGGCCATCTTTCTCCATGTCTCTTTCTTCTCTGGTTCTTTAAAACTTGGTGTTTCTCAGATTTCCCTTCTTTTCTTGTGATCTATGCTCCCCTTGATTGATCTGATAGATTTTTCTAGGTTTAAGTAGTTGGTTACATCCAAATCTACATCTCTAGCTCTGACTCTTGCCCCTCTCGCCCTAGGCTGGATTATTCAGCTATCTACCCTATTATTACTTGGATGTCTGTGGCAGAAATGGCTAGATGCTTACCCTACCCTGTTCTTCTTTCTGGGCACACAGGAAGACTATAATTGCTAGCCTCTCCTGCATTTAGTTTGGGAATGAGCCCTAGCTTATGGATTGATATGGACGGAAATGATATGCACCAATCCCTCACTTTCCTATCCTCATGCCTGGAAGCAAAGTTCTCCAAGATGGCAGAGTCACAATATGGGAGGAGCCTGGATTCCTGAGTCACTCCTTGAAGAGGAGCTTCCTAGGAGAACTGCCCAAATTGCAATAGGCTGTAATATGAGCAAGGAATAAAAGTTTGTTAAGCCACTGAGATTTTCGGGCTATTTGTTGCCACAGTAGAGCTTGATCTTTATTAATACAGTGTCCCTTAGGCACCTTGAGTTCTGCAGGTAGTCAATTTTCCACCTCAGTTGATGGCACCGTCCTCTATTCAGTCACCCAACTCATATCCCATAGTTCTCAACTGAATCCAGTTAATAACCAACTCCTGCGGATTTTAACTCCCATATTTTTTCTTGGAATTATCTTTTTTAAAAAACCATTACCCTAATTGAGGCTCTTGCTATTTCTTACCTGCCTGTTGATTTTAAATTTGAATGAATTTAAAACAAGCCAGGAATCCTCCTATTAGAATAGTTGGTCATTATTAAAAGGCATTCTCAGCAGGGAACATAAGAGAATGTGGTGACAATAAAACAGTGCAGTACAGTTGATGTCTGGAAATAAGTAAATCTCTACATAACTGATGAAGGAAGTGCGGACCTCCCTGCCCTTTGCTCTGTGCTGATGATGCTCGTATACAAAGAAAAAAAGACCCCATGTGATGCACAGATGCACAAGTGAGGCTTAATGCAATTAACCATGGACACCTGGATACTTCCTACTTACCGTCTTCTACTTTATCTTTTCATCCACTCACACATGCTTTTGATAAAGGGTCATGATGCCAGCTGCTTACTGGGCGCAGATCAAAACTGGAGCAATAGTCTGGCAGGGGTCTTCTTGCTAAGCTTAACCCTACCTGGGAGAGTCAGTTAGCTCAAAACACTTCTAATCACCTGTGATCCCTCCTTATGTCTCCTACAGAGCGTGGGACTGTAGTTGACAGCTCCCAGGCTCCCCTGTCCATTTAGTGATGCTCTCTTTATAAAAGCACCTCTTGATTTATCAGCCTATAGTCCCTCTCCCATGAAAAGGGAGCCCCTCTTCAATCATGCCACTCCTGTTTAGAAGCCCTTCCTATACTGGCATTAAGCAGTGGTCCTGCATGTTCTTAATTTCTGTGGCAGCTCTCCCTCTTCCAAACCTCAGGTGTATTACCTCTGAATATTGAAAAAAATTAAGTCTGTGTTTAAAAATAGGGTTCTCCTTTAAATAATTGTTCAGCAGTCCATAGTTCTGGTCTTCCTTGTAGAATAAAAAGATCTTATTGACTCTATTTACAATAGCCAGGACATGGAAGCAACCTAAGTGTCCATTGACAGATGAATGGATAAAGAAGATGTGGCACATATATACAATGGAATATTACTCATCCATAAAAAGAAATGAAACAGTTATTTGTAGTGAGGTGGATGGACCTAGAGACTGTCATACAGAGTGAAGTAAGTCAGAAAGAGAAAAACAAATACCGTATGCTAACACATATATATGGAATCTAAAAAAAAAACAGCAGAAACTAACATGCCTTGTAAAGCAATTATGCTCCAATAAAGATGTTAAAAAAAAAAAAAAGATCTTACTGAAATCTGGAATGGCAGCAAGGAACATAGCAATTTTGACGTCTTTGGACATATTTGTGCTGGGTTTTATAGGAAAGTTTGTGACTATTAGAGAGATGTACCAAAATGCAGTGACTAAATTTGCCCTGCCCTGCTCAAGAAGGCATTTGGGAACTATCTCTGCACCTACAACTATTTCCCATATAAGTATGAAATCGGCCACACTAGTCATTCTTACTACCAACCTTCTTCTTCTGGACCTTAACCTGGTCCCTGTTTCAGGCTTACAGTTTCATTTTGTCCCCTTCTCCTTTCCAGAATCCTGGCCACACCCAACAGACAGTGACGCCATCTACACTTCCATGGGAATGACAGCTACTCTGTTGTCTTTTCTAAGAGTATTTCCCTTTAACACACCATTACCAATTGTAAAATGAAAGATTTTGCTTCTATTAGAGGAATTTAAAGTGAACTTGAGTATAAGGATGCGAGGACATTTTTAAGAAGAATTGTTTTCTCTGAAATCCTTCCCTAACTCATAACTGTGCTGGCGGACATTCTCCATCTGGTTTGAGGCGGGCCCCATTAGCATCTCATTATCTGTCATAGGGAAATAGGTACTGTGCTATCTTTCATCTCCTATAAAAGTATTCCCTCTATGTAAAAAGAACAAAGACTTAAAAAGTGAGAACATAAATGGAGAAGCATTTCTCTGTTTTCTTCTTCTCTACAGTGCATACAGCCAGGTAATTTCCTAACTCTGTAGCTTTGCACACACCATTCCCATGTCAGAAATGCCTCTCTTCCTACCTTCCCATCCATCCTTTAAGAGGTGCTCCCCCCATGAGGTTCTCCGTGGTCCCTCCAACTGAATTTACTTATTTTCTCTGTTTATATCTTGGCTACAGCATTTTGCAACAT
This sequence comes from Neophocaena asiaeorientalis asiaeorientalis, assembly GCF_003031525.2. Taxonomy (NCBI): domain Eukaryota; kingdom Metazoa; phylum Chordata; class Mammalia; order Artiodactyla; family Phocoenidae; genus Neophocaena; species Neophocaena asiaeorientalis. The sequence continues at coordinate 1,263,505 of NW_020174693.1, forward strand.
TTTGCATTTTTGTAATCTATAGCACACTCAGGCACAGAAAAGTCTTGACCCTTTGCAAATACAATGCAGTGTGTTACTTGTGAGATTTTATAAGCTCTGAGCATTAAAATCTTGATCATTGCAGTCAGGTGGGATCCACCCAGTTTAGAATTACATGTATATGACAATATCTAAAAAGCGCTCTTTATCTTAGGAATTTATCGAGATAATAAAATGTTAGCTGCCTTGAAGCAACGTGGGGTATAAATAAGTAAAAAATAACTGAACCCATACTATGCAATGAGAACTACATGCAGTTACTAGACAAAATTATTTATAAAGAAGGAATTATACATTATACATGGGGGGATTCTGATGTTGGTCAGTTTTCTCCTCATTAAAGAATTGATAACCTACTCAGCAGTGTGGCCAACAGAAAGTTTTCTGTTCTGTGCTGGATATTTTTTTTCCCCTCTTTGTATCCTCCAAGTTCTACCAGCTCCTGGATTCTTTCTGTGTGTCCCTTGTTGTTTTGATCCCACATTTGCAGTAAAATGTTGCTTTCTTCTATCAGAGCCCTTAATGTTATTTGCAGAAAACCCATAGTCCTTGATTTTTCATTTGTTCTTATGTCCTACAAAATCACCTTACTTTTCCCTTTCTGTACTTTGTGTTTCTGCAGAGGTGGGACGTCTTCCTGCCATGTCCTTGTATTGCAAGAGTAACTTCTTAAATCAACTATACTTCAGTTTAAAAAAGAGTAACTTCTTGAATGGGATCTGAGCTAAAACTAGATTCTCTGTTGGGGCACTGACATGGTAGAGACACCCCCGCTTCTCATCATTCGTCAGGAGACATGGAGGTGCAGCCTCTAGGAGTGTTACTCCTTAGTCACTCCGTACCCAGCCAACCTCTTGCGGAGCCTATCTCATGATAGTATTTGTGTCTGTGCTTTATCTGCTCTACTAGACTGTAACCTCTTGATGTCTAGACTGTAACCTCTTGATGTCAACAAGACTGTAACCTCTCGTGCCTTATCTGCTCTACTAGGCTGTAACCTCTTGATGTCAAATTGTATCTCATTCAATTTGTACCCCCCAGGGCTCCAAACAGTCTTGCATAGGGTGGGTGCTCATGAAATGTTTAATGAATTGAATTGCATTAGCTGTTACTCTAAGTACACAAAAAGGGGTGCTAGATCTCTGAAGAGCCTTAATTCACCTCATGGGGTTACATGGAGATACTGTCAGACTTAGTTTATACACACAAGCTCTCCATGGGTAAAGTTAATGCCAATTAATGACGAGCTTCTGCAATGGAGAGAAAATACATTTTTACCTAAAGGCTGATCAGTTTCTTTTCTGCTGTATATCTCAGTGATCATAAAGCAAGAAGACCCCTGGGACTCTGTTCTATTTAGGCAAAGGCAGGTGTGCTGGGAAGCTTTGTATTTGCACACAAACACAGAAAGCAGGGCTTATTTTTGCAATTACTTGTGAAAGCTGCCCATGTTTTCCAGCATGTAAATTAGGACTTGAAGGAAGACATCTAATTGCATTTCGCTCCAACTAATTGCCAACTCAAAAGTTTAGATCAGTGTGTATACCATACTTAACTTTTGTGTTGTTTTCATTACTAACACACTTAGCTCAGTAGAATGAAAAATAATGAGCCAGAATTAAAAAGGCTTGAGGGTTGCCCCATTAAGAAAATGCTTTGGGTGGTAAGGAAACTTGCAGGAATGCAGCAAAGCCATGGCTAAAATTACAGGCCAAGATTGCCTGGGGATTGTGCTTCTCTGTTGGTTTGCTGATAAAGGTTAGATAGAGAGAAAAAAAATAGAGATGGCATTTGGAGTCATTGCATGTATTCTGCCACAAGGAGGGGCCGTGGTTACAACCACCGATGTGTCCTTGACTTGTATTAAACTAGTAGCCTTTCTTGCATGAAAAACAAAACCTACTTACAAGAGCTTTTTAAAAATGTGCTACACATCCGGAAAGAATGGTATGGTCTTTTGTGAGTAATATAAACATGCTGTGATATCCTTATGTTATTAAATGAACATTACAAAGCATGACAGAATCACAACCACACAAAAAAAATAAGGACAAGTTACAATGTTGATGGGAAAATAAAAAGGGAGAAGCTTTTTCACATGTTGTCACAAAAGCATAACTGGCCGCCTCAGAATTCTCCTGTTTTCTCAGCAAGAGTTATTCTCCAAAGGACACAATAAACTTTTTGTCCTTCTAAACACAGAAGTCAAAAAAATGTATCCTTGAAGCTCAATTTAGCAGCAACGAGTTTGCACCCGTTGGGGAGACTTTATTCAGAAATGGTTAGTTCCTGGGTTTCTAAATGAAGGATCAGAAAGGAGACTGGATGCATCTTGGAAAAACATATGAATTAAATAATATGCTCCCACCACAGCATCCCTCTGTACACATCCTCTGCTATTCTTTAGTGAGTAGTTTAATGCCAGGCACGGTGCTAGATGCAGCAGCTACCCCAGAGGTGATGCTCAGTGAAATACCTACTGTTGTTGAGTTTCTAGACAGGTGGGGAGCAGATATTTAAAAAATAGAGATGTAAGTAGATATATACTTATAAACTATGTGAAGTGCCACGAAGGAAAAAGAACAGGAATTGATGAAGACCCCGAATGTTACACCTCATTGAATCAGGAAAGCTCAGCAAAGTCTCTCCTAAGAAGTGACATTTAAGCTGAAACCTAGAGGGTGAGTAAGATTTAGCCAAAGCAGGGGGAATAGATATTTCCAGACAGATGGAAGGACTGGTGTGAAGGCCCTGCAGTTTGACACATTAGAGGGACTTGGAAGGCAGCACTTAGGATTGGGTCTTGGTGACTGAGGAGAAGAATGGCTTGAAATGCAACTGGGAAGATTGTAGAGGCAGGACCACACAGGGCCCTGTAGACCATGCTAAGGGATTTAGTTGTTATCCTGGAAGCAATAGGAAGTTATTGAAGGTTAGAGGTGATGAAGATCAATTTATAAAGATCTCTTTGTAGAGAAAGGATGGGAGAGAGGCCAAAGTAAAAGCCAGGAGACCAGTTGGGAGGAAATTACCATGGGGTTAGTGATTTACCTGTTCATCATTTACCTGTTCATTCTCAAATCCATTCCCCACTCTTCCCTTGCAAAACAAAGTCTATTTCCCAAACTCTCTGGCCAACTACCTTTTGGGTGGGCTGAACCAATGGAAGACAGTGGAAGGAGATGGCAGAACTAGAGGAAGGGAGAACCCAGGATATTTCCTCTTGTCTCTTTCTTCTTTGTGGTGCATCCCTAGCAATGTTAGTCATTTTGGTGTCAGCTGTTCTGTCCCCTGGACAGTCCCATTGTTTGTGGGCCCAGATCCTGCAGGACACTGTTCTTCATGGTTCGTGTTTCTGAAACCTGACTTCTCTAGTTCTTAAACTTGAGCAGTGCCATCTCTTCCCTCGGTTCCTCCAGTCCTGGAGGGAATAGTGGCTACCTGATGTCACTAATCTCCGGGTTGCATCATCATATCCCGTTTGGCTTTTCAGCTCTTCTAACACCTTTCTAACTAGCACCCTATATTAAATTCCCTCTAATCAGAGCTTGGACTTCATTTTCCTCGCGTTATCCTGGTTGATGTAATGAGCAACAATGGTAACTTGGACCCAGGTGACAGCAGTGAAGGGTGAGCAAATATATGGACTTGAGGAAGTTTTTGGAATCCTATGTGACTTGAGGGAAGACATTGGAGAAATGAGATAGATCTGTGAGCTTTATGTAAAGTTTCCCAGCACCCTGAGCAGGATTAATTAATCTGTGGCTAAATTTAGCTGGCATTGACTTGACTGTGGAAAACAAATGACCATTGGATCATCTCCTATGCAGTATGGACATTTCCTGAAGCCCTCATTTATGGTCGTGAAGTGATCAACAGTTGGATCCAAGCTAATCACTCCACCCACAAGCTCCCACCTTTACATTCTAATTTCTAAGACCTGAGGTCTGGATAATGTTCTTGGGACTACAGAACAATGTCTGACTATAGCCTTTGCAAGACTGTCACTTAAAATAAGGAGGGGATGGTTTCCTTTTGTTAAGAAATAATTTCCCCCCAATTATTTCCTAGCTTTTTTTCCTTTTTCTTAAAAGATTGATAGCCTTTCTTGTTTCTTCTGCTTTTTGAAAGCAGCCTGTTCTAACATTTACTGTCTGTTCCCCTGACCCCATCTCCCCCTTGTAGCTCTGCTCTAGCACCCTCTGACTGGAGAAGCTGTTGTCTGTGTTGACACAGTCCTCCATCTCCCTTTTTCCTCTGGTCCACTTGAACCCTTTGAGCAGGACTCAGGACTCTGTGAAGTCACAGGGGGTGTGGGTAACAAAGTGGGACAGAGCAAAGCATCAGCGACATTCCTGCTGTGGCTTACGGCGGGCTGTGCACATCAGGACGGTGACAAGCCATGCTGCTTCTGTGGGCCTTCCTTTGGATATCTCAGGCTGCAGAATAAACTATTCAGGAATATTTGGGAGTTTTTCTTAGAACAGATTTCTGTGGCCCTGGGAGTCTAAAAATAACTACTAGGAGATTAATGTGTGTGAAATGGTATGGGTATAGGTGTTGTTGGAAGACAGCAGTGGTTTCAAGGTCTGTGGGTCTGCAAAAAGCATCCTCCTTCCCTCCCTCCTTCCCTCCCTTCCTGCCTCCCTCCCTCCCTCCCTCCCTCCTTCCCTTCCTTCCTTCCTTCCTTCCTTCCTTCCTTCCTGTATCCATTAATCCAACAGGAATTTTCAGTACCTATCATGATTATTAGGTGTGTGTGTCAGCTGCTCTAAAGTTTATGAAAGAAGTACAAAACAGAGACTTGATCTCAAAGGTTGGATACATCCTAGACACACATCTGAAAAACAAAGTAGCAACAGTAGGGTAGACATAGGATTAGGAATCAGGAGGTCAGCATTTTAATCTTAGTGGTGCTTTTTATTGACTGTGGTCTTGGGCAAGTCACACAGCCTTCCAAAGTCTCTATTCATGTATAGCATGAAAAGATTGAACTGAAAGATCTCTAAGTCACATCATTGTTCTATGATTAATGGGCACAATTATGAGTGATCCAGAGCAATGGTTCTTGAACATTTTGGTTTCAGGATCCCTTTATGCTCTTAAAAATTATTGAGGACCTCAAAGAGCTTTTGTTTATGTGGGTTATATCTATCAACATTAACCATACATAACTGGCATTTAATATAAAAATGAGACACTTAAAATATTTATTTACTAATTAATTTCAAAATAAATAACCTATTACATGTAAACATAAAATTATTTTCATGAAAAATAACCATATTTTTTAACCAAGAGCTCACAATCACCTTTTACTTATCCACTGAACTTTGGCTTGACCAAATTTTAATCAGGTTTCTCTGTTCCCCACAGGCCCCTAAATATTGGCTTGCCTCCAAGTTTGAGCACACACCAAAGCACAAAGTTGCAGACCATCCCCTCCTTAACAGGTCATTCTGAGAGCTGGCTAACTACAAAAAGAAACATTTCTTGTTGAAGTGTCCTTCTCACCCCATTAGCTGGTCCTCCTCCCCCACAAAGTCCCTGCTACCCCTGCTAACCCCTCCCTATATAAGAGGAGCCTTTGTCTGTCGGAGTTTGAGACACTTGCTGGTCCTGAAGTCAAAGTGTTTCCCTCATTGCAATAGTCTCTCTAAATAAAGTGTTCCCTTATCTAAGTGTTGTTTTGCTTTTATTTGGCATTTTCAAAACAAAAAAAATTTAATGAGAAGTGTGAAATTGTTTTACATTTTTACAAATTTCATTAATATCTGGTTTACTGTCTGCTTCTTCAGTCTATCTGTTGTGATATGTTGCTTTGGTGAAGTACATGGAGAAAATCTGGCCTCACCTGGCTATAGTTGGGAAAGGAGGATCTCACAGACCCCCTAATGGCATGTCAGGACCCCCAGGAGCACACTTCGAAAACTACTCTTCTAAAGACTGAGAGAGAAGAAAGAGCTGGATGTCGAGCTGGATTCTAAGGAATAGATTTTAGACTTGTAAAGATGGGGCATCCAAGCAAAGAAACAGTGTGAGAAAAGTCAAGACGGAGAAAGTGAGCAAGCTGTGTTTGGGAGAGAGAAGAAAAAGGAGTATGGAGAGGGAAGGTCTGAATTCACATCAAGTTCAAGTTATGTCGGGGCTTAGGGACTTGAATCCCCCTCCCCTATCAAGGATTTGGTCTTGATCCTTTAAGTCCTAGATATCGACTGGAAGGTTGTAAACAGGGGAGTAACATTATGAATATGATGATTTAAGACAATAACATGTTAATCATGTCTGATGGATTGATACAAGGAGAAATGAAAGTCAGAGGGCCAGTTAGGATGCTACTGCAATAGTCTAGGCATGAGGTGGGGAAAGTCTGCGGCAGAGTGGTCATGTGGGACTGTAAAAGGATGAGGAGTAAAAGGAGGAGGGGGGAATTGACATAGCTGATAGATTATTAAGAACCAAGGGACATAAGAAGACAAGTTAAATCCTAAATTTTGAGCCAAGTGAAGCAGAATGGAGGTAAAATCTGTTTTGGTAGAGATGGGAAATTTAACAAGAATAGTTTGAGGGAAGATGATGCAGGAGGTAATTTTGACATAATTTAGGATCTAAAGTTCAAAAATCTTCCTAAAGCCTATAAAAGATCCTTTGTGATCTGGCCTCTGCCCAGCTCTGTGACTTCCTCACTCCACTCTTTGCCTCATTCACTGTACTGCAGCCATGGTGACTGCTTTCTTTTCCTCCACCATCAAGTTCACTGCAACCCTTTCTTACCTCTGCCGGGAACATTCTCCTATGCCCTGTCTTTCTCCTCTCCACCAGCTCTTCCCAAGCTGGATACTCCTCAGCATTCAGGTTTTACTTCAGATGTCATCTCCTCCAAAAGACCTTCTCTTTCCCATTCCTGTCTATCTTTTCACCCTGTTTTAGTTTCCTTCTAGCACTTACTATGATCTAAATTGATCTTGCTTTTGTTGTTTATTTATCTGTTTATTTTCTGTTACAGTGGAGGCTGTACGCTGTACTCCCTGCTACTGTGTAGGCTCCATAAGAGTGGACATTTTATATATTGTTCACTTTTCTATTTCCAGGTAGTACATAGTAGGTGCTCAATAAATAATTGTAGAATATGGAAATGTACAGCAGGCTGTAGAAATTTCAGGATTTATTCTCAGGAGTGACTCCCAGATACATGATTTTGGCAGTCACGTCAGAGAGATGGAACTTGTGGTATGGCTGGAACTAGAGGAGTAGAGGACATCTGCTCTTTCTGACAAAGGGGGCAGGACAAGGTAACAGCCAGGATGCCCAGGGACTGTGGAGTCGGTGTTGTTAGGATACTGAGAGGTAGGAAGAGAGCTGTCATCAAACATTGTCCACTGCGATAAAGTCACATAGATAAGGTAGACAGTATGTCCATCCCATAGTCTCCTTTCATTCTGCAGAATCTCAGTTTCAATTTCTATATTTTTGATGGCAAGGCTGTGAAAAAGTTGGTTAGCCCAGCTGAGCACATCTGGCTCCTTATCTCACACATCCTATTCCAGGTCACCCTCCATAAATATTTTTCCAGACCCTCTAGTTCATCTTTTGTCACCTTTCCTTATCTCAGGGTTCCTTCTTAGATTTTCTAAAGTGTTCCTTGGTGAGCTGATGGTTGTCTACATGTTTGCTGCTCAGATTAGCCAGTCTAGCCTAGACCAGTTAGGGAGAAGGACTGTCCCTTTTTATAGGAAGATGTGTTCCTGCTGCTTTCTTGAAGGGCAAATAGAAGTTAGAGAGCAGTACTCTCTAGAAAAGAACCCAAGTTAGAAGAAGATGGCCTCCAAAGATACCTTCTGACAAAAACCAATATGGAAGACATTGCGATGGACTGAAAGAGCCCTTATGCACCAGCCAAGAAGCTGGCCCTTGACAAACATGACCATTTTAAACAGATTCATTTTCCAAGCCAATATATTGACTTTTTTTCTATTTCAACCTCTGATTTTCAACAGAGTATATTGTGAGGAATTTCACGGCAAGAGATTGTGATGTGGGAAGTCTTTACACAAGGTTCAAGGATTTGGTGATATTCTGTGGTCAGCAGGGTAAGATGCCACCTAATAACATTTGCCCTTGTACAATTCCCTCCCTTTTGAGTATGGGTGGAGGCTGTGACTATGATGAGATATTGCTCCTGTGATTATGTTGTGTTATGTGACAAAAAGAGCTTTGCAGATGTAATCAAGGTCACTAATCAGTTAAATTAATCAAGGGGGAGATTATTGGGTGGGCCTGATGTAATTTGGGGAGCTTTTAAATGAAGAGCCACGGGTAGCTTGTAGGAGATGAAAGTGGCCCCAGCTGGCAATCAGCAAATAAACAGGAGCCTCGGTCATACAACCACAAGGAACTGAATTCTTCCAACAGCCACGTGAGTTTGAGTGAGAACTCTGAGGTCCAGACAGGAACCCACCCCAGGTGACACCTTGATTTTAGCCTTATGAGACCCTGAGCAGAGTACCCAGCTGAGCTACGCCAGGGCTTCTGAGCCACAGAAATGGGTGAGATAACAAATGGGTATTGTTTTAAGCTGCTAATTTTGTGGAAATTTGTTACATAGAAATATGAACCTAATAAGTATTCTAATAAACATTTGTATGTTTAATTGCCTATCTTAACTGAACCTTGCAACCTTCTTGAATTTTTCCATAACTATGAATCACAATGATAATGCAAGAAGGCAGGCTAATGATCAAAACAATTCTGCAGCATTACCATGTGGGGACCACGCAGGTTGTCTCTCTCCTTAAATGATATTGTTTTAAAAAGTCATTTAAAAGTGGGTAATTTGTTACTTCCTGCTCTAATTTTCCTTTATAATATACCAGCTCGTATTCATTTTCTCCAAATATTAGGAAATTAAAAAAAAAAAAAATCTGATTACCCAATCCTCTCCTACATTTTTTTCTTTGCAACACCACTGCCACCTTGGTCTAAGTCATTGTTTTCTTTTTTCAGGTCCCTCTGCTTCTTCTCTTTTTCCTCATGAGCCACACTCCACACAGTAGTCAAAGTGACCTTTAAAAAATGAAATTAGATGGTCAGATTATGTTATTTCCCTGTTTTAAACCCATTACAGACTGAATGTCTATGTCTCCTCCAAATTCATATGCTGAAGCCCTAACCCCCCAAAGTGACTGTATTTGGAGGTGGGGTCTTTGTGGAAATAATTAAGGTTAAATGGGGTCATAAGGGTGGGTTTCTGATCTGGTTATAAGGCTTAGTGTCCTTATAAGAAGAGGGATCAGAGAGCTTATTCTCTCTCTGCACACATACCACAGAAAGGCCATGTGAGCACACAGCGAGAAGGCAGTGGTCTACGAGTCAGAGAGAGGGCCCTCGGCAGGAACCAAGCTGACTTGATCTTGGACTCCCAGCCTCCAGAACTGTGAGGAATAAATTTCTGTTGTTTATGCCACTCAGGCTATGGTATTTTGTTATGGTAGCCCAAGCTGACTAATACAAAGCCCTATAGTGGCTTCCCATGACCCCTAGAGTGAAATCGGGGCTCTTCGCCATGGGCCCCGTCTCTGGCCACATCACCTCCCTTTCTTATCTGCTTTGCTCACTGCAAACGGAACACTTCAGACATCCCACTCTTTCTCAGTGCAGTGTCTCTGCCTTCACTGTGGCCTCTTCTCAGAAAGTTTGGTCCTTTAGATCTTAGCTCAAATGTTAGTTCCTCAGAGTGGCTGTCCCTGTAACCCTCTCTTGGTAGAATTCTGCCTCCCCCATTGTCCTCCATCACTTAGAATTATATATTTATTTGATTGTGCACTTTCTGTCCTACTTGACTGTAAACTCCATGATGGTAGAGATACATGTCTTTTATACACTGTTGTATCCCCAGTGCCTACCCCAGTACCTGGTGCCTAGTAGGTACTCAGTGACTATTTCCTGAATGAACAACAGGCTGATATCTGAGGGGCGTTGGTTTTGGTGTATTTCACATAGGCTAGGAAGCCAGAGTTCCACATCCTGGACCCAACTCTTCCCTTCACTTGCTGAGTGCCTTGGGGGTATCCTTTGCTGGTGACATATGTGTGCGTTTGCTGTAAGAGGGAAAGCAACATTAATCCAGCTTCCAGGAAGTTGACGATGAATGAAACGTGTGTTTCTTTCAGAATGAATGCTAGCTATCCATTTTAAAGACAACGATGCCATGGTTGGTTTCAAATAAATAGTGATGTTTATGGTATAAAACCAGCTAGGTAACATTTACGGTGAGTAGTTTCTTGCTCCATAATGATCACCTTGGAAATAATTCTAATAATGTGGTACAAAAAGATGTATTTTTTGTGGTACAGAAAAAATGAATGTTTTTCATTCATTCTAATTTCTCTTCAATTTCCCAAAGCCAGTTTTATGAGCCTGAATAATGCTGCTACCTTAAAAAAAAAAAAAAACCCAAAAAACCCCTTCATTTTTATGTTCCCTAATTAATGGTCTTTAGGGCTTTTAAAAGTCCTCCTGAAAATGGATTTCTCTTTGAAAGCACTAAAAAAAATAGATTGTATTAGGTTTTTCAGTATAAGTAAGTGGGGGGGTGGGAAGTGAGGGGAGAAAAGAAATCCCAATTTTATAGGATAAGATTTCCAAATTTGGGTGCATGGGGAATTGTGTTTTAAGTATTTCACTTAAGCCACTTAAAAGTTGAGTCTGGGTGCAGAAAAGATTGCTTTATTCATGATAGCCCCACTAGAACAATGAGATGCAATAGCTATAATATAGCATGTGTTTTCTCTCTCTCTCCCATAAATGAGGAGGGATATGTTGGCTTCCTCTTCTGTACCCTCTTTCCTTTAGGAAAGATACATTCTCTCCCCTAAATCACAGTTGAGACCTGCCTCATATATTCTGTTCTCATTAGAAATTTCTCCCTGCAGAGAGGCAGAAGCCTGTTTCCAGAGTGCTCAGCGAGGCTGAATCAGGGATTCCCCTTGAACCATATCATGCCCACTAACATAGGTAACTCACATATTCTCTTAGGGGTCCCGGAGAAATACTGCTGAGGATGTCCCACTCAGCTTTCAAAGCTCAGTTCAAATCCCACCTTTTCCACAGTCTTCTCTCCGGCACGTGTCCACCTGCGTAAGTCATATTCAAATGCCTACAGGTGCCAAAGAGAAACATAATTTTGTGATTTGGGCAGATAAGAGACAATAGAGAGTGGTGTGGCCTGTCTACAGAAAGTATTTGACTCACGTAACAATATTCAATTATTTTCAAAACCTCGGATTGCTGGCTGGATTTGCCCCTCAATGATGGATCATGATTTCTGTTCTACCGCAATTATTAGTCTTAACTCGTTTCTCACTTTGTATAAATTTTGGCATCTTAAATTCTGGGGGCCTAGGCCTAAACAGTAGTTTTCTCAACTATACTGCAGTCTCTCCAGGGAAAGGGATTTTGCCTTATGTTTGTTGCGCTGATGGGGATTATTAGCCTATGGAGCTGCCCCAGTGCCCACCATAGTGCCCGCAGCAGATGCTCTTTGATTTTATGTTTATCGGTTGCTTGATTGATACATTGATGCCTGTGTGTGTGCTGCATTATGACTGCCCCCAGCTTGCTGCAGTGCATTTCCCCAAGCGTGTTCTGCTTAATGAAGGGCTGCTGCATGAGGAGTTCCATGGTCAAATACTTTGGGGAAAAGCTGAGTTTAGCAAGGTTAAAGTTTAATAGTTTCCTTTACTGCAGGATATTTTTTATAGCCTAAAAATGCTAATAAGCACCATGCTTTTTTTTTTTTTTTTTTTTTTGGCGGTACGTGGGCCTCTCACTGTTGTGGCCTCTCCCGTTGTGGAGCACAGGCTCTGGACGCCCGGGTTCAGTGGCCATGGCTCACGGGCCCAGCCACTCCACGGCATGTGGGGTCTTTCTAGACCAGGGCACGAACCCGCGTCCTCTGCATCGACAGGTGGACTCTCAACCACTGCGCCACCAGGGAAGCCCAGCATCATGAATTTTTAAAAGGGGTATGATTGAGATTGTGATTGGTGTTATCAACCCCATTCTAAAAACTACATTTCCCAGACCCCCTTGCAACTAAAATCTGGTTGAGAATTCAGTTCTGCCAATCACATGCATTCCTATGAAATTTGGGAAGTAAAAGTGAGATGCCGGCAATATTCCTGCTGTTGTTGAAGCTGGCAAGCAAGGTCATAGGGACATTATTATTTATAGGCAGTTTTGGCTTTGTCATGTGACAGTAGCAGCTTCCAGACTTCAGTATTGTGGAGACAGTGATGGGCTCTTGGACTGAATAGCCTGGGGCAACTCATGACTTCTGCTTCTCCAGCCCTTCCAAAAATTTTGTAATCACTGAATTTCTCATATTAAATTCCTTTTCTGCTTGAAACGCTTAGTGGTTTCTGTCTCCTATACTGAACCTCGGCTGATACAAGGGATATAATGTGTGTGTGTGTGTGTGTGTGTGTGTGTGTGTGTGTGTGTGTGTCTTATTAGTTCAGAAATGCTTTTGTTTTCACGGCATAGCTCTCAAAACTATGGTCCTTCAGGAAAAAATTTGGGAAATTGTCTATGGAAGAAACACTGAAATTAATATCAGAAGGCCTATGTTAGAGTCATGACTTCATTATTTACTTGGTTGGGGAGGGGATATCCCCTCTGAGCCTTGAGTTCTTCTTCATTTGAAATATAAGAGCAATAATTCCTGCCTTGAAGACCTCACAGGATTGTCATGAGAATCAAATGAGATGATGAATGTGAAAGTGGTCTGGAAACTGTAAATTGTTATAGAAATTCAAAGCCTCCTCATTAGTCATGCTGCCATCTACGGAAATGAATGTTAGATTCATGATGCAGGAACATCATCCTGATAAGGGTTGCCTGCATAGTCTGTGGTTCCTTGAAAACACTGGGGGTTTGATAGATTAATCAGTTGGGAGCGAAAATACTACCAGCCTTGCTGAATAGACAATAAACCAAAGGGAACATTCCCCAGCTCCCAAGGTGGCCTCTTTAACAATGGTTGAACACAGACTTCTGTCTGTCCTCCCCATCTCTTCCAAATTAAAGCCTTTGAGGGGGAAACATTCTTAACAGAATCCTTTACATCTTCAAAATAAACCAGAGGAAGTACAGCAAAATATTTTCTTCACTTGGCTTTCTTTTGGTGAGATGGGTCCTTTCATTAGCAGACTGAGTACGAACAGCCCTCACTGTCTACTCCAGGAATTTCCATAACATGGTTTTACAGAAATTTAACTTTGTAATTGTGTGGTTATATTACTGTAATAAAATGACGAATAATGTGACACATGAAGCAGTTTCCTATGTTGAGATGGGAGTCATATTCTTAAATTCTTAGTCAAATTCTTAAAAGAATGGCTCATGTTCTCTATATGTGCTTTCCTACCTATTTACTTCTTTTTTTTTAAAGTGAGATATTTACTTGGTTTATTTTTGTGGTTATATTTGTTTCTAAATTTTATTTTAAATCAGAATAAAGATTCTGATTTACATGCACATAAAGAAAAAAATATGGATGGTGCTTCTAGCTATGAGTTTAGAGGGATAGTCTTAAGTCCTTATGTCACTTGATCTTGCATACAATATTTTTGTGCCTCTTTTTCTTTTGAAAAAACCTCTCGTTTTGGCTACTAGGACATCACTCACTCCTGTTTTTTTGCCTCTGAGCCCTCAGTGTTCTTCCTCCATACATCTGTTAGGTATTGCTCTTCCCAAGGTATCTTTTCCTGGTCCTCATTATTTTTTTTATAGTTTGTGCAAGCATGGGACAGTCCAGTGGATAGATGTCCAGGGGCAGTTTTATATAGATAGAGGTCTGGGCTTGAGATAAAAGATTTTGGGTCTGTCAGCATATTAGGGGAAAGTGAAGACATAGGATTAGGGGAGATTATGTAAGAGTAAGAACCAACCCAGGAAAATCATATTTAAAAGACACATGGAGGAAAGGGTGCTGTGAGGGAGACTGAAAGGGAGCACCCAAAGAAGTAGACAGAAAGTTAGAAGAGGTTGGTGAAATGGAAATCGAGGAAGGAGAGTTTCCAGAAGAGAGAATGTTATAGACACATTAAATAAAGTAAGGATGGGAAAGGATCTGTTGGACTTGGAAAAAGCTCATTAGTGAGGGCACTTTCTATGTGTTAGAGACAGAAACCAGGTTTTCATGAGCTTTGTGTGAGTGGGGGCAGGGCTGAGAAAGTAGAAACAGCTAGTGTTTCTCATCTAAAATTGTGGCTGTGAAGAAAGGGAGAAATTGGGTGGTAGAAAGAGAAACATACTGTATTTGAGATGCGAAAGGCCTCCTTTATCAAGTTCTTTAGGCAAAGTGAAAGGTAAAAAGCTGTTAATTTTATATATCACCCAGTTTGCAGCTAGTCAATAGAAACAGACAAGAAAGCACAGAGAGCCATTAAGGAAAGCAGAGTATGTGAGATTCCAAATTTTCTCATGTTGTGGGTTCATTTCTATTCTTTAAGTTTGATATACGTCCGGTGTTTCATTTCATTTCTTCACAGCATATCATAATTTAATTTTTTCCTTGATGTAGGTATAAATGGAGATGCTAAGGCGTATTTATGTATACAGGGTCATTTCTAGGTACATGCACTAAATATTAATATTTCAATATTCTCTTCCCAGCTCATGAGCCAAGCAAGAAATGCATTTTTCATAGCAATGAATGTTTTTTCTGAAGCACAAGACTATTTGAGTGGGCTCTCTGTGCTCAGAGAAAACAGCATTATTTTTATTATTACATTTTCTTGTAGAAGAAACATTATTTAGAAAACATGATTAGCACGGGGCTGGGTTCTGTATTCTATTTTTGTTCTACCCAAATGCAACTGATACAGAAGCAACAAATACTAATTGAACCTCTATATTGGTGGATTTAATTTGTTTTGGTCATATTGTATTCCCCATTCTCACAACAGCATTCTCGGCTCCTCTGGGACATCATCCTTCTCTCCTTCAGTGTTTGTAAGTCAGTTGGGGCTGACTTTATCTCTGGCTGCAAAGCAAGGCATATGACCCAAGCCAGGCAAATCAGAGCAGTGAATTGTCTTGTCCCTAATGATTGGTTTAGAAGTAGCCCCATGGCCCAATCCAGGCCAACGAGGGCACTGTTAAGGGTTTGGGTAGAATTATGGTGAAAAAGCTCTGTAACTGGGAAGAATTGAGTCTAGAGCTGCCAGCTGCCATTTTGTTCCCTCAAGGAAAGCACCAACCTGAGGATAAAGTTAGCACAAATGAGAGCATAGCCAAGAGATAGAGAGAGCTGGGTTCCTGGTGACAACAGTTGAGTTCTTGCCTCTAGACACACCTAAAGCCCCAGCAAGCCAATAAATAACCTTTGGAGTCACATTTCTGTCCCTGCAGTTGCAAGAGCTCAGACAAATATTCTCACTTGGTGCCACGTTTATACGTGTGACCTTATGCAGTCCCAACCCTGCTGGGTAAGGGTTATTAACTTCATTTTATAGATAAAGGTCACAAAACTGCTAAATGACAGAGTCAGGAGTGAAAAGTCTTAAGTCTTGTGCTTGGTCTGTTATACCATAGCTCTTTCCCACAACGTCTCTCTTTAAGGTTTTTCAAAAGGAATTTACAGTGATTAATGCTATAGCCTGACTTCACCCTACTGAACATAGATTAAGGTAATAGGAGCACTCTCTGATTTAACACTTAGTTCTGCCCTCAGGTCTAAATTTAGTTTATTTGCACTTCCTATGTCCTTTATTTCTTCTTCTTCTTGTCCATATATTAGTAACTTTTTTCTAGACCCCCATTAGAGTTAATAGACCCATGAGACATTTATTAATATTTAAATTATCATTTAAAACATTTATGCCTCAGCCTGACACTGCATATTGATTTAAATCAAACATATATGCAGATGATGACTCTTAACACCTAGCACATAATAGGTGCTCAATAAACATTTGTTGAATGATTGCTTGAGCACCCATAGTATCCACCAAGACCATTTACCTATTGCCTTTATGAATGATTCTTTTGCCATTTTACCTGAGGCAGTCTCTCCTCCACTTGTGCTGTTTTTCATACCTTGTTTTTCTTTTGGGAGTCAAACAATGAGAGTGACCGTGTATACAAAATCCATGCAACTTGGTTTCAGAGAACCTGGGTTCAAGATTCCTATTTGTTATTTAGTAGCTTTTGGACCTTAACCAAGTTATTCACTTTTCTGAGGCTTGTTTTCTTCAAATAGATTGTTTAGAGGATTAAAAGAAATATGATTATGAAGGCTCCATTCAAATATTAATTTTTATTGGCACATTGTACATCCTAGTGGGAAACAAGAGAGAAAGGAAAAGAACTTGCTTTCTCCCAGCAGGAAATCAAGCAGAATCAGTGTATTAGGACAGCTGAGAAGTATAAGGAAAACAGAAGGAACACAGGAAAGTTTTGGTTCGACCCTCTGGCACTTTCACATCCCCTTCACCTTGTTTATTTTTCTCCATAGCACTCAGCACCTTCTAACATACTTAATTTGCATACACATTATGTTAATTATCTATTTTGCCCCTCTTGAATTTAAGCTCCATGGGGCCAAGGAATAATTGGGCACTAACACCGTTTGTCACGTGAATAAAAAATTTGAGAAGTTTATAGGGAAAAAATCAGGTTTAGGAGACTGAAGTAGGGAGAGGAGCAAGAACCGAGGGTATTACTGAGAAGGAAGATAAGGACCACATAAAGAGACTATCTTTGAAAATATCCAGGGTCTGGAGTGGGGAACAACCTTCCCATATTTATTTTCCAAATATATTTTTTGCCCTCAACAAACCTTATTATAAAAGCCACATTAAATAACCTTTACAGTTCAACATTCCTCCCAAGTAGCAATGCATTCCCAGCACAAAATGATGGAAATCTAATCACTATAATATTCCAAGCATTGGGACACCTCAGATCTTGTGCCTCTTCTATTGTGCTCTGCACTCCCTTCACATTGAGCACACCGTGACACCCCTCTCGTGACATCTTATCATGTTTTTCTTTCTTTCTTTTTAAAACCGTAAGACACAATAGAGTACAAGGTTAGCAATTTAAGTAGGTTTTTGCTGGCAAGTAAACAGATATTTCAAGTTCATAACAGATGCACAAGTCCACTTTGGGAGAGGTGCGTTATGGGCTCAGGCGCATCCTGAGAGCTCTTATGATCACATTTCTTCATCTGTTCCTGTGGTGTACACCTGTACAAATTTGGCATGGGCCTGGGTACGGTGTGGGAGAGTCTCAGTTTCAGTGCAAACTTCTGATCTTTGTTCAGTTTTCTGAGTGTTGCAGCTTGTTTTCCTCTCAACCCATGAAAAGATAGGATTCTTAGTGTATCTGGAAGCTGCCTTTGCCCTTTGGTGAAAAGTATTAAATACAGACACTAAGAAATCAACATGGATCAAAGAGCATAGATTTAATTTGCAAGTACTTTAAAGTAGGCAGCAAAAAGATAGACAAAGGTCTTCAGAGTTTTGTGTTAAAACAGAACAAGAGAGAGATTTCACAGGCGGGATAATCTGAGGGAGAGGATTGTCTTGTATATATTATATAAGTCTCTCTTTAGGAGGAGTGTATTAAGATGTTTTGACTTGCAGGTCTCTCAGAACTTCAATACTGGATTTTTCTATAAATACATATTTAAAAAATATCTGATACCAAGTATATGGAAGAGGGAAAAAAAATACTGAAAACCAAAGACTATTTCAAGGCTAATGTTTAGCAGAAGGTTAATTAGCATAGAAAATGTTGAAAGACTTGAGTTTTCGTTCTTGTTTTTTAGCGTATACATTGTGCTCTTCTGTTATGTGTGAGATTGCAGAGTATTGTGCTTTATAGACCTAAAATCGAGACTTCAAAGATATGTATGATCAGACTTCAGTTTCGGCCTTTGCTGTAAGAATAAGGAATGTGGGGTCCCAGAGCAGTGCTTCCTTCCCTTCCTGGAAAGACAAGCAGGATTTTCCAGTGGACAGCCCTGAGAGTACAACCCGAGTAGCTCCCCTTCGGTGCTGCAAAGGTTTGACTCAGCAGGCCTGGAATGTTCAAACCCTGCACATTCCAAAGAAAAGTCAAGGCCCTTGTCTGGGTCCTGAGAGACAACCTCTGAGACCTTGGAATAGGATACCTGACAAGAGTGTCATTGTTTACCTGTGGCCCTGAACCATACCAGATGGTTTATACTCATGTTGTGATTCATGGTGGGGGTCTGGGACCACATGGTATCAGTTTGACCTCTGGAACTCCTGGAGGCTAAGAAACAAAGGTCAGCCACAGGGGTGATCCATGCCTGCGTGGCTGACCCCCAATAACACCTTGAACAGTAAGGCTTCCCTGGTTGGCAATACTCTATATGTGTTGTCACACATTGTTTCTGGGAGAATTAAGTGCTCTCCATATAACTCCACTGGAAAAGGATAGCTGGAGGTTTGTGCCTTGTCCCTCTGCTGATTTAAATCTGTATCCTTTCTCTGTAGTTAACCATGACTGTGAATATAACCGCTTTTCTGAGTTTTGTGAGTCCTTCTAGGCATCAGTGAACCTGAGGGTGGAGTGGGGGACCTTCAAGAGCACCCTTCGTCCAGTGGGAGGAGCTGTCCTTGCACTCACCTTTGCAGCCTGTGTTCCTAACAACTCCTATAAACACCTCGCACCTACATGCAGACTATTTGGCAACCAAACTTGGGCTGTTTTGCCCTGCTTACAAGACCTTCCCATACTAGACCTTTTAAAAGGAGGAAAACAGAAGCCTAAAGCCCCTTTTGTGAATGTAACTGACTTACAGACCAAGCTGGCCTATCTGCAGAATGCTGAAAGATTGGGAGAGAATTGCTGACTTTTATTCTTCAGTGGTCTCTTGCTGTGATACTTCACGCAGCCTCTTGAAGATGGCAGCTTTCAAAAAGTCATTCATCTACCACCAGGAGGACAAATGTGTATATCTCTTTGTGACCTAGGTATCATGTTTCTGTAGGGAGGTGTCAATCAATATCATACTCATTAAAATCACCCTCAAAACAAATGTCGACTTTCTTCACCATTGTCTCCACAAACTTGCATTAGACCTAGACTCTGATGCCACGGAATTTAATATATCTGCCCTTCTTCTTTTGGAGAGGAAGGATAGATACAATAAAAACAAAGAGCAAGGCTGACAAAATTTCACAGGTGACACTAATGGATAGCCAGCACTGAGAACCATATTTTCAATCTAGGCTGATAGTTCTGAAGTATGGTGGCCTGGTAGGATATTGAGGTGGACCCATCTAACTGGAGTAGAGAAGCTTGGAGAGGAGTGGGGCAGGCCTAGGAAGGCCGTAAAGGCCAAGCAAATGTGTCTGATCTTCATACGTAGTTCAGGGGGCTTTCAGTGGTCTCAGGATTCTGCCTTCAACTCAAGTCTTTATTCCAGGTGCAAATGCATAATGGACTATCTTCCTTGCCAGTTCTGCATTGTCTTCTCCCTCTCATTCAACCTACAACTCTCTGTTCCTTCAAACTGAGCTTAAATTCAGCCCCATCCAGGAGCATGATTGGCCTGGCTATAGACTTGGTTATTTCAAAGACTTCTTAGTCATTCTGCGCTCTCTTCACTCCAGAGTTGACTTGAATTTTTGTAGTGGATACAGTCCTGAAGCTGATCTGCGCAGTCGGTTTTGGTATAATGACCCTTTACTTTTCCATACGCTTTCAACATAAAACTGCACATATGTTTCACTGGAAAACTTTTTAGCAACCAAATCCAATCAAATCACATTTATAAACTCAGTAACCTTTTGGAAATCATACCTAAAATTTATTTGAGTCAAGTTTTTCCTGTTGAAATAATAATAATGCAAAAATAAGTCAATATAAATGCAAAACAGCTGTTATTTTTTAAATTACAGTAACTTAAAGTTTTAAAGAAAAAATTTACAGCAGTAGCTTATCTGAACAGAACTCACTGATATTTAAAAAAAAGTCCCAAATGGTTTACAAAAACTGTAGGTGAAATGCATGTCCCTCTGGATGCACAGATTTTTTTTTCTTGTGAAGAATTTTGTAGGCATGGCTCGTTTTTAAAAATGAACAGGGGATGTAGGCTGAGGGAAGAGGCACCACTAGAGTGAAAGCAAGACAAAGATTTAAAACATAACAGTAAATGAACAATTGGTAACCCCCGTGTTTCCACATTTTCTTCTCTGCTTTATCCTCATATTTTTACACAATTAATAAGGGGAAGAACTGGGATTCCAGCAGTTCTAGCTCCACATTTGTGGCTCTTTCCAATTTATCACAACTGTCCTCAGCAGTGCTCATTAATCTTTGAAAATTCTCTTCTTTATATGGTAGACTACTAGATCTCAGTACTATTGCAGGTACTTCTAAATCAACATGACAAAAACAGAGCTCATCCTTGTCCCCAAACTTGCTTCTCTTTTATGACCTGTTACTAGCACTGTCATCAGCTCATATCCATCGTACATACTTCAGTGCACATTTGAGTCTTCTCTCTTGCCCAGCTCCTATATCCATTCATTCTCGTAGATTCTCCTCTCACGATGCCTCTCAATCTCTACCCTTCTTGTCTTCTCTGCTGCTGCCACCTTGGCTCAAGTAGTTATTTTATTGATATTTATTTTTTGTTTGTGCACCTGCAGCAGCTCTTAATTGGTTCCCTAGCTTCCAGTTCCTCTCTTTCTTCCAGTCTCTTCTTTGCAGGGGAGAAACTGTACGTCTGTTCCTCTTATACCTGGAATACGCTTTCCCTGTCAAACTGACACTAGGCTTGTTCATGTGACTTGCTCTGGCTAATGAAACAGTAAAAACTTGACTCAAGCAGAGGCTTAAAAAAGCTTTTTTTCTCCCCTTTGATCCTCTTCATTTTTTTCTCTGAGGACATGTACAGGGAGTTCCATTGGAAATGAGACACGTGAAACAGAGCCAAGTCATGACCCATGCAGATGCATAATTGAGCCAAGCTGAGATCAACAGAATCATTCAACTGACCCTTAGACATGTGAGAAATTATTAATGGTTGCTGTTTGTAGTCTGAGTTTGGGGTGCTTTGTTATGCAGCAATAGCTACCTGATAAATCCACTATGCCTCTTTCTGAAATACTCCCATAGCACTTTGTACATACTGTTATAGCATTCATTATGTCTGATTCTTCTAC
Source organism: Neophocaena asiaeorientalis asiaeorientalis (assembly GCF_003031525.2). NCBI lineage: Eukaryota > Metazoa > Chordata > Mammalia > Artiodactyla > Phocoenidae > Neophocaena > Neophocaena asiaeorientalis. The sequence continues at coordinate 1,284,753 of NW_020174693.1, forward strand.
TGGACTGGGTCCTTTTAAGTCAAGGGCTGTATTTTTTATATCCCTAGTATCTAGCACATAACCTAGCACACAGTAGGTTCTCAAGAAATATTTATTAACCTAAGGAATGTAAATATACATCAACTCACCTGTCCCTAATCTATACAAAACAATTGAGTCAAATGTGTTTTTATGGCCATTCAGATTTAGCAAGAGCTTCTGTTTCAGTCTAGTCTGGCTTAATTGTGAAAGAAAAGTATTTTTAGTCTTAAAAATTTTTTCCTTTCAAGCCTTATATTTGGAGATTAAGTACCTTTTCTCCAAGAGAAGGAGCAGTCAGTCACCTCAGCTCCAGTTTATGGTTTGAGACTTCCCAAGGGGAGGACATGTGCTGGATCTTGGATATGGCGAAGATGCCTCCCAGGGTAGGGAAAGTATTGGGATTTAGAGAAAAGGAGGGAGATGAGAGCATGTGAGTGATTTCTACAAAGCCTTCCTTTTCCCTTTACTGTAGACAATGGTAAAATACGTATGGCCTTTTAATTGAACCATCTTTTCCCTCTTGAAAAACCCAAGTCAACTTTCACAGAGAAAACTCAACAGGCAACACTAGTTCCCACGCAGAGAGGTAATAAACGACTATGTATATTTTTGAATCTTTTTCAGCATGTCTGCGCATATATTTGACAGTCTATCAATCTTCTATGATGAGACTTTAGATAACACAGTGAATTTGTTTTTCTGATTTATAAAATATTTAGGCTGTAAAATATTTAAGTTATACTTGTACCTTAAATACCAGTCATTGATTTACAGGTGTATTTTATGGTTATTTTGATTTCCTAACCAGTGGCAAGTATGTTTTTGTGTGTGTGTGTGTGTATGTGTGCATGTGTGTGTGTATATATATATGTATATGTGCTATATGTGTATATCCATATTCACATATATAATATGCACATTATATATTCACTATTCATATATATAATATACTATGTAATTTTAAGGTCCATTGTCTCAGCCTCTACCCCCTCCTCCCAAGCCCACAGCCTGCCTAGTAGAGTGTTGTATTCACACAGACATTTAGTAGATTCACCTACCATTTCTCAGCCAACCCCACCTTCTGCCCCTTTGAAGTTTCTGAAACAATAGACATTCCTATCTTCAATCTTCTTGGTACCAGAATTGGCACAATATTTGCTACACACTTGCACACTGACTAATGGCATCATCTAGGGAAGAACAAGTAGCAGATTCATGCACTTCATTTCTTTTCAGGCTTTATTGCCAAGGCTAATTGCTTATTTAAGTAAATGCATCTGACTTGAATAGCAATTCAGGATGTTTTGGGATAGTTTGAGTATTGAATTTCACAGGCAGTACCAAGACTAAGAAAATCCAGGTTAATGTCCTGAAAACTTTTAATCAATACAGAGGCCTTGCCTTGCAGAAAGAAATTTGCCTTGGCAATAGACAGACATAATCAAGTGCCCACAGAGGTCAGACAGGTAACAGAAATCAGATAAGAAGGTGGGCATTGTGGTGACTTGGGGCTGGCCCAGTGGCCCCTCCTGACTCTGCTGTGATGTGGGAACAGGTCCAGGGTGGCCAGATCATCCAATTTTTAAAGCCAAACTGGAAATTCAAATTTTATTTAAATGTGAAATTTGAGCTTCAATTGTTGACAACTAGTTCAAGAATATGAATTATCCTCATGGCTATCAGTTTGCTTCCTTTAAGATTAAGAGAAACAGTTAATGGATTTTCCAATTCTTTTTTTTAACTGTAGGAATTAGCCATTATTCTGTTTTGACCTGTGACAGCTGTGTCACAGGGTAAAATGGGAAATTACTTGGAGGGCATCTGAAGCTATGTTTTAAGCAAGTGTCATTTATTTTTGAGCAGAAAATCTGTTTGTATGAATATCTTTGAATATATTTGTTTCCTGTAAATGTAGTGCTTCCTGTAAAATTGCTGCAACTTGTGTTGGACATGCCTGGGAAAATATCACCTTTTGCGAGTGGGGGCTAACCAGCTAGTGACATAGGGACTCCTCTGACTCAGCAAGACCCCCCTCACATGGACGGTTAAGGCCCAGGTAAAACAAGGCCACAGCTCAGTGGCTTAAGGGGACCTTGGGGAGCTGTAGCAAGGGACAGCTGGGAGAACTCACAATGTACCCCAAAGAAAATACCTACCAATATCCTTTATGGTAGTGTGTCTACAGATAGTTACAGTCAAGGCTAGTTTTGCGGTATAAATTTGCACAGAGTTGGTCTTTACCTGGTTCACACTGATACAATTGATCAGTTGGTAAATATGATCCTGTGTCCCTGGAGTGTCCCTTGTTACCCTGGCCACCCTGATCCTTCTTCTGGACCCCTCAGACCTCCTCCAGCATCTAGGCACTAACAGGTTAATGCCTGTCCCTGTATTGCAAAGGGCAGAGTCTGTTCTCTTTGCCAGTTTGTCCAAGCCATACCAATTTTTAAATATCTAATTATTATTTTGGAACACGTGAACCAGAAATGCCAGGACTCCATGAACAGCAGTGTGGTTCAGATATTACAGTGTTTTTCCCTTACTGCTTTCCTTTGGTAGCCATGGGCTATAGGGAAGCCTGAGACGAGTGTGAACAAACAGCTCAAGAAACACAACATATATTTTCCTAAAAGCCAGAGGTCTTTGTTCCAGTCCCAGTATAACCAATATATGGTAGATGCCCTAAGGCATATTTCAAAGGTTTCATCTCACATTTTTCTGTTATTGGAAAATTTTGACTGGGTAATTTTAAAACACAGATTTTTCCCCCTTGCAAATATGCAGGCTCTGCACACACACCCAGAGGTAGCTGTGAAACAGTTGGAGAATTCCCTGTATTCAGTGACCTCAAAGTCACACTTCAAGCTGTGCCGTGGTCTCTTGCTTGTACAATAAAACATATATGAGTCGTGACTGGCTGCAGAATTAGGAGCAGGTATTTAGTGTTTTGATAATCTGGCATCATTAATTTTGGTGGTTGCTGTACATGTTTCTATTTTTGTCTCCAGTTAGAACCGTCAAGAAAGGAGCCAACCAGATTTCTGCAGACGCTTTTGTAAAACTCTCATTTGCAAAATCAAATGTCCAAGACAGTGATCACACTTTCACAGTGATGCATGCCTATCACGTGCTTTCCCATAAATGACCACCCAAGAGCCTGAGCAGAGAGCAAGAAGGAAGCAGGAAGTGGGAGAGAAAGTAATGAGGCAACAGAGCTTGGCTTTCACAAACAAGCCTTTTCTCTGATTGCTCCCTCCTGTTGCAGCCACCATGGCAGCAGCAGCAGCCCCTGACCTTAGCCGCTGTGGTCTACCTGGGTAACAAGGAGCCACACACATCAGCAGAGAGAGGAGCAGGACCTGCATGGACATAAACATCAAAATCACATATTGTTGTCTGAAGATTGTTAGGGGTGGAATTGTGGCTTCCAAATTCATATGTTGAAGTCCTAACCTTCAGTAACTGAGAATGAAACCTTATTTGGAAATAGGGTGATTGCAGATGTCATTAGCTAAGTAATGATGAGATCATACTGTAGTGGGGTGGGCCTTAGATCCAGTATGACTGGTGTCCTTATAAAAAGGGGAAATTTGGACACAGACACACAAGGGGAGCACACCGTGTGAAGACAGAGGCAGAGATTGGAGTGATGCATCCACAGCCCCAGGAACACCAGGGACTGCAGCAAGCCACCAGAATCTAAGAGGAGGCAAGGAAAGATTCTCTCCTACAGGTTTCAGAGGGAGCATGGCCCTGCCAATACCTTGATTTCAGACTTCTAGCCTCCAGAACCATGAGATAATAATTTCTGTTGTTTTAAGCCTCTCACTTTGTTTTGGCAGCCCTGACACTGATACAGAGACCACATCTCAACTGCTGTGGCATGAAGTTTTGAATGTAAGGGTGTGTTACATCTTAGATAGCCCCAAATATCTGAATTTAGGAGCATAAAATCTGTTGGCTCGCTCTGATGTTATATTTTCCTACCTATAGAACTTAACATCAGAGGGGTATAAAAGTTCAGAGATTGAGAGCACTAACTTTGGGGTCATGCTTGGGCTCAATCACTTAGGGGCTGTGTGATCTTGGGACCATTACTCAATCTCTTTACTTTATAGGTTCCTCATCTATAAAATGGGGATAATAATAGTACTCATGGAAATGGGAATAATAATACTTCATCATGGAAGTAGACACGATTCATAAAGATCAAGTGAGGTAAAGCATTAACCCATGTTCATTCAACAACTATTTATTGAATCATGGTATGTGCAGTATTTACAGTCAAGTAGGGGAAAAAAACAAGAAAAAAGACAAAGAAAATAATGACAAACTCTGACAAAGATTGGGAAAGAGACCAATAGGGTCTTCAAAGAGAGTAGAAATGGGGGGGGGGACCTACTTTAGATAAGAATTTCAAAGACTGCTTCTATGAAGAAGTGAAATTTGACCTGACACAAAATATGAACAAAAGGTGTTAGCTGGGTGAGGAGTTGGGGAAAGAGATCATAGAGGAATCAGCCTGTGCAAAGGCCCTGAGGTAGAAAGATCACGGCATGTTCAAAAACTGTTTGTTATGGTATGGGGTGGACAGCTGTAGTAGTTTTCTGTCATTGCCATAACAAATGACCACAAACTTAGGGGCCTAAAACAACATCCATTTATTATGTAACAGCTTCTGTGGGTCAGAAGTCTGGGTACAGCTGAGTTCTCTGCTTGGGGTCTCCCAAGGCTGAAATCAAGCTGTCAGTCAGGTTGCAGTTCTCATCTGGGGCTCGGGGGGCTTCACTGGTGGTTGGCAGAATTCATTTCTTTTTCACACTATCCATGTGTCTCCTTCCATCCTCAAGCCAACAACAGCAGGTTAAGTCCTTCTCAGATTTCACTTCTGTACCTTGCCTGTCTTTGCTTTTAAGGGTGCATGCGATTTTATTGGACCCACCTGGATAATCTATGCTACTCTATTTTAAAGTCAATTGATGAGTCGCTTAAACATATTTACTGTAACATATTCATGGGAGTGATGTCTCATCAGATTCATAGTCTCGGATTGGGGATTGGGGCATGGAATCTTCCTGATAGCTGTAATTCTGCCTACCACAAGGTATGATGACTATGGAGAGGAATCTAATGATGTAGGGACTTATGGTCATAATGAAGATTTTGGAATTTAATTTAATGGCAATAATTATAGTGATAACTATTATCATGTAACTACTATATATAGTATCTATTTATTAGCACTAAGTACTCTGCCAAACATTGTAAACATAATCTCATTTGATCCTCCTAGTGGCCCTTTGAGAGAAGTACCACTATACTCAATTTACAGATGAGGAAACTGAGGCTCAAGTGACTTACCCAAGACCAAAAATCTCCTGATGAGTCCATATTTAAACCCAGATCTGTCTTGTTCCAAATTCATTAGCATTTTGATTTAAACCCCACCCCCCCACACTTAGACTAGCTTTTAAGGTATATATCTTTAGAGGTTTCAACCGGATATTTTCTGTTCTTATGGGCAAAAGCATAATTGCATCTAACTAGTCATTTTTCTGTTTGAGTCTCTTAACCATGCACAGGAGGAGCTTGGTAATTCCAATCATTAGGTCATAGCCCAGGACTAGAGTAGATATGGCACCTTACGTGTGAAAGAGAGTTTTAAAGAATCACTGGAGCTCAAAGGAAACGAGGAAAGCTTGCTCAATTTTTTATATGCTTTTCTCAATATTTAGTTGGTGGAATTTTAATTTTCATGGGACCAATTTGTTCCTGAATACGATCTCCTGGTTTGCCTTTGGATATACATACCTTGATTTTGGTTGAGGGGTTTGAGCTTCGGAAATTTTCAAAGTAGATAGCAAGCACACACGAGTAAGGCAGTGTTTAATAACAGCGCCGTAGCATCTGCATCCTAATGTTCTTCAAGGATCTCATTAATTATCTGTATTTTATTGACAGAATCGTGGCCATTTCTATGAATTGTTTCATAACAGCTAGACAGAACCTTCTAGTCCAGGGGATTGTAAAGGGGCACATTATTACTTGACGCTAGAGAATATGCCCTGCTCTTATCCCATTGGCCTTCCTGTTCTCCTCTTGGTCCACCCTTCCCAGGACAAAGTTCTAGGATCTGTCTCCATGTTGGGGACAAGAGGTGACCATTCACATATTTGTCCCTACTTCCCATCAGCTGCCTATACACAGTGATCTCTGTGCTTTAGGATCTTGGCAGGAAATATAGAGGACTATAGTTGTGGAGCACACCTGCAGAGGGTAGACAAACCTTTTCCAAGTGCCTGGGGAGAAGATGGACTCTGCTTCTCTCTGGGAAAGCAGGTGGAGATGTTGTAGAGGAAGAGGGAATAGGGGAATGGCATGTCCCACTGACTGGAGCCGCCTCTGTCCTGGGAGATTGCCCGGTGGGTGTACTTTGCAGAGATGATCTGGACCCAGTCCCCAGGCACCTGCTGATTCAGGGCGACTCATCATTAGTTAATATTTCAGTGCCCATTGGGTGCTGCTTTCCTGTGCTCACTGTAGCTCCAGAAATGCTTGCTTGGGGATATGCTGCTAGAACCCAGAGCTCCAGGAGAGAATAAGAAACAAGCATGCATTCACATTGTTCAAAACCATTTCTTTGCAGCTGCAGTACAGAAACAGGTATCTGTACATTTGAGCCATGTGGGAGGGGAAAGAATTCCACCCAGAATGAAACTTTTTTTGCCAAATTTCTTGCTAGTCTTTCCTATACAGGGGGTAGGAAACATTCCCAGAAAGAGAATGCCAAAGGAAGTAACAACAAACTAAAAAAGGGCAATTCATGAGGGAGCAAGATCTTCAACAAATGAAAAAGTGTAAATGCTAATATTCCAGCAAATTAGCTCCTAGAGAAGCCCTTAGACAGAACTGTAAGCCGTTACAATTAAGGATTTGGAAAATATCAGTATTTAATTAGAGTCTCTTTTCTTGGTGAAATACTGTTGTTTTGCTGTAACTTCAGGTGTAAACAGCTAAACATACCCATTTCAAAAACGTGTTTTGTTGCAAGCCTAGAATCTGTGCTAATGTTAATTTGCTTATCATGGCTTCCTCGCCTGGTGTTTTTGTTTGTTTCTGATCAGAGCTGAATTTTAAGAGCAGTTTTATCGTTAGTTCCCAAATACAGCAATCTCTAGTTCCCAGGCTGTTATAAATACTTCTTCACAAACACTCAGGAACATCCTAATCATTCAATCCAACATCATAAACCTATCAACTTCCCCATTATCTAATAAACACAGTTTCTCTAATATCTAATGCATATTTGCGGCAGTTGTTTTAGACAAGGAGTTTTCAAATCCATTTCCAACATAATCAAATAACGACAATAGCAAAATGTTTCAGTTTTATCACTTAACAGCAAACATTTTAGAAATTGGTTTGTGCCACCTGAAACGCAGACTTAAAAAAAGAATACAGCATTCACACAGGGAATGCCTAGCGCCTAACTCAGGATCAGTCTTAAGCCCCACTTTTCGCACCTGTAATTCCTGACAACAGATAAACGTTTATTCCTTTCCCTGTATGGGGCCGCGTGTAACTCAAAATGTTTTCCTGCTGTGATGGAGAAGATGAGGTATTATCAAGACTAACACTACAATTTAACGCTTCAGAGGAGCAGTGTATATCATTACTCCCTCTATAGCCAAGCACACTAATTAATATTTATTGCACCTGTCAAGCCAGAAGCCACGGCCAATCCATTCCTGTGGCAGTTCAATGGGAGACTGGACACCGTATTTCTCCTTGGCAGACATGTTTGGGTCATCAGCAAAGACAGAAGCCCCTTTCCCCAGTGAGACATCGTAAACTCTCTTTCTCTTGCAAAATTAAACCATTAATTCTATTCGTGTTAATTTTTATTCTTGTTGGGGATTGCTGTAAAAAGTAAGAGAGGGAAGGGTGGAGGAAGGGTGAGAAACAGCTACATATTCAGGATCAGCTGTCTAACATATTTATTAGAACAACGGCTTTTGGAGCCCACGACCTTTGCTTTTTATCAGACATCCCTTAAAGGTTACAGACATGTAGGGGGAATGATGGTTATAAATCCTCATGAAGTTTAATCAAAAGTGGCAGACCACCCAGCAGTAAACACGTTATTAAAACTCTTTGGATTAAAACTTTGTTCAGCATTGTCAACAGAACTCCATCATCAACAGGTAGCTGGCAGCAGAATTAATTAAGCGAGGGTGAAATAATAAATGGATTCTGATATCGCACCTACAGAAGGAATTTGGCACTCAGAGCGGAGAAGTTTATACCGAGGCTGTGAATCATTCTGCAGTGCATCTGAGCAAACCCAGCATGGCTGTGGAACAGAATTTACTCAAAAATTTAATTAGGAGAACATGTAAACGGTACTAGAGAAAAGTAGGGCACCAAATGCTGCTTTATTTTACTTTTTTGCTAATTCTATCAGGAGCACCTGTGTCATTAGAAACTGCATGACCCAAACTGCCAAGCTTTTGACTAATAAGAGGAATACCCATGAACTTTTCACTGAAGATTATTTAGTCCATTATATTTTGCCTTTAAAAATAATTGTTCTTCCCTCGAGGATGATGATATTAATGATGATAATAATCAAGCAACAATAGCAATAATAATAAAAGAGCCAGAATCTTCTGAACTAGTATGATGCCCCAGGCACTAAGTGCCTAATGTTACATATGTTATCTCATTTAATTCTTACAACCCTTTGAGGTAGGAATTATTAGTTCCATTAAACAGATGAGTAATTGAGGTACAGAGGGGTATTGTAACCAATGTCACTCATGCACCCTCTGTTACACTCCAAAGCCGTCCTCCTGACTGCTCCCTTTTCTCTAGGATATAGGTTTCTTTGGAGGGCAATGGGGGTAACTGTGGGTGGGAATTCATTTATATGACATAGAAGCCCCTCTACAATCACCCTGCTGCTTGTCCCCTGGCTCCTGTGTAGGTCATTGTTTCACCTTGGCGGTGTTCTTCATGTCCCGATCTCTGATTTCTAACTCGTTTCTATTTTGACTGTCCCCATTGTCTCTCCAGGATTCTTGATGGCTCCCTGGCGGTCTTCTCTATTACTCACTCGTGGTAAGATCCACACTTCTCAGTTCCTAATGCAATTCTGTTGGAGCCTTCCATTCTCTTATTCCATTTCTCTCTCCCTTAGGGCCTGGCACATCCATTCAGATGCTGTCTGCAGAATTGTTAATTATCCTTTCACAGTGCATTATTGCAGCACCAATAACGTTTAACCATAAACACCTTTCGGTGTGTCTGGGGGCTTACTGCTGCTATAGACTTTGAAAGTCAGTATAGTGATTTTTTTTTTGCTGTACGTGGGCCTATCACTGTTGTGGCCTCTCCCGTTGTGGAGCAACAGGCTCCGGACGCACAGGCCCAGCGGCCATGGCTCATGGGCCCAGCCGCTCCGCGGCATTTGGGATCTTCCCGGACCGCGGCACAAACCTGCATCCCCTGCATCGGCAGGCGGACTCTAACCACTGCGCCACCAGGGAAGCCCAGTATAGTGATTTTTTTTTTAATTTTGGGGGGTGGGCAGGGGAAGGTCAGTGATGACTTATTTGGAATTGATAGTGCCCTAGTTTGAAGAGAGGTTCTTAAATTTGGGTCCAATGCTGAGAAGACTGTACAGAGTAGCAGTTAAGATGACTAGGCTTTAGAATTAGACTGAATTTTCCACTCATTGAGCTGGCCAGTCACCTAATGCCCCAGCCTCAGTTTCGTCATTGTAAAATGGAGATATTTATTCCCCCTTCACAGTGTCTACTGACACCGGGTTGTGGTGAAGGAAAGTACAGCGTATATTGCAGGGTGCCAAGCAAAGAGAACAGACAGCTCATGCTCAAAAGACCTGAAATTCCTGATGGCTTTCAGGGCCGGGGTTTTAAAGGCAGTGTGAGGGAGGGGGGCTGCAGGGCGCGTGATCAGCTCATGCACAATTCTCGACTGGTTGGCGTCAAGGTGAAGTCTCAATCATCGTCAGCCTTCTGGTTTCAACCAGCCTAGGGTCTGTGTGCTTGCGGTCAGCAGCTTCCATCTGGTGGGGGTCTGTTTCCTGTAATAACTTAAGAACGTGCGTCAGGCCTTTGTATCTTCCCAGGAACTGGAAGCTTGGTGATTCTGCCATGTGGTGGATTTATAGTCTAAATTGTTTCCAGTTTCCAGATCTAACACCTATTCTTTGTTTCTCCATCTTCGTATTTCCTAATCATTAACTCTTTTTAAAAATATATATCAAAAAAATTTATTTCGCAGTGTTTACAACAAGAGAAAAACAGTTGTACTAATCATTAACTCTTGAGTCAGCCGTTTGAGGCCCAAGGGAGGCCTGGAAGACTAAGGCAAAAACCTTTTACTTCAAAAGACAGGGAAACAGGGGCATGTATATGGTTTCATTCCCCCCTTTTCTTTGATACCCCTCAACCTTGAGAGGAACAGTTTCAGGAAAAGAAATGGAGTAAAGTTTTGGATCATAAACTTGGCAGAAGAACTCAGTTTTAGGGGGACTCAGTTTCAACCCTAGACCTACCCAACAGGAAATTCTGGGGGTGGGTCCCAGTCATTGTATTTTAACAGGCCCTCATGTGATTGTGATGCTGTAATCTTTGGGGACCACTGGTCTGTGTACCAGTGTTTCTTGTTGACCAAAGTTACATTTTGTTGGCTGTACATCTGTTTTTGCCTTCCCCTCCCTGTCTTCTGGATAATGATTATGCCGGCTTGTCCACCATCTTTCTCCTTTTCATGCTTGGTGTCTAGGGTAGAGAATTCAGCTGGTTTCCCTATCCAAAGTAAAATTTCAAGTGGGAAACTTTGCTCCATTACTGGCTCACCTAATAAATGTCTCCTGCTTCTCCACGCTGTTCTAGTGAAAATTGTAGGATCCTCTGGGTAGGAGCTAATTCTATGCTCTGTGGATTGTCTATCTCACTTTTTACTCCTAATGATGACTCCTAATAATAATAATTACTGAAAGCTTTTCTTTGACTTGATTACTGCTTCATGCTGGCGAAAAAATATCCCTTCCATTTTTCTTTCCTTTTCTGAGTCCTGACAAATGACTATTACCACGTTAAATCATTCACCTGTGTAAGCAAAGCTTTTTATTTATGTCTCTGATGTTTGTTCTTTAATATCTTTAGAAAAACATAAAAATTGTATTAAATTCTAAACAGGAACATTCACTTTAAACAAGTGTCAGTGGCTTTTTCCTTTTACTTGTTTTGCCATATTTAATTCAACCCTGGAAGACCAGTGTACACATCCTTTCCTCCTCATCTCTGTTTCACTGTTGAGTGAAGTGTTTTGAATTAATTTTGTTAAATTATTAATAGCTCATGACTGGAAAACATTCCAGCATTGGAGTTTATGTTGCACCACGTGCTGTGCACTAATATGGCAAATTCCATGCACACGGATGAATATGCGGCTACCGGTTAGGTGAAGTGTTGGCCCCTGCCTAACCTGTAATGAATTCTCTGAAGACAAAATTTAATAATGAAGTAAATATTTTATTTTCATTAAATCAGGGCAGTTTCCTGGAAGTCAAATGACTAGAGTTAGAGCATGCATTGGGTCATTCATTTATTCAACAGAAATGTGCTAGGCACTCTATTAGGCAATGGGAATACAATGGGGGTACAAGGAGGTACTGGCTTTGCCCTTATAGAGCTTACAGTCCTGTGGGGAAGACAGGCATTAATCAAAGAATCACCAGAATAAATGTAAAATGATAACCCTGATTAACAACAAAAAAAAGAAAAACGGTATGTAAGTGTGATCATATGACAGGGAGATTGACCTAGTCTTCCCTGGGAAGTGGTTGCCCTGAGGTGAGGCAGGAATGTGATTTATTTCTGGTAAGGGGGTGGGATGGTCATGGGAAAGGGCACTTCAGGCAAAAGAAATGACATGTGCAAATGTCTTGTCACAGGAGGGAGTGTGGCATTTAAGGGGGGTTGAGAAAAGATGGCTAGGGGTCAGGGAAAAATGGGGAACCATTGGAGAGTTTAAAGCAGAGGAAGCTGTAAGTAGATTTAAGTTTGGGTGAGGTCACTCCGGTTGCAGCGTGGAGCATGGATTGTCAGGATGGCTGCTGGCAGGCCAGCCAGCAAGCTATTTCAGGAGACATAGCATAGAAGGGCTGGATTGGGGTGGAAGTGGCAGGGACAGAGAGAATGAATGAATGTAAAGATAATTACGAGACGGGGCTTCCCTGGTAGTACGGTGGTTAGGAATCCGCCTGCCAATGCAGGGGACGTGGGTTCGAGCCCTGGTCCAGGAAGATCCCACATGCCTCGGAGCAACTAAGCCCGTGTGCCACAACTACTGGGCCTGCACTCTAGAGCCCGTGAGCCACAACTACTGAAGCCCACACGCCTAGAGCCTGTGCTCCGCAACAAGAGAAGCCACTGCAATGAGAAGCCAGCACAGCACAATGAAGAGTAGCCCCCGATCGCCGTGACTAGAAAACATCCGTGAGCAACAACGAAGACCCAATGCAGCCAAAAATAAATAAATAAAATAAATAAATTTATATATAAAAAAAGATAATTATGAGGCAAAAATGACAGGATGGTAATGGGCAGAGAGGTGATTCTCAGATTCTGGTGCACATAGGGGTACTGTTCAGTGAGCTAAAAGACCCCTGGAAGAAAACCAGGTTCACCAGGAAAGCTAATGTCTCTTTTTGGACTGTTGAGTGTGGTGCATCAAAGAAGTAGCTGGATATTTGGGTCTGGAGCGCAGAGGAAAGTCTAAAATGGCATATGCACATTTGGACGTATCTGCATTTATGTGGTGACATAACCACAGGCATAGAAGAGAAGTTGGGGGCCTGGATTCCAACTTTAAGGACCAACAACATTCATGCTAAGTAGAGGAGAAGTAAAAAAAGAAGGAATGGCTAGAGGGAGAGAAGGAGATCGGGAGAGTGAGGTATCACTGAAGCTGAGAAAAGAGGGTATTTCAAAGAGCAGGAGTGGCCAAAAGAGTCAAAGTATACCAGAGAAAAGGCCAGCAATGAGATCTACTGGATATGGAGAATTCCATGGTTTGGTTATTTGACATTTGATCTTGGGAAAATAATAAGCGATAATGAACATAACAATGGTTCCTAGAGGATAATGGTGACATGTGCTGTTGAAGTTATCCTCCCTTCCTGATCCCATGCCCATAGAGCCCCGAGAGGGAGGAGAGCAGAGAAGAGGTAGTGAAGTGCATGTCAAAGGACACTTTGGAGGAAGACATCAGGGTTTAAATTCTGACTCCAAACTCTGTGGCTTGAGTGGATTTCTTTACCTCACTAAATTTAAGTTCCTTTATCTGTAAGGTGAACATAACTACTTTATAGGTAGTTGTGAGTATTAAAGATAAATGTGTCAAAATCTTAGCAAGGTACTTGGCCTACAGTAAAGGTTAATAGATAATTGTCCATTCAATAAATGAATGACAGACTTCAAACAAGGGAATAATGTAGAGATGCGCATTTTTGCAGGATGACTATATATATGGCTTCATCACTGGAAGGATGATAAATACAAAGGATGCTCATTTCTGTTACCTTCCAAGGGGGTGCCAATACTGTGCCATAGTGCTCCGCCCTCTGCCCCAAATAGTTTAACTGTTCAATTAATGTCTTTGATGAGGATATAACAGCAATTTTATGAAGTGTACAGATGATAAGATGATATGAGCATGGAAGTGATAGTAAATAAAACCTGTGAAAATAAAGATTATAAACTATACAGAACAAATGGTCTGAATTGAATCAGACAAAAATTTAACAAACATATCTACTCTTGAGTTTAATAAACCAACGATACAAATTCAGGACAGTACAATTCATGTGGCTTTTTGTAAGAGATTTAGGGTTTAAATGGGCAGTGAATTTGCTATAAGGCCATGGTGAGTGACAGCTGCCAAAAAGGCTGTGTGGACACTACTGTAATCAACGTAATTCAGCTTCTCTCTTTTTCCTGGGCACCCATCTAGACTACATTTCCCATCCTTCCTAGTGATGGGTTTTTGCCAATAGAACATGAGGAAAAGATGTGCTTCCCCTGTGGGCCAAGATAGTTAAGAGCACTAAGCCTTCTCCACAATTTCTCTTTTCCCTTTTCATCCATTGGGGCCTTCTGAGGCCCTAGTGTTACTGAGTCCAAGCTCATAATGCTCACCACAAGACAGGCCAAGAAATTGAGAGACAAAGTGTTGGGGCAAGGAATAGCGACTTTATTCCGAAAGCCAGCAGACCGAGAAGATGGTGGACTAGTGTCCAAAGAACCATCTCACCTGAGTTAGAATTCAGGCTTCTTTTCTACTAAAAGGGGAGGGGGTGTTGCTGGTTGTTTCAGACTTCTTGGTGTAGGAATCCTTTGCTCTTGCAGCTGTCCACACATCTGGTCACAATGTTCCTGTAAACTTCCAACAAGAGAACAAGTGTTATTGTCTGTTTCTGCAACTTTTTATCTCTATATACCTTGAAAGGTCAGAGCCTTGAGAGTGGGCTTGAGAGTAGGCTGTATATTTCAGACTCTAGGCAACATTCTTTTACAAAGGTGCAGAGCCAACATGACTAAGCACAGACAACAGAGCCCAAGGATTAGAGCTAAAGGAAGAAATCCATGTATATGTATGGCTGAGTTGATTTGCTGTGCACCTGAAGCTATTACAACATTGTTAATCAGCTATACTCCAATATAAAAAAAAAAGTAAAAAAAAAAAAAAAAAGATGAATAGATCCAATATGGAGTCAGGTTTGTTCTTCTCTGTTACACTAGGAGATGCCAAATTCTGGGTCCATGAAAGACTCTGTGGAACAGAGCCCCTCCCCTGCCCTTGCCTTCTGACCTGTGACCTCATATCACCTGAAAAGTGAGCAAAAGAAAACCATTAAAGGGTTAAGCCATGGAGATTTTGGAATTGTTGCCACAATGACCGCCATTATTGCCGACTAAAACCAACAACAACCAAAAATAGAAACAAGATAAAACTGCTTCAGTCTTCAGTTATAACAATAGAAGTATAGCTTCTAGTCTAATGGGAAATGATATTCTGGAAGAAAGTCATCCAGAAAGATAATAAATGACCAAGTTTTTGTAGTCTGTCTGCAGAGCTGTAAATCACATTTGTAGCGTGATTTTTAGTTCTTGGCTTCACATGAGAGGATATGAATATATTGTGAGAGTTCTTGGCATACTGTAGGCACTCAATAAATATCTGTCAAATGAATAAATACTGAAATGTATACAGTCTGTGACATGACCACAGGGAAAGACGGTGACCTGAATTCATGTCCTATTAAGGGTGGTTATGAGACAGGCTGGGACCTGGGACCTGGGACCCTTTGCTCCAGTGCTTGCCCCTGGACAAACATCTCCTCAAGCAACAGAATACAAAGAAACTATAAGGGACTAAAAATAACAGCATACTTGCACTGTTGGGGCAAATTATGAACAGCAAGATACCAAAAGACCAAACACAACTGCCACCTCTGAGGAGCTGAGAACAAAAACAGGTTACCGGTAGCAAAACAGGGTCTGTTACCGACCTAGGTTCTTGGCCTCCTTAATCAATACAAATTAATGAGGCCAGACCAGAAATTCAGGCAAGGTTTTACTGGGGCTCCTGCTGCAGCAGGAGGGAACGAAAACAAGTAACAGTCTCCTTTGCTCGCGCTCACTGGCGGGGGTGGGGGTTGGGGGTAGGAGCTGGTTCCTTATATGGAGCGAAGGGTAGGGTTGGGTTCAGGGGTCAGGCTGGAGGGTTCGCTTAGGTGGTTTGTCTACCACCTTGGTGGTGCTGTGTGCAGGGGGCATGTGCAGTACCCTGTTGCTCAAGGAGATGTTTGTCCAGGTGCAAGCACTGCAGCAAAGCAGCCCAGGTCCCAGTTCCCAACCTGTCTCAGTTAGAGGAGCTGGGATTGTTTAGCTGGAAGAAAAGGAGACAGGATGGGTATCACAAACTATTAAAAGTACTATTTTGTAGAAGAAGAATTAGATCAGCTGTCTGGGAACCCACCAGGTGGAACAGGAATTATTATGTCGAAGTTAGACATTTCTGTTCATTGTATGGCAGTGAAACATGGAAGGCCCTCATCTTTCAGACATGTTCAGAGGAGAAATGCCCCTTACAGCATTGGAAATGCTTCAGCAAAGAGTTAGTGGCAATCATTTGGGGGATATTATGGAAGAAATTCAAGCATTGGATGGAATGCTGGATAAGATGCCCCTTAAGACCCCTTACAACCCTAAGATTCTATGCTTACGTGGTTCTAACTTAAACTTCATTTAGAGCTACAGTCAACAATGGTGTTAAGACAGAGTCCTGTGGTGGGAGGGAAAAGTCCCTTCTGTCTTTTCAATAATAGTCACAGTTCTGTTCCTTACAGAGCAAGGATTATTATTATTTTTTAATTTTTTTGTGGTACGCGGGCCTCTCACTGTTGTGGCCTCTCCCGTTGAGGAGCACAGGCTCCAGACGCGCAGGCTCAGCGGCCATGGCTCACGGGCCCAGCCGCTCTGTGGCATGTGGGATCTTCCCGGACCAGGGCACGAACCCGTGTCCCCTGCATCAGCAGGCAGACTCTCAACCACTGCGCCACCAGGGAAGCCCCAGAGCGAGGATTATTAACACCTCCCAGTTGTCATCTCCTGGTTGCTAAAAGTGGCTCTGCTGATAATTTTCCATCAAGAAAACAATATTTACAAGGGGGCTTTGTTTTATAAGTGGTCCTGAACCACTGTAGAGATTTTTAGCTGAAGCTCAGTTGATTTGATATCTATTGCTACATCAAGTTGAGTTGAAATGAGTGCCCACAAAATGCCAGGAGCTTTACAGATAACAGGCACCTTCAAGAAGGGTCATTCCAAGCTGTTAAGGTCAGGTCTACCACTGAAATCAGCGAAGCCCAGGAGCCCAGCTCTCTGCACACTGAGGCTTGTAGGAAAACACTTACCTCGTCTTGTGTGAGTTTCCATTCACCAAACAGAGGTATCAAGGCTGGTTTTCTGGAGAGGGATATTGTAAAGATAAAAAAGAACACTTGTGAAATTGCTTTGAGTACTTAGAAGAATAAAGAAAATCTTGGACAGTCAAGCCAAGATTTCACCAGCTATTCTTTTTTTTTTTTAACATCTTTATTGGAATATAATTGCTTTACAGTGGTATGTTAGTTTCTGCTTTATAACAAAGTGAATCAGTTATACATATATATATGTTCCGATATCTCTTCCAGCTATTCTTTTAAGAAAACACTTGGAGTCTGAAGGATGGGCTTAATTCTTTCATGGGCTCTGCATCATGCTTCCCAGCTAAGTCTTCAACTGAAAAGTTAATATATTAGACCTAAAACATTTACAAGTCCCCTTATTGCCATGCTAATGAGTGAAAACCAGAGTTCGTTGATAAAAAACAATGATTTGTCTGAGAGTGAGTTGGCTGAATGGCTGGTATTTAATAAAACCAATAAGGGGTAAAATTAGGAACTTAGTAGAAATTTCCATCTAGCACTATAGAAGAAGAGATATAGGAGTGGGAGAAGAAAGCACATGTCATATATTTCTGTAAGAAAATATGTAAAGGTAAATGATGTAGTGTGCTGAAATTTGATGAGAGTTTTCAGGAAATATTTAGATCATTTCCATGGGGCCCCTGACATTCCAAGGGGGCTGTTAATCCGTCTGAAACTTTGAATGCTTTAATATGCTCTGCAAGTACTTTCTGAGTAAACACTGGGAACGAATAAAATGAATTTTAAAGCGAATTCTTCATTTTATTCACAGTTGTTGTGCATTCTATTTCAGATACCACTCTGGCAGAAAAAGCTCTAATTTGAGAGAAACACCAGATAGTTCCACCTAATGTAATGAAATCAGCAGGACTTGAGGCTCTCCACAGTCTCTTCATTTGCTCTGCTGACAAAGGCTTTGCTTCCATTTAGGAAACACATCTCCCCAGAATGTGTCAGGTTTTTCTCTGGGCGTGAGAGATACAAGAGATGTATGACACAGAGTCCCTGCCTCGGAGGAGCACACAGTCTAGAGCCGCTGGGAGAAGTTTTATCCGGTACCCTAATACTGGGCTTAGAATGAATCTGAGGCTAGATTAACCAGGAACATCCTATGAACAGTTACTTAGCTTTAATTATCTATTTCTTGAATCTTTTTCTATCTCCAAGATATTGTCTTGGGCTGTGAATCCTATAGATTTTCATATAGCCCTTTCAGGCACAGAAGGAAATTAAAGTCCAAAGGATGGGCCTTTCTTTATTCATGTTGCCCAGTGGGGTGCTCTGCATCTTGGGCATATTTAATTAATTTTATGCCCACTGGCTGCTCTCTCCACACTAAAGAGCATTTGCAGCTGGTATGGATTGAATTCTGTTCCCTCAAAATTCATATGTTGAAGTCCTAACCCCTAGCACCTTAGAATATGACTGTATTTGGAGGTGTGGTGTTTAAAGAGCTAATTAAGGTTAAAAAGGTCATATAAGTGGGCCCTAATCCAGTATGATTTGTGTCCTTATACGAAGAGGGAGAGATATCAGGGATGTACTCACTCAGTAAAGACCATGTGAGGACACAGTGTGAAGATACCATCTGCAAGCCAAGGAGAGATCTCAGGAGAAACCAACCCTGCCAACACCTTGCTCTTGGCCTCCTAGCCTCCAGAACTGTAAGGAAATAAATTTTTGTTGTTTAAGCCACCCAGTCTGTGATATTTTGCTATGGCAGCCTGAGCTAAGACAGCATCTGTTTTTGATACTGTTTCATTTTTGGTAAAGTTGCCAAATTGAGCAGTTATTCCAAAATTCTCCTCCAGGTTCTACAATGACCCCTCTGAGTCCCAACCATTCTTTCGTGCCTCTATGATCAAAATTCTTTAATATCTTTCCAGACTTGCCATAAGATTTGAAAAATTTCAAGGCTAAAGAAGAAAAAACTCCATTTTTCTATTTGAACCCTATAAATGTCAACTATAAGAAAAGGTTTGATTGTCACATTGTTCTCTTCCCAGGAGACAGGGATGGAGAACTTGGCTAAGATGTAATGCTGAGCCCTCTCAGTGATGTTCAAGTCTCAAAATGTACCACAGAAAGTACACAAGTAGGGGTAGTGGTCTGGCCCTGCCCATCTGCAGTGGGGCAGTAGTGGGTTAATTTCTTTAAATCCTAGGCATTGGAAATGTACCTGCAGGAACTTCGTAAAGACAGCTATATTCCAAAGCAGAAACACTAATAGGAGTTCAAATTAAAGAAATGACATGAAATTGCATTTCTTAAGGAGGGAAATAACACTCCAGGAACATTAAATGATTTAATTATGCCTGAAAGAGCTTTTTGAGCTAAAAATGCAGTAAAAGTGAAATGTGTCGGGATACAAGTTTGAGATAGCAGCCTTAAGAAAAATCTTGAGACCAAAGTATGCAAGACTGTAATCGCCCACAGCTGTGCTGAGGGCAAAGAGGATCCTCCATTAATATCCATTTTGCTTTTTCTAGGACAAAGACCTGGAAGAACAGAATAGTAATTTTGTGTATTGTTGAGGCCTAACCATCCCTAGTGGAAAGGAATACTGTGAGCCTTAAGATTGTTCAACTTAATAGTTCTCAAATATATTAATACATATTTTAACATATAGCATTAGAATTAATCCCTATTCTAGTTTTCTTAAAGACACATATAAAAGGTGACCACCATCAGAACCATCACATTGATGATATGGTAGCAAACACTTTCTGTCAATAACATGTGAAAGAAATATATATATATATATATATATATGAATATGAATATGAAAATGAAAGAGTATATAGTATACGTGAAAGATTATAATATATGTGAAAGACTATATATATATATATATATGTAAAATTGGTACATTCTGTATATGCCAGTTACTTACTGTATTCTGAAAAAGTTACTTTTACTCTATTTACTTTTACTCTTACTATATTCTGAAAAAGTCCATGGGCATATTTACCGCCAAATGTTTTCCTAATAATGAATGAGCATTATGAATGGAATGTATGATTTAAGTAGATGCTTTAGCCACGTCTGCATCTTCAGGTTTCAGTTCGAAGCTTTAAACAGAATACAAAATGGTCCACGTGGAATGGGCTACAAAGTCTCTCTGACTGAACAGTTCCTGGTATTGTGCACATTTTGTTTTACGGTGCCAGTTAGTGTCTAACTTGTCTTTTTGCCATGTGATGAATTAAAAATGCATGATTTGGATGCTGGAAAGCTAACCAGCTTCTGGATAGAATCCCCTGGACACTGCCATTCTTCCAGCTCATCTTTTTGCCCTCCCTGTGTTGGCAAATACCAACTCTCTTGCCCACTGCTTACATCTTTCCCTAACAGATGGCTCTTTTTACTAGTCAAGATCCAATCTGGTGATTTACTTTAATATGCTTTGGCCTAAAGAATACCCATGACAGACAGCTAGCACAGCCTCCTGCAGCAAAATTTTTGCAAAGAAAAAGTTAAGTAGACACATGCTATCTAGACGGCGTTCCATTTTATGCACCCCATAAATCAGAATATTTGTCAACAACAATTAAAATGTAGTTTCCCTGGTAATAAACATTACAGGGAGGAACAAATCAAGTTTCATTTATTCTGTCAGAAAGTGAAGGCAAGCGCTTCATATTATTTTGTGGATAATCTCTGAGGAGTAAACTAAGCACAATTAGATTCTTGATTTTAATTAAAACTCTGGGCACCTTTCAAGATCCGTTAGGGAGATGTCCTGGGTCTGCTTAGCTGAGGTCTGCACTGTGAAGTTAATTTGACACGTAACATATTTTTCATGAGGTAACTGTCGCAGGAAGCTGTTTGTCAGAGCAGCCTCTCCAGTGCCTGTGGGCCCCACGAAAAGTAATGACTTCTCCTGAAGCAGCAACTTCGCCAGGAAGTACATCTGCATAACAGTCCCCGAAGCCCTCACAATAATGTCATTAAGCTGGAAAAATCAAAGGAACAGGTGCCCAAAAGATGCTGTTAAAAATGTTTCGTTACTCATTGTACACAGAACAACAATAGAATTGAGTCATGGAATAATTTCAAATCACAATAAAAGTGAAACCATCCCCAAATCCCTGAAGCGTGGCAAAGATTATGAGCTGTGAGCTGCAGCCACAACTCCCGGAGGGCCCACGTTCCTGGTTCCTGCTTCAGGAGTGGGCCAGAGTCTCCACTATTAGCCATTTGTTTTTATGTTGCTTGACCAGGGGTTGGCTTCTAGTCTGCCGATTTCTATTTGGCCTGTGTTTTCTCTACATCCTAACTACAAACCAGACCAGAATTTGGCCACACTATTCAATTTACAGAGTGATATATATTGTCTTGCTTTTCTATGAGGTCATGGAACACCACATTTTGGCTTATTTCTGCGAAGTAATGAGCAGAAGTGCAATGAGGGTGCTGACTGGTGTGAGCCAGGTTTCGGGGGGAGGTGGATTGGACTGTAAAGGGGAGAGGTTATGCCTGTGGCTTCTCGTCCTGACCCCTCTACCATAACCCTCCTCCCCACCCATCCTCACCAGGATTTTCCCCACACTTGAGTCTGAAGACTAGATGCTCCTCTGGGGCATTTCTTAAAATCACAGCCAACCTGAGCTACTATTGGCCT
Source organism: Neophocaena asiaeorientalis asiaeorientalis (assembly GCF_003031525.2). Lineage (NCBI taxonomy): Eukaryota > Metazoa > Chordata > Mammalia > Artiodactyla > Phocoenidae > Neophocaena > Neophocaena asiaeorientalis. The sequence continues at coordinate 1,306,463 of NW_020174693.1, forward strand.
TTGGAGACCATCTTGTCCAGCTGGTCTGTTAATTCACAGATGGTGAGGCTAAAGCAAAAAGAGGAATTACAGCCCTTCTGGGTCTCTCCAGCCACACATATTTATTGCCACCTTTGCCTCTGAAGGGCACTTGATTTATATTTCCATGCTGGAGCTTTTCACGTCCAAGCCTGTATTATTCCATTCCACACAAGTCTGTAAAATTTTGAAGTGGTTGACATTGATCAAGCATGTCCTCTGTGCTGGGTGCTGGGTGATAAGAACTTGACATGATGGTGTCACTTTATTCTCACGGCACTCCTGTGAGACAAGGTTTGTTATGAACCTTATCTCACAGTCAAGGAAACTGAGGCGGAGAGATGTTCTGCAACATGCTTAAGACCCTCCTGCCGCCACCCCAGCATATGAGTAGAAGAGCAGGGATTCAAATTTCGTTAGTCTGACTCTGGATTATTCAGCGCTTGTACCCAACCTGTTTAGTGAAGAAAGCACTGAGCTTGGGGCTGACAGGGGCCCAGAAATGGATACAGCTGTATCCTTCAAATAAACCCCCATTTCTTTAAAGTGGACTGTTTTTTGCAATAAATAGTAATGGTATTTATCGTTAATTTTTTATTGAATAAATTTGACATGTAACATTGTGTAAGTTTGAGGTGTACAGTATGTTACTTTGATATATTTGTGTATTGTAATATGATTGCTGATGTAGCAATGTTTATCACATTACCTCATTTATATAGTGTAAACATTGTTGACTGTATCCATTACACTGTGCATTGGATCTCTATGGCTTATTTACTACTCGTTACAAAGTTGTAGCCTTAAACACCCTTGATCTTGTCCCCTTATGGTAACCACCACTTTCTGTCTGTTTTTATAGGTTTGGCTCTTTTAGATTTCATGTATAAGTGAAATTGTACAGTACTTGTCTCTCTCTGTCTGACATATTTTGCTTAGCATGATGTGCTCAAGGTCCATCCACATTGTTGCAAATGGCTGGATATCCTCCTTTCTCATGGCTGAATAATATTTCAAGTAATGGTATTTGTTATTGTTAATAACTCAAGGTCTGACTACAATGAACATGATAATAAGTGTACCAAGTATTGACCATTTAGTATATACCTGATTCTAAGTTCTTGATGTAAACCATCTCTAACATTCATAATAGTTTTCTGATGAAGTGAGGGTTATAAACTCTACTTTCAGATGAGGAAATGGAAATTCAATTAGTTTAAGCAGGTTGCCCAAAGTAACACAACTACTAAATGGCAAAACCAGTACTGCCCATGCCATGCTGAAGTCAGTGTTACATGCTGAACCGTTTGTATGGTTAAAGCTTAGAGAGGATTTGAGGGATAGTGGGCTAGTACTGGGATATGAACTGGAAGGGTAGGACCCTGTGTTATCACAGTTATGATGGTAAGAGGTCCCTCCTCTCAAGAAGAATGAGGCAGCATCTCACTCATCCCTGTACTGCCAGTACCCTCCTCACACAGGTTCCAGAGAGGAGAAGCTCAGTAATCATCTGTTGAGTAAAGAAAAGGAACTGGACCACACACTGGCAGCCCAGTGCTTGTTCCATCACCCCAAACCTTAGAGTTGGCCTCTCACTACTAACCTTACCTCTCACTTTTCTGCCAACATTCCAACAAGGACTTTTCCCCTAACATTCCCTAGTTTCTACAGTTTAGTTATATCACTATTTATCCAAGACTTATTTTAAAGTTGTGGTCTTCTTTTGCAAATGTAGAAAGCCCCAGTAAAGCCGGCACTTATTTTCTGAGTTGGTATTGAGCAGGGAAAAGAAAATAAACACACAAAAACAAAGCCCAGTTAGACAAGTCCAATTCAGGCTACAAGTACTAATCACTGCCATACATTTTAGGTGTTTCCCTGAGTAACTTCTCTCTGGAGATATTAATCATCAGAGAACATGGGGCAGGATATCACTGTTATCACTGCATACACACAGACACACACACACAATGGTAGTTATGTGAGAGGAGAGGAGAGGAGAGGAGAGAATGGAGGTGTTAACCTCACTGTGCTAAACATTTTGCAGTATATATGTGTATCCAATCACCATGTGTATACCTTAATCTTACATATGTTATATGACAATATCTCAGTAAAGCTGGAAAAATGTACCATAATGAACGTATATTCTACCTTTTGAAAAACATTTAGGCTATTTATCAGTGTCTATGTGTTTGTTTTATTATGATTAAAAAGCAGCAAGGAACATCCTGTACACATGACTTTGCAAATTTATGTGAGTTTATCTATAAAGTAAATTTATACAAGAAAAAAAAGAGGATGGGTACGTGAAACCCCAGGTATTAATACACAAGAATTTCCTTTAACTTTGCATATTCCTCAAATTACCCAATCCTTAGTGAGTAGCAAATGGAAGGAAATACACGTGGCCAGTGGAAGGAAAGTTGTACAGGACATTATCTAAGCTGGGATTCTGGATTATTCAGCAACTTCTGGCACTGTTGCAAAGTCCTTTCTTCCTTTTGTGGAGGGGTCTTTCTTTTTTCCTTTGGTCTTACTCCAGGATATCAAATGGCTTGAAAGAGTTAATGCAATTCCCCATCAGTCTTGCTCCCTAGGCTCAGTTTTCTCATTTGTAAAATGGGTTGCTATGGTCTGACTGTTTGTGTCTTCCCCAAATTCATAATGTTGAAATCTTAATGGCCAGTGTGATGGTATTAGGAGGTGAAGCCTCTGGGAGGTGCTTAGACCATGAGGGTAGAACCCTCGTGAATGGGATTAGTGCCCTTATTACAGAGGCCCCACGGAGTTCCCTAGCCACTTGCACCATGTGAGGGCACAGTGAAAAGATAACCCTCTAGGAAGCAGGCTTTCACCAAACACTAAATCTGCCTGTGCCTTGATCTTGAACTTCCAACCTCCAGAACTCTGAGAAACAAATTTCTGTTGTTTATAAGCCACCTAGTCTCTGTAGTTTTTCTTTATAGCAGTCTGAACAGACTAAGACATGAGCACAACAAATTCTACCTTCCCTGTAAGAATTAAATACAACATTCATAATAATAGTAGCTCACTTTACTATTCTAAGATATATTTACATCTATCTGTGTTGATGTCTTTCTATACCTCTCTCTCTCTCTCTTTCTCTCTAATCATTTAATCCTTATAACAACCCCTGTGAGATAGAAATCATTTTCTCTCTAACAGATAAGGAAACCCAGTTCAGTAACTTCCCAAGATCATGCACAGGGGCAGATCTGCGAACCCCACTGGGGCTGACCATCTCTGGAACTCGTAAGGCTTTTTGAGGTCTGGCACAGTGCTAGGCACAGAGTGGCACCTGCAAACGTACCTTGACTCTGAATTTGGATGCCAGTGTTTTTCTCTGCAAAGTCAGATTTCAAAAATCAAGAGGTATATAAGAAGAGCATGTAATTAGTAGTGTAAGTTGTGGATTTTTATTCTCCTGCTTGGTGTATGGCTACCAGTCATGGTGTTTAAAAATAGCGGTGGGCAGCATGTCTACCCCTGCTCAATCTCTGCTGACATTCCATGACTTCTTATCTGATGAAATAATGTCCCATACTGGCACGTGAATAAGCCCAGTGTGGTTTTTTTTAGGGCAGAGTGTATAAAATGGAGAAAAACCGTCTGGACTGACATGGTGCGCCAGACGGCCATTATGGATGATCCCATTGTCTTCAATACAGCACTTGGTTAGACTTGAAAAATTCCCTAGTTTCCTGCTACATGCAATTCAGGTTTGCCCTTTAGCCTCTGCAATGTTAATCCATATAGCCACAGGATATCTTCAGTCACAGAGTACAGACCTCTGGGCTAGAAGGTCAAAAACCACATCACCATCACTCTAGATCCCTCCTCCAGCATCCCTCCCCACCACTGCTAGCTCCTTGGCCCTCATCACTTCAAATCCCCTGAAGAAATGGAACATGCAGTCGTTCAAAAAAATATGTATCATTGCAAAGGTCAAAGCAGTAAACTCCAATTCAACAGAATCTAAGAAGGATTACAATACTGATCCTCCTGCTCGGTGACGAATGTCATCTTTGGAGGAGAAAAAAAGCAGTGAGCCATCAATCTGGTCTAGTAGAGAGGGCAGGAGGACTTGTGAACTTAACTATTCTGGTCCCAGGAGGACTCAGGGAAATCTCCCAAGGACATGCTGTGAACAGATATGGCAGTGGCTCTGGCAGAGTTTTTTGTCTCAGTCCATTGTTAACAGAGCCTGGAAGTAGTTAATGAGCCCCTTTGAAATGACTTCTTTGCATTGTGGAAAGATGTTCACTGTGGATGGAATGCCATCTCCATTTCTGAACAGAGATGAAAAAGTACTGCTGCATAATCGTGAGTTGTAAAGGATGGAAGAACTGAAAGTTAAGCAGAGATTCTATTGCCCTCAGTGGATGTGGGTTGAAATTTAAAAATAATCAAGCTAACCATCATGGCTTTTCTTAAGGGGCAGGTTGATTATTCTTCCTTTTTTTTTTGGTAAGTAGACGAGGCGATACTTTAAATAATACCTTGTGTATATCTGAGAGTGCCCCCTTTATCCTTGTAAGAAGCGAAGTTTATTAGAAAAGAAGTCATGAAAAGAATGAAGTATGACTATACTTTCATGAAGAATTGCAAATTCATATTAAGTTTGAGGTGTGAGGCAAGCCTAATATAATGTTAGGTTCAGAGCTCATGCAAAATGAGGGTGGCACGTGAAACTCAGAAACAAGAAAATGTGGGGATGATAGATTGAAGGGGAAATTCTTTGTATCTGCTAATTTTCACAGTCTGAAGCTCGAAAGAAGATTGGAGTGTGCAAGGAAGATGTGTCAGAAGTTTTAGCCAAGAGGAGAATGTTCTAAGCAGACCAATTTATAATGCTTTGGGTGGATCAGAACTCATTATTCAGGTTCTTGCCACTAGCAGCAGTTCTGTGTGGGAACTTGTTAGATATACAGACTCTCAGGCCTACTCATTGAATCAGAGTGTGAATGTTTAACAAAACCTCCAGTGACCTGAATGCATGTGAAAGTCTGAGAAGTACTGATACAGTCTCGTACTTTACACCGGTACTTTGAGTTATTAAGTTTCTCACCTTTTCCTCCCACCACTTATTTACCAAATCGACCACACAGTAAAATTGCAGAGATCTAAGACCCATATTATCTGGCAAATATTTTCCTTCAAAAGAAGGAAGTTCAGAGGCTGAAGCTATCTAATGAAACTTTCCCTTGACCTTCGCCCTAAGATTTTACCCCACGTGTCAGCAAGTCTAGTCATAAATAGAAGTCGCATTGTCAAAACACAGAGGCCATGCCAAGTGGCAGCAGTGGCAACCACTGAACTCTGTTAATTGTACAAAAGGCTAGTTAGGTTCACTGTGACTGGCTAATAGCTATGCAGAGAGAATGCTCCTTGGGAGTGTGTATCCTTCCAATTAACAAAATATAATTAAAATTTGAACTATTAAATGAATTGTCAAGAACACTATTATCCCCCCCCCCTCCATTTCTTCTTAAAGAAAAGTTCGGCTACATTAAAGGTGAAATTTAGATATCAGATCTATATGGTTTTTCTGCCTTGGAATTTTTCCAATAAAAGGGGTTTTCAAGTTACTGTCTCCTATAATAAGCAGCGTTTCTGAATCCTGAGATTGTTATAAGCATATGGAGAATGTGGTCTGCCTGTGGTTAATTGCTGAGGGCAAATTTTTAAGAGTCTCCAATTTGCTTACAAGTTGATTTTTAAAACATGTATTATTCCAGATTCTCTTGCTCAGATGATAGGAAATATGATAGAGTAAACCATACTGCCATCAACATGACGTCAGGTAAAGCTCTTTGTTCTGGTGGATTTTTTTGTTCCTAATGTTTAGACACTTAAGAGTGTTTTGTCTCTGATAAAAAAAAAAATCTGGCTCAGGCTAAAGTTAAGGAAAGTGAAAGATGAATAAATGAAGAATAGAGAAAGGTGAAAAAAGTTGCTAAGAGGAAAGTGAACTTATCTAAATACTTGGGATAGTTTTAAAAATTCATTTATTTTTCAAATATTTATTGAGGGTCCTTTATTCTAGATATTCTGCTAGGCATTGAGGATACATAAAAGTAATACATAACATTGTGGTACATGACTCTCCTTGAATTAGGGTTTTCTCAGGGTATATGCCCAGTAGTGGGATTGCTGGGTCTTATGGTAGTTCTATTTTTAGTTTTTTGAGGAACCTCCATACTGTTCTCCATAGTGGCTGTATCAATTTACATTGCCACCAACAGTGCAAGAGGGTTCCCTTTTCTTCACACCCTCTCCAGCATTTATTGTTTGTAGATGTTTTGATGATGGCTATTCTGACCAGTGTGAGGTCATACCTCATTTGATTTGCATTTCTCTAATGATTAGTGATGTTGAGCATCCTTTCATGTGTTTGTTGGCAATCTGTATATCATCTTTGTAAAGCAATTGTACTCCAATAAAGATGTTAAAAAAAAAAGTAGGGCTTCCCTGGTGGCGCAGTGGTTGGGAGTCCGTCTGCCAATGCAGGGGACATGGGTTCGTTCCCCGGTCCGGGAAGATCCCACATGCCACAGAGCGGCTAGGCCCGTGAGCCATGGCTGCTGAGCCTGTGCGTCTGGAGCCTGTGCTTCACAACGGGAGAGGCCACAACCGGGAGAGGCCCGCGTACCACAAAAAAAAAAAAAAAAAAGTAATACATAAAAGATAATGTCCCTGCCCTCATGGAGGTAATAGTCTCGTGAGTGGTGATGGGAACCAATCAGTAAAATATATATTGAGTTCTTGCTCTGTGTTCTGCACTTACTTTTTGGCTGGGTACTCTGGGGAATACCAGAGAACTATAATACAGTAAAGCCTCTTAAGAGAAATTTAGATCACCTGGAACATGTGTCATTTCCCTTTTTCCCCTTTTTGCTCCTCAGCATCTGTTACCCTTTTTTCTAGTAACAGTACCCTTTTTTTTAAAAGCTACAATTTACCCATTGGGTACCATATGGACAGATTGTAAATTGAGGCTCCCTAATTTCCCTTCTAAAGAGTGGGCACAGGCTCAAGCACAGCCAATTGAATGTTTTCTTATTGGAATTTCAATCCTGAACAAAATTGCAAAGAACTGAATTACTGACTCATCCTCAATGATGGTAGCTTGAAGAGCTAGTTCTCAGGTTGTTGGACCTACACTATCAGAGCTTCCCTGGTTTCTGGCCTTTCTAAGCTAAGTCCTTTATCTCTGGGCTCCTCCATATATTTAAAATAAAATCCTTTTTGCTTAAATTAGCAGAGTTGGTTTCTGTTTCTTGCAATCAAAGAACCTTATCTGATGAAGTTAGTACCAGAAATGGGAAATGGATTATGAGTAGCAAGGAAAAGTGTGCTACAAATATAGTCACAGCCCTCAAGGAGAATACAGTTCATCTAGAGCTTCCATGGTGTGTTCTGGAGCTTTTGGTTTGCCAGAATTAGCTCTACAAGTACTGTTATTAAAACCCTGATCTTACCTTCTTACTTCCACAGGCAATTTCTATAGGATTTCAGATTTCAGTGAACTTGAAGGGAAAGAGAAGAAGAAAAAAGCAAGAGAGGGGAGAGGGGTGGGGGGGGGGGTGGTGAGGAGAGAGAGGAGAGAATTTTGTTATGTGTCTTAATTTTTATTTTCGGTTCTGAAATTATTTTGTGAAGATTTGTAGAAAAAGGCTCCCTCTGGCACAATACCACAATACATCTTGTCAACTGTGAAGAGTATTTTCAGAAGAATGAAAAAGATGCCTCCCCCCCACCCCCCAATTCATAGCCTGTAGCTTCTGGATGATGGCTCACCTGTGAGACACTTGAAAAATAGAATCAGTTTCAAGACTCTTTAGCCAGTAAATAACATTTCATACAGAGGGATTTCAGTCACCCAGAGGCATCTGTCTTGATGACTCTATTTGTAGATAGTAAAATTATCAATGTTTATGAGGGGGTGAAATATTGGCAGGTCCATTCTGTATCTTACTATCTGAAAAAACTTCTATTTTTCAAGCAAAAATGTCTGACAAGCAAATCACATATAAGGACATATATCAGGATCTCACTGTACAATCTTTGCTTCTAGACAATTTAAATCAGATTTGAGCAGGGAAAACTAGATGCTGATAAGCATATTAGCCAGTGTTTTTAAACAATGAGCTTGACCTCTTTCTAAAGATGCATAGCCCTTAAAGCACAATTAGACAGGAACATTGCCCAAAGTCACTATGTTGCTTCATGTGTGTATACCTTTGTATTCTGCACTGTTGAAAATACTCTTCTTAGCCTGGTTACCTTCTCTTGATATGCTTCTTTCTGTTTCTCTTGTCTTCCATGGAAATAAAGGACAGTTGCCTCAAAGGCCTGATGTTCCTTTTAATGTAGCTGAGTGTCTTATCCGGGGAATGTCATGCTTGAGGCCCCCTGATCCTCACTTCTTTACCTACAGAAGTTACCTGTTAGGGCTCAGACCATGCAAGGGTTAACTCAGCATGGTAACCATTAATTTTAGCTTTTCTCAAAAAGGTAGCTTTTGGCACTGTCTTCATCTGTTCAGGCTGCTATACCACGATACTATAGATGAGTTGGCTTATAAACAATAAAAATTTATTTCTCACAGTTCTGGAGGCTGGGAAGTCCAAGATCAAGGCACTGGCAGATCTGGTGTCTGGTGAGAGCCAGCTTCCTCATAGAGGGCAGTCTTTTCTCTGTGTCCTCAGGTGGCATAAGGTGTGAGGGAGCTCTCTGAGGGTCTCTTTATAATGGCACTAATCACATTGACGAGGGATCCATCCTCATAACTTAATCACTTCTCAAAGACCCCACCTCTTAATGCCATCAAATGGGGGTTAGGATTTCAACAGATGAATTTGGAGAGGCAGGGAGACACATTCAGTCCATAATGCACACTATAGAAACACTAATAGCTTCTCTTGGTAGAGTTATATAGGAAAAGTGACATGAATGATCAGGAAAAAAAGGTAACAAGAGACTTTTTATATTTGGGGTGGCAGGGAAGAGGACTCATCCTTTGGGAGATGTAAGAATGGTTTTAGGTATAGGGATAATTTAGACGTCGTATCCTTGCGGGGAGGGGATGGATTTAGGTGCCCTTATGCCGACTTATGCCCTAACAGTTGGGAATTATGTGAACCGAAAAGATGTCCACTAGAATTACAATCTTGGAGCACTGAGGAAATGAGACCACAGAACCTGGACATGGCATAACCAGAGTGAACATGAGCTCAGGGACTGTGGGACTGTGTAGGGATGAGCTTTAATTTTGACACCATATGATGGTGAGGAGCAGTGATGGTGGTGATCTGCAGAATTCTCTGTGCACCTGGAAAAGGGGGAGAAGGGATTTACCTTTGGAAGCTCTCAGGAGTTCTTGGATAATTGGCAGGGACACAGGATAATATTGGACTTCCTGCTTCTATGGCAGGTGGGAACTTAACTGATTATTGGCAACAATGAAAGAGATGTGACTTTACTTGTACTGGTATTTTTTGGAGCATATCTTATCAGTAACATTTAATAGTTAGCAATTATATTTCAATGGGTAACTTACATATTCTCACAAGTAGCTAAAAACGTTTTATATCTTGATAACAATTATAGTATAATTCATATATAGTCTTCCCTTGGTATATGCAGGAGATTGGTTCCAAAAGCCTGCAGGGATACCAAAACCTGAGACTGCTCAAGTTCCATAGTCAGCTCTCCATATCTGTGGTTCTACATCCACAGATTCGACTGAATGCAAATTGTATAGTACTGTGTGTATTTATTGAAAAAAACCCTCATATAAGTGTACCCTCATAGTTCAAGCCCATGTTGTTCAAGGGTCAACTGTATTTGATAAAACAATATGTAGTACCTAATATGTAATGATAAAGCTATGACTATGTAGTCAGTTTAGAATTGGATTCTTTCCTTTCACTAGTCTTCTTGGTGATTAACACAGTTTTGCTAAGAGAAGAAATCCAACCTTGGCTAAATTGAAGCCTTTGCAAGCACCATATTCCTACCAACTATATATCATTGACTGGTTGAGTCATTTATTCATTCATTGATTAAATATTTATTCAGCGTCTAGCATATATCAAGCACAATATAGGATGCTGGAGTTTCAAATGTAGAGATGACATGATGTCTTTTCATAAAGAATTTACAGATTATTAGGATGGAGAGCCACATGAATAGAAATTACATTCCCTTGTAGTCAGTGCTTCAGTAGAGGTATATTCAACATGCTAAGGAAGGGAACAGGCTCTAGAAGCTCTGGATATTGTGGAAAAGACTTCACAGGGGAGGTGAAATTTCATCTCAGTGTCTTCCAGGATGAGGAGTCATTTACCAGGTGAATGAAGAAAAGGGCAGGTCATACCAAAGGAGAAAGATAGTGGGTATAAAATAACTGAAAAGCAAAAGCTATAACCAGTGGAGTGTGTTGATGATGCAGCTCAGATATTGTGTCTATGGGGGTAATGGCAGAAAAACACTCCGAGGCAGCACTCAGCACAGAAGGGTCTCTTGCCACGGAGTCTGAGTCAGCAACAAAACTTCTAACTCAGGAGAGACTAGAAGGTGTTGCTCTGCATTTGTAGCAGGCATAGTTTTCAGAGTGAGCAGTAAAGGAAAGGTGTATTTCCTGAAGTTCCCAAATGTGCAATGACCTGTAGAGTTACTAACAGCAGTAGACCTGGCTATGGTTAATTCAATAAACAGTACTTATACGTGTTACCTAAGAGAGGCATCTGAAGCAGAAGAATACAACTAATGGTTGCGGTTAAGATTCTGGTGCCATAATGGACAGAACTGGTAAGCGACATACATATTATATATATTGTATACATATTATATACATCACATAAATTCATAGCAAGAGATATTTGGGACTATTAAGAATTTTAACACCGTCGAAGGGTTAGCAGTGAGGGAGAGGTATGGAAAATAATGGGTTGTATGCAATGCTTGGAAATCTAAACTTTATTTTGTATTTTGTTACTTGCCAAACAGTGCTCAGTGTCTGTGAGTTGTTTGTATTGATTAGGATTGCATTCAGATACAAGTAACAGAACATCCAAAACAGAGTAGCTTAAATGATAAAGGAGTTTAATTTTCTTATGGGAAGTCCAGGGTTGGTTCATGGGTTAATGATGTCATTAGGGAAACACGCTCCTCCCATGTTCGTGCTCTTCCCTAGATAGTGCCATTCCTCAGGAAGAGAAGACGGGAAACAGGTAATAGGGAGAGTTCTCCATGGCTTCTGTCTATATCCCACTGATCAGAACTGTCACTCAGGTACCCTGGCAGCCAGGAAGTTTGGGAAATGAGTTTTTTTTTGTTTATTATTCTAACTTCTGTAATAGAAGAATATAGAGAATTAAGATGTTGGCATGGTTAAGGAGTGAGCCAACCTACAATATCAGACTCAGTTTCACATGAAAAAAGTCTCAAATCAAATATGTTGGGAAATGCTTACTTCCTCTTGGAGACTCATCATACAGCGTAGGGTATCACAAACTCTAAGAAGTCCTGCAACAAAGAAACCTGTTTAAATGCGTTTAAGCCAATATTGCCCCAAATTATTTAACCATAGGACACTTTCTCAATGAAACATCTTCTAACAATGTAATTTGAGAGTCATTAAAGATTTTTATGAGAGTGACCTAAAATGTGTGCAAGATGAAATTGAAGATGGTAAAGAATGTTGACAGGGAGACTATTGGAAGCAACTTCAGTGGTTCAAGCAAGGGATAATTAGACTTGCTATTGCCATGGCAATTGAGACCAAGGGGAAGAGAAAAATTTAGGTGGATTCAATGTATTAATATTCATGAGGGAAAATAAAAGAAATTGGTGAGGATTGGAGAGTGAATAAACAAAAAAAGAGCTTGGTGAATCAAGAGAGACCAGAGTTTTTAACTTGAGCAACCAAGAGGATTTCAGTGTCATTATATGATATAAGGAAAACAACAGGAGAAGTAGGTTTTAGAGACAAAGTAAAAAGTTTAATTTTGACTCTGTTGAATTTGAGAAAACTCGTCAAATATAACTGACATTAATATTACTGTATAGCAAACTAACTGAATCTTCTATCAAAATAATTTTATTTATGGACTGGAGGAGTATTAATCTAATTCAGCTTTCTTCTAGGAAAGGAATATGATTAACCATTTTAATATTCATTTATCCTTTTATTTATATGTGCTTATTTGGAGGAGAATTTATTAAGGTTGTGCCATATACTAGGTGCTGTTAGGAGATGGACAAGAGGTTTCTCATCTATAATGGGTATAAAACATGAACACAACACAAGGCATAAAGAGCTCTGAGTCAGCAAGATATAAAAGGGATATAGAGGAGGAAAAATAGCCAGCTTGGTATTTGAGCCTTGTACTCATGTAAAGGCAATATTTCAGTAGGCTAGAATGGAGGAAGGATGGGTACTCAGAGACCTATTTTCCTAATTTTTTTTTCTCTTGGTAAATGTTAATGTTTAATCTTCCTAAATGTAAGTAGTTAATATTCTTCCTTAGAATATTAAGCTCCAGTAGAATGGGCATGTTATATGTTTTGTTTACTGTTGTATAACTACCACCTAGAAAAGTACCTGGAACATAGTAGATGCCCCCCAAATTTTTGTTGAAAGAGTGAATGAATTAATGAATGGACAAAATGCCTGCCCTTGGTCTCTTTTTACTGTACTTTGTCACATATCCATAATGTCCTTTTGGGAGACATGTGTAGGTCTCCTTTTCTCTCTAATAAAGGTGAAAGAATATGCAGAATCAAAGAATATGGAGTGGGAATTTTTACTAGTCCTTGTCAGTGGATTTCTAGGGAAATTTTAGTTTTGATTCTTCCTTTTCATTTTTACATGAAGAGTAAGACACTACCATGTCTGTCTTGTCCATTGCTGCATTGCCAGCACTTAGCACCATGTTTGGACCTCAAATAACTGTTAAATGAATAAATGGCTGAGTGAATGAATGAGTGAGTGAATAAAATAATAAATCAATAAATAGAAAAGGAACACTCTACCTTTCAGTTCAGAATGCAGTATTTAAAATCTTCCTGCTGACCAATTCAATACCCTAGTCCGTTCCCCCTAGCAATATTAAACTAGCCGTGGAAAGTGATTTTTTAATTTCCAAAAGTTGGAAGAACTCATCAGAAACCTGTCAGAAGCATTATCTAGTGTCAAATTTGAAATGTGGGAAGCAGCTGTAGAATGCACATATCCTCATAATACATGCTAATGAATTTGGTTTACTCAAAAGAGGCGAGTTGACTCCAACAATTGGACCAAATGTCTAACTCCTTTTTATTGCTCTGTTTCTTCACTGTTACAGTGTAACCCATGGACTCTTTGTACCACTCAAGAAAGAACCACATTACTAAGTTTTACAACAATCTTATTCTGTGTGGGAAAAATGCAATAGAGATTATTACTTCTCCATACGTATTTACAGCCTCGAGCTCTCAGAGTTCTGTTCTTTTGTTGTTGTTGTGCTCCTTGGAAATTCTAAGTACTAATCCTTGGTCTGGGTTGAGGACAAGAGCATTGAATATGCCATGGTCATGTATTCTCTGCCACAAATATACTCCAGAGAAGACTGAGAGACAATTTCTAAACTTTAGTCAGTGAGGCTAACTTGTTTTTTTTTTGTTCAAAATAAAAACAGCTTTTAAATTTTGTAGGTTAAATATAATTTATACTTATTATACAAATTTTGAGCAACACAGAAAAGCAAACGTAAGATAGGTCAGCTGGCTTACATCTAACTCAGGCCAAATTACAAATTACTTACAAATGAGTGTGAGAGGGCCCATTTCTCCGTATCTTTGCCCACACTGAGCAGTGTCAGACTTAAAGTCTATGCTCAGGTGATGGATTAAATCATTCTTGACAGCATGAGAAAGCCATCAACTGCAAAACTACTGAAAAGTATAGAATTTGGTGGTAACATGGCTTAATGACGTAGGGTCTATGCTTCTTCAGTTTTCTAAAACAGGCTTGACATCAATAATCTCTCCTATTGGATGCATTAATAATAATAGTAGCTAATATTTATTGAGTATTTGTTATCTACTTCTAAGTGTCTGGGGAACAGTGAACTATTATTATAATATACATTTTACAAGTGAAGAACCTGAGGCATACAAAGGTAGAGTACCTTGCCCAAAGTCACATAGCCGGGAAACTTACTTACATTTTTCATTTCAGTGTCCTATTTTTGATTCAAAAATATGTTTATCATGCATGTTTAATAGCTAACATATAGACAGGAGATGGAGAATATGCCTTTTGTGTGTTGGGAAAGAGGGAAGTATAACTATATAATTATACTGACAGAAGAATAGCCCCAAATCACTAAGAGAGTAATAGGGAAAATTAGGAGAGGTGGTATAGCCTAGAACATGTGTATAGGTGTATTGGTTTTCCATCGTTGCTGTGACAGACTATCACAGGATTGAAACAACACAAATTATCATCTTTCCAGTTCTGTTGGTTAGAAGTCTGACGTGGGTTTTACTGGCTAAAATCAAAGCTTTGGCAGCATTGGGTTTCCTTCTGGAGGCTTGAGGGGAGAATCTGTTTCCTTACTTTTTGCAGCTTCTAGAGGCTGCCTGCCTTCCTTGGCTCATGTCCCCCTTTCTTCATTGTCAAAGCCAGCAATGCTGCATCCAGTCCTTCTACATCAATCACATCACTCTCACCTCCTTTTCTGCCTCCTTCTTCTGTGTTGAAGGAACTTTGTGATTGCATTGGGCCCACCTGCATTATCTAGGATGCGATGCCTACTTTAAAATCATCATACTAGCAACTGTAACTTCATCTGTAACATAATCACAGGAATAGGACGTGGATATCTTTGAGGGGCAGTAATTCTGCTTACCACAATAGGCTCCAGATTCCCTTTTCCTTCCTTCCTTCCTTCCTTCCTTCCTTCCTTCCTTCCTTCCTTCCTTCCTTCCTCCCTTCCTTCCCTCCCTCCCTTCCTGCCCTTCCTCCCTTCCTTCCTTCCTTCTCTCCTCTTTCATTAATTAAACCAATACTCACGCATTCCTCTAAGGTTGAATCATGATTCTAGGTTCTGGGTATACAGCAGAGAGCTTGACTAATCAAGTCCTTGCTCTCATGGAGCTTACATTTGAAGGAAATGAAAGATAAAGGCATGAATACCCCTGCGACAAAATGTCGGGTAGTAGAAAGCATCCCAAAAAGAAGGAGAATAAGAAGAGACAATAAAGAGTAATGGGGGGCAGGGAATATGGGGTGATTTTTGAGAGTGGTAGGGAAAGCTGACTGTTGAGCAAAAGCCTGCATGAAACGAGAGATCTAAGAGAGGAGCATTCCAGGCAGAAAGAATGGCAAGTGCAAAGGTCATGATGTGAGGAGGACTGGCATTTTTGAGAAAGAGCAATATGGTCAGTGTGTCTAGGATGAAGCGAATGGCGCAGAACTTTGTAAGAGATAAGGACAGCAAGGGGACAGCAGTCAGGCCCTCTAGTACCTTGCAGGCCGTAGAGCTGATTGTGGGAGGTACAGAGGTTTTGATCAAAGGAATGGCTGTGATCTGATTTGCATTTTGAAAAGATCATTCTGCCTAGTGTATGGTTAAATGCCTTTAAGAAGGTAAAAATGGAAGCAGGGAGACCAGTCAAAACACTCCTGCAATCACCTAACAAAAGGTTATGATGCCTTGGACTCTGGTGGTGAGTAATGGAGCTGGTACGGTATCAGACTCAGGACAGGGCTTGCTGTGGGTTGTAGGGGGGGACAGAGGAAAGAGGGGTCAAGAGTGGCCTTATGTTTTCAGCTTGAGCAATGAGATAAATGTGCCTACATTCTGACATAGAGATGGGAAAAGCTAGGCAGGAGCAGATTCTGGGGAGTGATGAAATTTTAAGAAATTTTGGACATGTTGGAGTTGTCTATTAGAGATATAAGTGGAGATGTTCTGAAGACAGCTGGATACCTGAGACTGGAATTTTAGGAAGAGGTTAGGCCTAGAGATATAAATTTGGAAGTAATCAGCTTATGGATGGTTTATGCATGGAGACTGGGTGTGAGTACTGGACAGTGGGAGAGTGAATTTCTTGCTAGGTGATGCTGAGGTACCTCTGAGCTTTGGGATCATTTAAGGTAATACATGTTAGCACAGTTGTGTGTTTTCCTCTAGCCACATGCACTTGGGTAGTGAAAGAGGAGGTTGGAAGATGAGTGCAACAAAGACTTAGGAGCTCTGATTGGAATTCCAGTTCTTCACTTCCATGTTATAGCCTGCAGCTTTTCTCAGCTCCGTTTTTTTCTGACAATGGGGAGAATAGCAACACCCATTTTTAGGGACTGCTGTGAGGATGAAGGATGCAAAGGGCTTAGCCCAGCGTCTTGAGCAGAATGAGCTAAATGGTTGGGAGCTGGGATCACAATGATGATATTTATCATCATCACCGTCATTGGGATGATTAACACTGCGTCAGAATGTCCCAAAGAATTGAACTTATTTTTTAAACTTATTTTTAAAATAAATTTTATTTATTTAGGCTATGTTGAGTCTTCATTGCTGCATGCAGGCTTTTTCTAGTTGCAGTGAGCGGGGGCTACTCTTCATTGCAGTGTGCAGGCTTCTCATTGTGGTGGCTTCTCTTTGTTGTGGAGCACAGGCTCTAGGCACGTGGGCTTCAGTAGTTGTGGCACGCAGGCTCAGTAGCTGTGGCTCGCAGTCTCTAGAGCACAGGCTCAGTAGTTGTGGAGCCCAGGCTTCGTTGCTCTGCAGCATGTGAGATCTTCCTGGACCAGGGCTCGAACCCGTGTCCCCTTCATTGGCAGGAGGATTCTTAACCACTGGCGCCACCAGGGAAGTCCCTGAATTTTTTTTTAAAGAATAACGTGTTGGAAATACGTCTCTAAAAGTGACAAACAGTAATGTGAAGTGAGTAATTTGGCTTCATATTGATAGTAAATTACTCACGAAATAATATTTTTTAGACGTTGAGATGACCTCACTCTACTTTCCCTGTGCTTTAACCAATTCTTTGTATTTTGTAGCTAGTTCCAGTGAATCCTAGTGATTTCTACCCTCTCCCCATCTTCTCTGTTTATTTCTAGGTGCTTTTAGTTACACTCAGTGTCCCTTTCTCTAGATCACTTTTAGATCTCCCATATGACTCCTCATTCTGAAGCAGTTTATATATGTATATATAAACTGGATATATATGTATATCCAGAGCAGGATATATATGTATATCCAGCTCTCATAGAAGACACCCTGAAGAAATGAGATAATCAAGGGTCAAGAGTTGCCATAGACTAAATGTTTGTTTCCTCCCAAATTCATGTGTTAAAACCTAATCCCCAATGTGATGGTACTAGGAAGTGAAGGCCTTTAGGAAGTTATTAGGTCTTAAGGGTGGAACCCTCCTGAATGGGATTAGTGTCCTTATAAAAGAGATCCCATGGCCATTATAAAAAAAAAAGAGAAGTGCCTGGGAGGATGTGGATAAAAGGGAACTCTTGTGCACTGTTGGTAGGAATGTAAACTGGTATTGTCACTGTGGAAAACAGAATGGAAGTTTCTCAGGAAATTAAAAATAAGACTGTCATATGATCCAGCAATTCCACTTATGGGTATATCTCCAAAGGAAATGAAACCATTATCTCAAAGATATATCTATACTCCCATGTTCATTGCAGCATTATTCACAAAAGCCAAAGTAAGGAAACAACCTAAGTGTCAGTCAGTGGATGAAGGATCAAGAAAATGTGATATATACATACAGTGGAATATTATTCAATCTTAAAAAAGAAGGAAATCCTGTCATTTGCGACAACGTGGATGAACCTGGAGGACATTATCCTGAGTGAAATGAGCCAGACAGAGAAGGACAAGTACTGCATGGTATCACTTACATGTGGAATCTAAAAAAATAAGTCAAACTCATAGAAATGGAGAATAGAAAAGTAGTTGCTGGGGGCTGAATGATGAAGGAAACAGGGAGAAGTTGATAAAAGGTACAAAGTTTTAGTTATAAGATGAATAAGGTCTGGGGATCTAATGTAAAATATGGTGACTATAGTTGATAACGCTGTATTGTATAATTTAAATTTGCTAGGAAAGTAGAACTTAAAGGTACCCCCTACCCCCCACCAAAGGGGGTAAATATAGGAGGGATGGAGGTGTTAATTAACTCAATGGCAGGACTCCTTTCACAATATATATCAAATTATCATAAATAGCTTATAATTTTGTTTATCAATAAGCTGGGGGCAAGAATGTTCCCAGAGAAATCCCTCACTCCTTCTGCCATGTGAGGACACAGCAAAATGATGTCCCTCTATGAAATAGGAAACAGACTCTCACTAGACTGCCAGTGCCTTGATCTTGGACTTCTCAACCCCAAGAACTGTGAGAAATAAACAATGGTTATGTATATGCCACTCAGTCTATGGCATTCTGTTACAGCAGCCTGAATGGACTAAGACAAGTGTTCATTTACTAAAGATTCTGAAATTAGAGTACCAACAATAGATGACACGAATTAGCAAATTATATTAATTTCAGGAGGGTTTTTTTTTTTAAACAAAAAGTTGGATAGGGTGTGTGAACCACAAAAAACAGTGCAGTAACCCAGGGCTACTAGCAGAGACTCTGTTATGACCTCCAGGTTTGAAGAGATCAGTGGGAAAGATCAATGATTGGATTCACCTCATGAAGACTGTACAGTCAAGGAACCAAGGAAATAAATATCCTGACCTCACTCTCCTCCCACCCCTACTCCCCACATGTCTTGTCAGGACTCTCCATTGACTGACCCAGCTGGAAGCCAGAGAGTATAGGAGCCACTGATGGGGTGTGCCCCCCAGGGCTAACACTCTCTGGGCAGGGAGTAGGGAGCTGGGAGGAGGATTTAGAGTGCATCTGGAGGGATCAGTAACTCAGAAAAGATTTCTGGCACAATGCCTAGTGAAAACACCTGCCCTCAATACAAATATCTCCTGCAGGAAGAAGCCCTTTGCATCTCCCGAACCCCCCACTTGGAACACCTGGGCTACCATCACTGTGTAACATTGGCCTTCAGCCCTCATGCATCTTTTCTCCTCTCACCTCCATCTCTCTGTGAAGTGGATTTCTTTAATTAGGCCTTGAAATGAGAACCCTTCACTGAATGTCTCCATTCAAGTAGCTCAATAAATAAAACTGTAGGAATTTAAATGCATTCAATTCACAGCATCTGCTTCCAACCTGATGTACTCTACATTTGAATTACACTGTCTATGCATATTACTTTGAGAATTCCTGGACCAGGTCCGGTACTATCCCTGAGACTATATTCAGGAGTTAGTATTCCATAGAAGGTAATGAGAAGCAAATGAATCTTAAAGGTGTGCCATAAAAAGTCACTTAAAAATGTTGGCTCCAAGTACCCTTCTAAAGCCAGTTACTTAAGAAGACAGTGTTTTTAAAGGAACACTGTCATGTTAGTTTGGTCCAGCATAATTTATAGACTTTTAAGTTGCTTTGGCCATACAGTTGTTAACAATGTCCCTGATATCAAGATGCATTTCAGAAATTGCCAACATATGCAATGGCCATGGGCTTTTAAAAATCATTTCCAGCCTTCTCTCTCCAGGGCTATCAACTCTAAATAAAATGATGGTGTTCCCCTGAGTCCCCAAACTGACAAGAAACAAGCATTGCTGTTCTAGCTCCAAAAGGAAACCAGAAATATTTCTAGGGCTTTTCTAGATGGAGACCCAGTGAAAAGAACTTGGTTCGGAGATTGAATTTTTATTTGAGAGAGTCCTTTTGAACAACTGAGGGAGAAGAGGGAGGGAATGGTGTCTGAGGAAGACACTGTGGCAGAAATAACAAAATGGCAGCCTTGGAGGCTAGAGTCGGCTCTGTGGTCAGAGAGGGGGTGACGCTGAGTGTGGTGCTCAAGCAGGGAAGATACAGGTACCTCTTTTGACTTATGGCTTCAAAGATTTGGGGGGACAATGGCCTTGGAAGCAGGTGGGGCTGCCATTCTTGACTCTCGTTTCCAATTATATAAAGTGTGGGGAAAAAGGATATTAGAAACAGAGACCCAGATGTGCAGAGTGACAGTTCAAATGTAATGAGGACAAAGAACAGCAAGTGCAAGAGGAAAGATGTTTTAATCTCAGGTGTCTGCAGTTTTCCAGTGTCGTATAAAAGGAGCAAGCAGTAATAATGGAAGAGAAATAATAACATGAATTGGTCCCCCTCTTGTAGTGCCTTCTGGTACCGAACCGAACCTTGATTCAGTCACTCAAGAGAAAGCCCACTAGACAAAGTGAGGAAGACGGAGTAGGTAGCTTGCTGTAGAATTTAGAGGGTGTAGACGAATCACATTTGAGTAACACCTCTTCCTTATGTTATGCCACATGGTAATGAGTTTAAAGGGACTGTTTGAGAAAAGGGAGAGGTTATCTCATGGGGAGAAATGAAGCAGGTAAGTACTTACCTCTTTCCATTCCCTTCTCTCCCTCCTGCCCCTTCTCCCCTGTCTCTCTCTGCCTCTGTGCTTCACACAGTGTTAGAAATAATTCCAGAGCGTGAACAGCTTGGGAGCTGCCCACAGAAGTGTTTGTGGAGCTGGAATCTCGGGCATCAAAAATAATTCAGACTATTCTCTTCATGTGTCATAGACACAGCTTGAACGACAGAACAAACTTCCTACAGAAATGCAGATCCATTTTGTCTAGTTACTTTAGCAGCTAAGTTTTACTGATTACATCATATGCTATTTTTAGCAAGACTTCAGTGTAACCATGGAAACTGCTTTTGCGAAAACTCTCACATTACTTCCTTCGAAATTAGCCATAGAAAAGAAAACCTTTGCAGAAAACTAATAAGGAATAAATGAGTTAGATTCAAGGGGGGAAAAAGAACAAACTTAGTAGCTCACAATAACATTTATATGTATGTAGACACCTATACATATGTTCGGGACAGAGTTGCCACCCATGTCTATTTGTATGTAAAATCACTTGAATTTTTACATTCTTTTTGACTGGCAACAGCCTGAGCACATGACACAATGTAGTTTATTACAGTGGTACAGCACTGCATGTAAATCTAAAGGGAAGCCTGCTCCTCGGGGAATGGGGACCATGGTTTCCTAGCAACAAAAGATGTTGGAAAGTTTCACAAGATAATCCCTTTGACCAATTGGGAACTTGCTGGGGTGTGTGCAGTAGGTGCAAAGAGAGCATCTCTCCATAAATGCTTGAAAAGACTGAACTAGTCCCCCAAACATTGCCGTGGGGGGGGAAGATGTCTAGTCAGGTGACTGTAGATGGTAAAGTTATTTAGTGCAGCTTTGTGATACTACCCTCTGGTAGGCAGGATAGCCGCCACCCCCAAAAGTTTCCACACTGTAATCCCTGAAAGCTATAATATGTTCCATTACATGCCTAAAGGGACTTTGCAGAGGTAATTAAGGGATGGACCTTAAAATAGGGAGGTTATTCTGGATTATTGGGTGAGCCCATTCTAATCACATGAGCCCTTAAAAGCAGAGAACTTTCTTGGCTGGAGTCAGAGAGATGTAGCAGAAGAAGTCAGAGACATTCCAGGCATGAGAAGGACCCCAGTAGCCGGTTTCAAGATGGAAGGAGTCATGTGGCAACTGTGAGAAGGAAATGAATCCTGCCAATAACTGAATGAGCCTGGAACAAGTGTGGAAACAAGAGGTACCCCCAGAGCCTCCAGATAAGGACCCAGGCTAACTGACACCTAAACAGAGCAGCCAGCCAAGCCCTCTGGACTTCTGACCTAGAGAATGGTGAGACAATGAATGGATGCCATAACTGTGAAGTTTGTAGCAATATGTTACCACAGCATGTAGTAACATGCTGCAGCAATATGTTACTACTATATGTTAACACATATCCCAAAACGTTTGTGTTAGGAATGTAGCTTGTTAGTGAATCTTCTTTTCCACTGGTGCAAAAAGGGTCAAGGAAGAAGTTCTTTCAGTGTTTTAAAAATCCCATTGTCATTTATCAAAAGTTTTGAAGACTTAATACCTGTTATCAAGTGATTAACTTCTAGGAGCATATCTCAAGGATGAAGATATATGTAAAAGTTTATAATGTGTATAATGTTATGCATACCAGCACAATATTGGAAGTAACCTAAAATTCTGGTTAAATAAATTATGGAACATGTGTTTGATAGCATATTATTCTTCATTAAAATTATGCTGCATGAAAATATTGATTGGGCTCTTCTCCCTCCAGCCACTTCCACGCTATGCCCTGGGGTAGCCATGTGGCTGACAGGGTCTTGGGGCTCTGCCCGGGTGTCAGGCCTAAGCCTCTGAGGTGGGAGAGCCGAGTTCAGGACATTGGTCCACCAGAGACCTCCTGGCCCCACGTAATATCAAACGGCGAGAGCTCGCCCAGAGATCTCTATCTCAACACTAAAACCCAGCTCCTCTCAATGACCAGCAAGCTACAGTGCTGGACACCCTATGCCAAACAACTAGCAAGAAAAGAACACAACCCCACCCATTAGCAGAGAGGCTACCTAAAATCATAAGTTCACAGACACCCCAAAACACACCACAAGACGCAACCCTGCCCACCAGAAAGACAAGGTCCAGCCTCCTCCCCCAGAACACAGGCACCAGTCCCCTCCACCAGGAAGCCTACACAACCCACTGAACCAAAATTACCCACTGGGAACAGACACCAAAAACAACGGGAACTATGAACCTGCAAGCTGTGAAACGGAGACCCCAAGCACAGTAAGTTAAGCAAAGTGAGAACACAGAGAAATACACAGTGGATGAAGGAGCAAGGTAAAAACCCACCAGACCAAACAAATGAAGAGGAAATAGGCAGTCTACCTGAAAAAGAATTCACAGTAATGATAGTAAAGATGATTGAAAATCTTGCAAATAGAATGGAGAACATATAAGAAACGTTTAACAAGGACCTAGAAGAACTAAAGGGCAAACAGACAATGATGAACAACACAATAAATGAAATTAAAAATTCTCTAGAAGGAATCAATAGCAGAATAACTGAGGCAGAAGAACGGATAAGTGACCTGGAAGATAAAATAGTGGAAATAACTACCATAGACCAGAATAAAGAAGAAAGAATGAAAAGAATTGAGGACAATCTCAGAGACCTCTGGGACAACATTAAATGCATCAATATTCGAATTATAGGGGTCCCAGAAGAAGAAGAGAAAAAGAAAGGGACTGAGAAAATATTTGAAGAGATTATAGTTGAAAACTTCCCTAATACGGGTAAGGAAATAGTCAATCAAGTCCAGGAAGTGCAGAGAGTCCCATACAGGATAAATCCAAGGAGAAACATGCCAAGACACATATCAAGCTATCAAAAATTAAAAACAAAGAAAAAATATTAAAAGCAGCAAGGGAAAAGCAACAATTAACATACAGGGGAATCCCCATAAGGTTAACTGCTGATCTTTCAGCAGAAACTCTGCAAGCCAGAAGGCAGTGGCAGGATATATTTAAAGCGATGAAAAGGAAAAACCTACAGGCAAGATTACTCTACCCAGCAAGGATCTCATTCATATTCAATAGAGAAATTAAAACCTTTACAGACAAGCAAAAGCTGAGAGAATTCAGCACCACCAAACCAGCTCTACAACAAATGCTAAAGGAACTTCTTGAGGAAGAGAACACAAGAGAAGGAAAAGGCTTACAAAAACAAACTCAGAACAATTAAGAAAATGGTAATAGGAGCATACATATTGATAACTACCTTAAATGTAAATGGATTAAGTGCTCAAACCAAAAGACATAGGCTGGCTGAATGGATACAAAAACAAGACCTATATATATGCTGTCTACAAGAGACCCGCTTCAGACCTAGGGACACGTACAGACTGAAAGTGAGGGGATGGAAAAAGATATTTCATGCAAATGGAAATCAAAAGAAAGCTGGAGTAGCAATTATCATATCAGACAAAATAAATTTTAAAGTAAAGACTATTACAAGACACAAAGAAGAGACACTACATAATGATCAAGGGATCAAACCAAAAAGAAGATATAACAATTGTAAATATTTATGCACCCAACATAGGAGCACCTCAATACATAAGGCAAATGCTAACAGCCATGAAAGGGGAAATTGATGGTAACACAATCATAGTAGGGGATTTTAACACCCCACTTTCACCAATGGACAGATCAACCAAAATGAAAATAAATAAGGAAACACAAGCTTTAAAGGACACATTAAACAAGATGGACTTAATTGATGTTTATAGGACATTCTATCCAAAAACAGCAGATTACACTTTCTTCTCATGTGCTCATGGAACATTCTCCAGGATAGATCATATCTTGGGTCACATATCAAGCCTTGGTAAATTTAAGAAAATTGAAATTATATCAAGTATCTTTTCCGCCCACAACGCTATGAGGCTAGATATCAATGACAGGAAACATCTGTAAAAAATACAAACACATGGAGGCTAAATAATAAACTGCTAAATAACCAAGAGATCACTGAAGAAACCAAAGAGGAAATCAAAAAACACCTATAAACAAGTGACAATGAAAACATGACGACCCAAAACCTATGGGATGCAACAAAAGCAGTTCTAAGAGGGAAGTTTACAGCAATACAATCCTACCTCAAGAAAGAAGAAACATCTCAAATAAACAACCTAACCTTACACCTAAAGCAATTACAGAAGGAAGAACAAAAACCCCGCAAAGTTAGCCAAAGGAAATAAATCATAAAGATCAGGTGAGAAATAAATGAGATAAAAACAAAACAATAGCTAAGATCAATAAAACTAAAAGCTGGTTCTTTGAGAAGATAAACAAAATTGATAAACCATTAGCCACTCATCAGGAAAAAAAGGGAGAAGACTCAAATCAATAGAATTAGAAACAAAAAAGGAGAAGTAACAACTAACACTGCAGAAATACAAAGGATCATGAGAGATTACTACAAGCAACTATATGCCAATAAAATGGACAACCTGGAAGAAATGGATAAATTCTTAGAAATGCACAACCTTCTGAGACTGAACCAGGAAGAAATAGAAAATATGAACAGACCAATCACAAGCACTGAAATTGAAACTGTGATTAAAAAGCTTCAAACAAACAAAAGCCCAGGACCAGATGGCTTCACAGGCGAAACCTATCAAACATCTAGAGAAGAGCTAAGACCTATCTTTCTCAAACTCTTCCAAAATATAGCAAAGGCAGGTACACTCCCAAACTCCTTCGATGAGGCCACCATCACCCTGATCCCAAAACCAGACAAAGATGCCACAAAAAAAGAAAACTACAGGCGAATATCACTGATGAACATAGATGCAAAAATCCTCAACAAAATATTAGCAAACAGAATCCAACAGCACATTAAAAGGATCATACACCACGATCAAGTGGGATTTATCCCAGGAATGCAAGGATTGTTCAATATATGCAAATCAATCAATGTGATAAACCATATTAACAAATCGAAGGAGAAAAACCATATGATCATCTCTAGATGCAGATAAAGGATTCGACAAAGTTCAACACGTACTTATGATAAAAACCCTCCAGAAAGTAGGCAAAGAGGTAACTTACCTCAACATAATAAAGCCATATAGGACAAACCCACAGCCAGTTTCATTCTCAATGGAGACAAACTGAAACCATTTCCACTAAGATCAGGAACAAGATAAGGTTGCCCACTCTCACCACTATTATTCAACAGAGTTTTGCAAGGTTTAGCGACAGTGATCAGAGAAGAAAAAGAAATGAAAGGAATCCAAATCAGAAAAGAAGAAGTAAAACTGTCACTGTTTGCCGATGACATGATACTATACAGAGAATCTTAAAGATGCTACCAGAAAACTACTAGAGCTAATCAATGAATTTGGTAAAGTAGCAGGATACAAAATTGATGCACAGAAATCTCTTGCAGTCCTATACACTAATGATGAAAAATCTGACAGAGAAATTAAGGAAACACTCCCACTTATCACTGCAACAGAAAGAATAAAATACCTAGGAGTAAACCTACATAAGGAGACAAAAGATCTGTATGCAGAAAAGTATAAGACACTGATGAAAGAAATTAAAGATGATACAAACAGATGGAGAGATATACCATGATCTTGGATTGGAAGAATCAACATTTTGAAAATTACTATTTTACCCAAAGCAATCTGCAGATTCAATGCAATCCCTGTCAAACTACCAATGACATTTTTCACAGAGCTAAAACAAAAATTTTCACAATTTGTATGGACACACAAAAGACCCCAAATAGCCAAAGCAATCTTGAGAAAGAAAAACAGAGCCAGAGAAATGAGGCTCCCTGACTTCAGACTATACTACAAAGCTATGGTAATCAAGCCAGTATGGTACTGGCACAAGAAGAGAAATATAGATCAATGGAACAGGATAGAAAGCCCAGAAATAAACCCACGCACATATGGTCACCTTACCTTTGATAAAGGAGGCAAGAATATACAATGGAGAAAAGACAGTCGCTTCAATAAGTGGTGCTGGGAAAACTGCACAGCTACATGTAAAAGAATGAAATTAGAACACTCCCTAACACCATACACAAAAATAAACTCAAAATGGATTAAAGACCTAAATGTAAGGCCAGACACTATAAAACTCTTAGAGGAAAACATAGGAAGAACACTCTCTGACATAAATCACAGCAAGATCCATCTTGACCCACCTCCTAGAGAAATGGAAAGAAAAACAAAAATAAACAAATGGGACCTAATGAAACTTAAAAGCTTGTGCATAGCAAAGGAAACCATGAACAAGACGAAAAGACAACCCTCAGAATGGAGGAAAATATTTGCAAGTGAAGCAACTGACAAAGGATTAATCTCCAAAATATACAAGCAGCTCCTGCAGCTCAATATGAAAAAACCCCCAATCCAATCCAATAATGGGCAGAAGACCTAAGCAGACATTTCTCCAAAGAAGATATACAGATTGCCAACGAACATATGAAAGGATGCTCAACATCACTAATCATTTTTGAGAAATGCAAATCAAAACTACAATGAGGTATCCCCTGACACCAGTCAGAATGACCATCATTAAAAAATCTACAAACAATAAATGCTGGAGAGGGTGTGGAGAAAAGGGAACCCTCTTGCACTGTTGGTGGCAATGTAAATTGATACAGCCACTATGGAGAACAGTATGGAGGTTCCTCAAAAAACTAAAAATAGAACTACCATATGACCCAGCAATCCCACTACTGGGCATATATCCTGAGAAAACCGTAATTCAAAAAGAGTCATGTACCACAATGTTCGTTGCAGCTCTGTTTACAATAGCCAGGACATGGAAGCAATCTAAAAGTCCATCAACAGATGAATGGATAAAGAAGATGTGGCACATATATACAATGGAATATTACTCAACCATATAAAGAAATGAGATTGAGTTATTTGTAGTGAGGTGGATGGAACTTGTGACTGTCATACAGAGTGAAGTACGTCAGAAAGAGAAAAACAGATACCATATGGTAACACATATATATGGAATCTAAAAAAAAAAATTGGTTCTGATGTACCTAGGGGCAGGACAAGAATAAAGACGCAGACATAGAGGATGGACTTGAGGACTCGGGGAGTGGGAAGGGTAAGCTGGGACGAAGTGAGAGAGTGGCATGGACATATATACACTACCAAATGTAAAATAGATAGCTAGTGAAAAGCAGCCACATAGCACAGGGAAATCAGCTCAGTGCTTTGTGTCCACCTAGATTGGTGGGTTAGAGAGGGTGGAAGGGAGATTCAAGAGGGAGGAGATATGGGGATGTATGTAAATGTATAGCTGATTCACTTTGTTATAAAGCAGAAACTAACACACCATTGTAAAGCAATTATACTGCAATAAAGACATTAAGAAAATAATGATTCATGTGGAAAATGTTTATGTAGTACTAAGTTAAAGTTAAAAGGGGGAAGGATAATTTTAAAAGTAGTATATGCATTTATAAGTTGTATATGCATTTAAAAGTTGTATATGCATTTTAAAGTCTGCATGTTAAAGTGTTTAATACTATTTTCCTCCAGGTGGTGGGAGTACGTTTTCTGTTTTTAAGTGATTTCTATGATAAAAAATATGTAACTTTTGTGACTAAAAAACATAATAAATGTCATTACAATCTTAAAAATAAATAGAATAGCTTGATTTTGAGCAGGGTGGTTGGTAAGGGGGCAGTTTGAGGCTATGCATCAAACAGAGCTTCTTTCAAAAGACTCACCATTTTGCTGGCTTGGAAAGGGAACTCTGTGACTTAAGTTTCCTCCCACTTCTTTGTTTTTCTGTTTTTTTAAAATATGCACTACGGTTTATTGATTACATTACAATTGATTGTTTTTTTAACATCTGTATTAGAGTATAATTGCTTTACAATGATGTGTCAGTTTCTGCTTTATAACAAAGTGAATCAGTTATACATATACATATGTCCCTATATCTCTTCCCTGTTGCATCTCCCTCCACCCCACCCTCCCTATCCCACCCCTCTAGGTGGTCACAAAGCACCAAGCTGATGTCCCTATGCTATGTGGCTGCTTTGCACTAGCTACCTGTTTTACATTTGGTAGTGTATACATGCCCATGCCACTCTTTCAGTTTTTCCCAGCTTACCCTTCACCCTCCCCATATCTTCAAGTCTATTCTCTAGTAGGTCTGCATATTTATTCCCATCTTGCCGCTAGGTTCTTCTGACCATTTTCTTTCTTTTTTTTTTAGATTCCATATATATGTGTTAGCATACGGTATTTGTTTTTCTCTTTCTGACTTCACTCTGTATGACAGTCTCTAGGTCCATCCACCTCACTACAAATAACTCAGTTTCATTCCTTTTTATGGCTGAGTAATATTCCATTATATATATATGCCACATCTTCATTATCCATTCATCTGTTGATGGACAATATTTTTATGCATACAGGTCTTTTGTCTCCTTATGTAGGTTTATCCTAGGTATTTTATTCTTTTTGTTGCAGTGGTAAATGGGAGTGTTTCCATAATTTCTCTGTCAGATTTTTCATCATTAGTGTATAGGACTGCAAGAGATTTCTGTACACATTAATTCTGTATCCTGCTACTTTACCAATTCATTGATTAGCTCTTGTAGTTTTCTGGTAGCCTCTTTAGGATTCTCTATGTATAGTATCATATCATCTACATCAGTGACCATTTTACTTCTTCTTTTCTGATTTGGATTCCTTTTATTTCTTTTTCTTCTCTGATCACTGTCACTAAAACTTTCAAAACTCTGTTGAATAATAGTGGTGAGAGTGGGCAACCTTATCTTGTTCCTGATCTTAGTGGAAATGGTTTCAGTTTTTCACCATTGAGAACGAAATTGGCTCTGGGTTTGTCCTATATGGCCTTTATTATGTTGAGGTAAGTTACCTCTATGCCTACTTTCTGGAGGGTTTTTATCATAAATACGTGTTGAACTTTGTCGAATCCTTTATCTGCATCTAGAGATGATCATATGGTTTTTCTCCTTCGATTTGTTAATATGGTTTATCACATTGATTGATTTGCATATATTGAACAATCCTTGCATTCCTGGAATAAATCCCACTTGATCGTGGTGTATGATGTTTTCAATGTGCTGTTGGATTCTGTTTGCTAATATTTTGTTGAGGATTTTTGCATCTATGTCCATCAGTGATATTTGCCTGTAGTTTCTTTGTTTGTGACATCTTTGGTTTTGGTATCAGAGTGATGGTGGCCTTGTAGAATGAGTTTGGGAGTGTTCCTCCCTCTGCTATATTTTGGAAGAGTTTGAGAAAGATAGGTCTTAGCTCTTCTCTAGATGTTTGATAGGTTTCGCCTGTGAAGCCATCTGGTCCTGGGCTTTTGTTTGTTTGAAGCTTTTTAATCACAGTTTCAATTTCAGTGCTTGTGATTGGTCTGTTCATATTTTCTATTTCTTCCTGGTTCAGTCTCAGAAGGTTGTGCATTTCTAAGAATTTGTCCATTTCTTCCAGGTTGTCCATTTTATTGGCATATAGTTGCTTGTAGTAATCTCTCATGATCCTTTGTATTTCTGCAGTGTTAGTTGTTACTTCTCCTTTTTTGTTTCTAATTCTATTGATTTGAGTCTTCTCCCTTTTTTTCCTGATGAGTGGCTAATGGTTTATCAATTTTGTTTATCTTCTCAAAGAACCAGCTTTTACTTTTATTGTTCTTTGCTATCATTTCCTTCATTTCTTTTTCATCTATTTCTGATCTGATCTTCATGATTTCTTTCCTTCTGCTAACCTTGGGGTTTTTTTGTTCTTCTTTCTCTAATTGCTTTAGATATAAGGTTAGGTGTTTTATTTGAGATCTTTCTTGTTTCTTAAGGTAGGCTTGTATAGCTATATACTTCCCTCTTAGAACTGCTTTTGTTGCATCCCATAGGTTTTGGGTCGTCATGTTTTCATTGTCACTTGTTTCTAGGTATTTTTTGATTTCCCCTTTAATTTCTTCAGTGATCTCTTGATTATTAAGCAGTGTGTTGTTTAGCCTCTGTGTGTTTGTATTTCTCACAGGTTTTTTCCTATAATTGATATCTAGTCTCAAAGTATTGTCCTCCCACTTTTTAATTGTTCTTCACCAAGCCTGGTTTAGGAGTGGTTTGGAGCATGCTTTCTTTTGTATTAGTTAGGCGTTTTGCAGGTTTTTGTTTTTAACAGAAATCTGATTCAAAGCAGCTTAAGTCTCAAGTAATGAAAAGTCCAGGGGTAGATTCTGGCTTCCAGTGCCCCAGCCATGTCTTTAGGTTCTGCATTTCTCTTCACCTCTTGGACAAGCTCTTTCTCAAGTGCAGCAGAAAGAGAGGTCTGACAATAAAAGTCTAGGACTCTGGTAGTCTCGTCATAGGAACAAGGGAGATGAGTATTGTGAAAGGTCAGACTTAAAGCAGGTTTAGTCTCACCTGAGTCATGTAGAATGGATTTTCTAGGGCTAATTGGGGTTCTGTTAGTAGAAACAGGGAGAAGAGATACTGTGCAGGGGCAAGAAGAGTCATCCATCAGATTTGTACAAGACTCTGGCTTAGGACAGCCGAACTACTGGAGTCTTCCCTTGACGATGACTCAGAGTCTATTTGTTGCTCTCCCATTGGAGGCACATACTTCCAAGGGATGCTAGAATCCTCCTCATCTCCAGTCACTCTGTGGGCTATTGCCACCATCTGTCCCGTAGCCTCTGTCTTACCCGCATGCGTTACCACTTCTGAAACTTGCGGAAGTCTCTTTCCACATTTGAGGACCACCATGCAATGTTACATTATAAATGATTCATACTATAATAAAGGCCGAATCTTTTGGCTTCTTCCTGATTCATAACGAGTTCCTTGCCTTTCTAGCCCTGTCTGGCTCATGGCAGGATGTCAGTAAATATTTGCTGAGTGAGTGGAAGTCTGTGTCTTCTGAGCTTGGGGTAAATATGTATTGCTATTCTTTGTTCAGGTCTTAACCTCATTGTCACTGGATCTTTACTGCCAACCTTAACGTGTTCACTGAAGTTCCCAGGAGATTGAGGCGCTTCCTATGTTCCATGAACCGCTGAGTTTGTAGGTGCTCATTCAGACTGTGCTCTCCATTCAAACCTTACAATAACCAAGTCAGCTGTTATTATGAATTGTCTAATCTTCCACAAAATGGAAGTCTTCTATTTTTCCATATTTCCTCCCTCTGCGTAATCCCCAGCTGCTAAACATGGCTGTGGAATTTTGAATAAAACATTAAAAAACCACAGTAAATTCTTACCAGTTTTGAGGGCATAGGCAGAGTTGCTGGGATAGGAAAACGAGAGGCTAAGGGAGCTTTCAAATGACCATTGAATATCTTGATTTTCTGACCTTATTCATGTTTCTTTATAAATGTTGTTAAATTTCTGGATATTCTCTGCTAGGAAGAAACTTGTGCATGATGGGCCCCAATATTTAAGGTGGTAAACAAACAGGAAGAAATGAGTTGCTCAGGGCTTGTTCCATGATATACGTATTGGATAATGACCTGCGTTGCTGCAGAGAGCAGGGCTGGCTGACCATTGTCTTTTCCACTTAGAAATTCTCTGTTTCTGATACTCTGAGGGGATCTTTGGACAAACTCTTCCTGGACTGGCAGCAATTGCCTTGCACTTTCTTGAAAACTCTTGAAAAATACTCCTGAGTGTATGAAAAGGCCCAGAAATCAGAGGCAGTGTGTACTTTCAGGTTACTACCCATTTCTTGAATTCTCTTTGGAGGATACTTGCTAGATAATTACCAGACAAATCACTGAGTGACTAGAGGACCTGCGAGGCAAAGGCTGTCCCTAGACAGAATGGCAAAGTAGGCACAGTTGTCATTTGGTGCATCTGGTTTTCCCTACCCCATCCCCACTTCCCTCCACTTGTTTTCCCAAGGCTTCATGCTACCTCCCTGCTGCCCAGGACCATCAGCTGTACATGCCATTAAAACATAAGCTGTTCTGCTCTGATCTCTTTCCTAGTAAATGCAGATTCATGCTATATTCCAGTCCCTCAGGCATCCTTGAAGGAGAGCTCTTTCTGAGTGACAGTTAGCTCATCTGGCAAAGGTATTCATGCTATGAATTAGTGTTTCCCATATAATTTGCAGGTTAGCAGGGGCTCTCTGGAGATAGCATGCTAACATACTAAAGCTTAATCAAAGTCTAAAAAACCTTTTCTTCACACTGTTTACTTCACGCTACATCCTATATTATTCTCTTTTACCAAAATAATCTTAAGGGAGTACATTAGACTTGATAGGTCCATTTCCTTTCTTACTCTCTTATAATTTGTATGCCCTTCTTGCTATTCAATAGCTACTGGGCTCTCAAAAATTTCCACCAACCACCTAATCACCAAACTCTCTTTGTTAAGCCTGTTGACCTGTCCATAACGTTAGACAGTGCCTGCTCCTCCAAATTCCAGCCTCCTTTGGAACTCCACCAGTTCTTTTTCTCCTCCTCTGGTGGAATCCAGATCTCATTTACCGGCTTCTCTTCCCTTATTTAAACCCTTAAAACTGGAGCTTCCACAAGCTTCGCTTGGCCTTCTCTCTCATGCTCCCTAACCCATCCAGCTAATCACAGAATCCTCAGCCCAACATCTGCTAGATCTCAACTCTGTTACCATTGCTTCCATTTAACCCCATGTTACGTTTCCTTTAGCTTTTGTAATAGTTTCCCATCTCTAGCTTATTCCCGTGCAAGTCTGTCTCACACATAACACCAATTATCCAGTCTTGATAATTGCCTACTTTTCCTACTTTGCCTACTTCTACTATGTCTCAAATGTTTGTGGGTTTCTCCATTCCTATTCAGAGAGCTTGCCACATCATTTGTGGCTTTCTTTGAAGTCTTATCCTTTCATTATTCTCTTTCCTTTCTCCCCTCAGTCTCTACCTTGACAACAAACACCGTTCAAGAAAGAGCCAGGTGCACCACTCATATTCCATTCCTGAGAACATCCCCTGTATTAGTTCCCCAGGGCTCCCATAACAAATTACCACAAACTAGGTAGCAAAAAAAAAAAAAAAAGCAAAGCAACCCAGAACTTTATTCTCTCAAAGTTCTCTGAGCCACAAGTCCAAAATCAAGCTGTTGGCAGGGCTTAACTCCCTGTGAAGGCCACAGGGAAGAATTCTTCCTTGCCTCCTCCAGCTTCTGATGGCTCCTGGTGTTCCTTGGTTTGTGACAGCATAACTCTAATCCCTGCCTCCATCATGACATAGTTTTTCCCCTTTGTCTCTGTGTGTCTTCTCCTTTTATGTCTCTTATAAGGACACCTGTCATCAGATTTAGGGCCCACTCTAAACCCAGGATGATCTCATCTTCAGATCCTTTACATAGATCCACATCTATAAAGAATCTCTTTCTGAAGGTCACATTCACAGGTGTTGGAGGTTAGAACTTGGACATTATCTTTTGGGGGAACGCTATTCAACTCACTACACTTCTGTCCTCTGAATTGTTCCTTTACAACAATCTTTGCTTCTGAAATGCCCTCCCTACCATTTTGGCTTGTCTAACTCCAACTCAGTTTTGAAACGTAACCCAAATTCCAACTTCTCCATGAGAATTCCCCAGAGTTCCCTAGCATTAACAGTCTTTTAAAAACTGTCAGAGTACCTTCTACCTCTTACCTCAGAACTTACCATAATATGCCTTAAGGCAGAAGTTTTATGAACTTATCTTTCTTCTTCAAAAGACTTAGTTTTGTGGGGCTTCATAACCCCCACCAGAAATTTCCAAGTTGGAGCCATTTATGCATTAGCTGATTTGAATGGACTGCACAGGCATGGCTCTAGTGTAGGGTACTTCACGTCCATGGGTGGACAGAGGGTACTGCTATGGGCTGACTGGGGCTGTGGTTTCTTCTGCCCTATCCAGATAGAAGCTTTTGGGAGAGGGGTGCAATTTAAACAAGGTAAGGCAGTTAAGTAATCCCCATTAATCTTGAAGAAAAGGCAGAATTTCAAAAGAAGAATCCAGAAAAACATCCTTTTGAAATGCCTTTTAAAAAACATTTTTAATTTAATTTTTTTTCAACATCTTTATTGGAGTATAATTGCGCTACAATGGTGCATTAGCTTCTGCTGTGTAACAAAGTGAATCAGCTATACATATATGTACATCCCCATATCCCCTCCCTCTTGTGTCTCCCTCCCACCCTCCACATCCCACCCCTCTAGGTGGTCACAAAGCACCGAGCTGATTTCCCTGTGCTATGTGGCTGCTTCCCACTAGCTAGCTATTTTACGTTAGGTAGTGTACATATGTCCATGCCACTCTCTCACTTCGTCCCAGCTTACCCTTCCCCCTCCCTGTGTCCTCAAGTCCATTCTCTACGTCTGTGTCTTTGTTCCTGTCCTGCCCCTAGGTTCTTCAGAACCATTTTTTTTTGAAGATTCCATACATATGTGTTAGTATACTGTATTGGTTTTTCTCTTTCTGACTTACTTCATTCTGTGTGACAGACTCTAGGTCCATCCACCTCACTACAAGTAACTCAATTTCATTTCTTTTTATGGCTGAGTAATATTCCATTGTATATATGTGCCACATCTTTATCCATTCATCTGTTGATGGACACTTAGGTTGCTTCCATGTCCTGGCTATTGTAAACAGAGCTGCAATGAACATTGTGGTACATGACTCTTTTTTTTTTTTGATTTTGCGGTACACGGGCCTCTCACTGTTGTGGCCCCTCCCGCTGTGGAGCACAGGCTCCGGACGCACAGGCCCAATGGCCATGGCCCACGGGCCCAGCCACTCTGCGGCATGTGGGATCCTCCCGGACCGGGGCACGAACCTGTGTCCCCTGCATTGGCAGGCGGACTCTCAACCACTGCGCCACCAGGGAAGCCCCCATGACTCTTTTTGAATTATAGTTTTCTCAGGGTATATGCCCAGTAGTGGGATTGTTGGGTCGTATGGTAATTCTATTTTTAGTTTTTTAAGGAACCTCCGTACTGTTCTCCATAGTGGCTGTATCAATTTATATTCCCACCAACAGTGCAAGAGGGGGTTCCCTTTTCTCCGCACCCTCTCCAGCATTTATTGTTTGTAGACTTCTTGATGATGACCATTCTGACCAGTGTGAGGTGATACCTCATTGTAGTTTTGATTTGCATTTCCTTATTTTTTTATTTGTAACTTTTTTTATTTTACAAAATTGATCAGTCTTATAATTCATGGGTTGCTAAGCACTAAAGGACCTCAGTGGTCTTGTAGTCCAGTCATAAAAATGAGTGTATGATTTGCCTAAAGCCACATAGCTGCTCCATGACAGAGTCAGGAATGGAGAGTCCAGGTCTTCTCACTCAAAACCTAAAGAATAGTTTCTTCTAGTATTTTCCTGTTGAGATACAGCCAATTTAATCTCCTTCTGTGAACCTGCCACACTATAATTAATAGCGAGGATGACAAAAATCACTTAGTTCTTTAAAAGTGCTTTGGATTCTCAGATGCCTTCGACATGAATATCCTAAATTGGAAAATAACTAAGCACAAATAACACTAAGAGGTATTTCTCATATTTTTAGTGTATAAAGCAGCCTGTTTGTTTTTCATCTCATCTTTTTACATTCTCACTAATAAGCAAAAGTCAGTAGATCATGTGTTCATTGGGTCTTGTGGTCATTAGTGTGAATCACAAAGGTTGTACTCTAATTGCTTACATCCTGCATAAAGCACTCTGTTGACTGAGGTACAAACAAGCTTCCTTAGAGGCAAAATGAATCTCTAGGTCAAAAGCCCTCACCACATTTTTTTGTAATTCTTAGATGTGTTGTTACCAACATGGGAATCATTAGAACCTATTCTTTTAAAATTACATACATTCATTATAACCATTTTCAGAAGGAAGTCAGGACCAAAAGATTTCTACTTGATTTTTTAAATTATGTATTTAGAAATCTTGCCATGATATAAAAATTAAATCCCATTTATCTATGTATTCAGCAAATCAAAGCCTTTTATGAAAAAAGAATAAAATTAGGTTATCCAAGAAAATCTGGGACATGTGGTCACTGTGTTATGCTTTGTCAGCATTATTAAAAGCTGTAGATAAATAGCATATACACACATACTCAAGAGTATTCTAAAATTGAGGGTTAATCATAGAATTAAGTGAGATCATAGAATGATAAGAAGTAGTGTTGAAAATAATACTCAAAATGCAGGGATTGGATGGTCTTTTATGATCCCTCACAATCTTGTGATATTAAATTGCTGTTAATATTAGCAATAATGATAACTAATATTTACTAAACTCTAACTATATGCCTGATCTGCTATTGCATTAGTAGAATCTACTGTCCTAATAGCTTTATGTCTATTTACTTAGTCCTCAGAATAAACCCATAACACAGGTTGTAATAATAAAGTAGGTATTAATATATCCACATTTTACAATTTTACAGATGAGGAAACTGAGGCACAGAGAAACTAAGTAGCAAGGCCAAAGTCACTCAACTTAATAAACGGCAAAGCAGGGATGGACTGTGGTGCTTAGGCTCTATAACCTGTTCTCTTAATCTTTATGTCATCATACGTTTGGGTATATATACTGTAAAGAAATGTAAAATAGGCTGAGACGGTTGGTTAAAATGTCCCTGAAATAGTGCGTGTGGGTGACTAGGATGTGTGTATTCACTTTCTGACTAGGAGTTATTGGGAAAGGTACAGGAGGAGGAGATCCTTTTCTTCCCACCATTTTTTATTTATTTCCAACTCTATAGCATGACTAGGTCTTTTGACAGCCACACATCAAACACAATATGAAAAGTTTGGGCAGTTACTCAAGCATCTGGCACCATGTGGATGGAACATACTGATGGCTGAGCTGTTCCACTGTGAGGCCAGGTGCTCTGGCACCAGGCAGGCAGAGTGAGACAGCAAGCGGGATCCGGGTTCTTGGCTCCACTCTAATTGCTGCTCTTTCCCCTCCTCTTGTCTTCCTAATTCCTTCTACTTCCAGTACATACTGGACTGGCCTCATCACAAAGAGCAGGAGGAGAAGCCTAGTGAGTTAGGGATCTAAAGTGAGATGGGGATGCCTTGGGACTGTCTTCTTCCAGGAAAGAACTCTTCTACTTTTCTTTCCTCTTCCTCTTCTCATACCTAGGATTCCAAGAAAAAGATCTATGACTCTGCTTAGTTAGGTATTCCTTTCTTAATGTCAGGTTGATTTTTTTTTTCCTTTGGTGATGTGCAAGATCCAGGTGAGCATAGACCTACCTCGTCAATAATTAGTTATCAGCATAGTGATCATTTAGAGTTGTCTGGAATTCTGTGGTGAAACAAATCCATTGTAGGTCAGGCATGTCTCTTCACTCCTAGCTTTCAGGAATTGTTTCCTTTTGTTCCCTCAGAGAGGGGACAGGGGAATAAGGCACTGCTGTTGATTCTAGGGCTCTTATGTGCCATGTGGTCTACATACATTGTTTTTTTTATTTCTTATAGAACTCTGCCAGATAGACATTATCACCCCATCTTACAGATGTGGAAATAGAGACCTTGAGAAGTAAGCTCAGACAGCTAAAGCAGTAAAAGTGGGGTTTGATTTCTAGCTGGGCTGATTCCAAAACCAGCATGCTTTCCAAGGTGCCATTGCCATGGGGGTTACATGCATTTTAACTGAGAGTTTTAACAAGAAGGAACTGATTCTTTCAATAGAGTTTTGGGCATCAGTCTGACATTTCTTTTGAGGAATCCTTGTCCTGAAATTATGGCACAGAAGTAGTGGTTTGGTGTTCTTCTGTGGATAATCTGCCCTGGTGGTCCAGTAAAACTAATCTTATACTTCATGAAGGGAAAACACCTTCCCAGGAAACACAAGACTGATGCATTTCATACAAGCCATAACTCTTACAGGCAGGGATGACCTAGCAATCAAGGACATCTCTGTCCAGGCAACAGGACTCTTGTTAATGAATTTGCTAATAGCTGCTTCCTATTGACTTACATTGGTCAAAGTTCAGTCATTGTCATTACTGTCTGAATCCCGAATGCTTGACCTTTTGAGTGATGTGACAGAGGTACTGCAAGACAAGCACCATCCCTGTGTATTTCCCTAGCTGGGATGACTGTTGACTAGATACCTGCCCCTTACTCTTCTCTCCTCATACTCTCCCCAGTGGAGAGCTGGTTCAAATTCCATTGTTTCATTATCCTTTCTGAGCAAATAACTTCCAAATTGGCATCACCCCTGTTCCATTTCCACAAATATCCCCCTGTCTACCAGTTATTTCCAGCAGGACATCTCACAGTCACTTCAAGCCCAGGATTTCCAAAATCACAAATTGTCTCCCCTTGGGGCAAGGTTTTTCTCCAAAACAGTTCATCTGCTGGTAACTCAACAATGCTAGTCATCCTTACTTTGGAATCCTTTATGAACCACCTCTTTTATTTATCCCTTACTTTTCT
Source organism: Neophocaena asiaeorientalis asiaeorientalis (assembly GCF_003031525.2). Taxonomy (NCBI): domain Eukaryota; kingdom Metazoa; phylum Chordata; class Mammalia; order Artiodactyla; family Phocoenidae; genus Neophocaena; species Neophocaena asiaeorientalis. The sequence goes on from NW_020174693.1 coordinate 1,345,465, forward strand.
TCCTAAGTAAATTTTCTGGGACCCATTTCTTCATCCTGAATTCCACGGACATCACTCTGCTCCCTAAAGGCCTGGCTCTTGCCCTGGTAGATCTCGATTTTCTTGCAGTTGCAGATTGCGTTCTATCTTCAAATTCTGGGACTCATCCCATTTCTAGACAAAAGAAAATTAAAGAATACTGGACTAATTGTTTTCCTCTCCCTCAGGAGCAAGCATCATAGTTTTAATCATGCATTGGAACATTTTAAAATTAATTTTTATTAACCAAGTAATAAGTGAATATTCTCCTAATAATTAAAACATTACCATTAAAGCTAAGGTCCCCATTGACCTTCCCTACTTTGCCCCCAGTGAATTCCCAGTTTGTTTGTATATTTCCAGATCTTTTCCTAAGTTTTAATACACGTATATGCATCCATAGAAAATACTGTTGTTTTCCTTTTTTCTAATACAAATGATCACATATAAATGTAGTATACTGTACATATTCTGTGATATGTTTTTTTTAACTCAACTTCCATTTATTCAATGAATATTTTTCAGGTAAATGCTCAGTGCCAGTCACTGTTCTGAATTGCTAAGAATACACTGGACAACCAACTGAGAAAATCAAACCCCCTGAGTTCATAGAGTTCACATGGATGATCTGTTTACGTAGTACAAATAGATACAGCTCATGCTTTTCAATGACTATGTAGTATTCCATCGCATAGACATGCTGGAGTTCATCTAGCCATTCCTGTATTGATGGACATTTAGATAGTTTCCAATGTTTGGCTATGACAGTACTACCATGAGCACCCTCATCAATGCCTCCTTGGGCACATGTGCATGTCTCTCTGGGGTAAATGCCAAGACATGGCACTGCTGAGCCAAGTGCCGTCCAAATAGGTTCTAGCACTTCCAGCAGTGTGTACAAGAGGACTCACTTTGCAAATCCTCGCCAATGCTTGATATCATCTGAATTTTATGCATTTTACTCATCTCATGAATGCAAAATGGAATCTTGCTGTTATTTAATATCAGTCAAGTTTTCATAAAGTTCCCATTTACATACTGGGATGAAATGGGTGAAATGTACAGGTTGAGTTAAATCACTACAAGACCTTGCTTTTTACAAATTTACATTGATGGGGACAGATATGAAGGACAACATAGGAAAAAATGGCCATCAAGTGACCACATAAAATAAAGTAGCTATCTTTGGTTTCCCTCCCTTCTTTGTGCATAAGTTTCATGATCCTGAAGCTCCCTGGTGGCCATTTCTGATCTTCCTCTGGTGTGGTCTTCAGTGTCTGAATTTCAGCTCTTATAATCTGCCTGTGAAAGAACACTTGGCAAAGCTAGAGGGAGGATGTTGGTGAGGGGAAGAAACAGCACATGCAAAGGTCCCTGTGCAGGGAACGACTGTGCCAGGCACAGAGGAGGTCCCACTTAACTGGGTGAGTGAATGGATTAGTCATGAGTGGCTCAATGTATCAAAGTTTAAAATAGGAGTCAGAGAGTAGTGAGAGTGAGGGTGAAGGGGTGGGTAGGAGCCTGATCACAGAAAGCATAGTATGACATACTAAGGATTTGGCCTTGGTCTTGGAACAATGGAAAGCCCTTCCATGTTTACTAGAACTCATCTATAAAACTGTTGTCTGTTATCTTGACCTCATTGTTAAAGTGAAAAAAAGAAGATAAAAAGTACTCTTCAGAGAAGTCTCCTGGTGTTAAGATTACTGAATTAAGATCAGTGATACTAATTAGGTGGTTTGATGAACACAGAATTGGAGTGAAAGTATGAGGATGACTTTGAGGGAGAGTATAACTGTAGGACCAATGCATGCCTTTGTTCAACAAGGGTTTTTTGGTGCTCACTCTGTGCAAGGTACCATTTAAATGCTGAAGATATCAACTGCACAGAAAAGATAAAGCTTATACTCTCATGGAACTTTTGTTCCAGTGGGGGTGGGCAGTGTGAGGGGACAGACAGTAAACAGCCATGTGCTATGTCAGGCGGTTGGTGCAATAAGAAAAGCACAAGTAAGGAGAAGGCACTGAGAGTGATTAAAAGGAAGAACAAGAGTGAGCAATGCAGATGGGAGAATGGGGACATCAAGGTAGAGGGAGTAACAAGTGCAAATGTCCTGAGGCCAGGTGTGCTTGGCACATGCAGGGAACAGATATTTATGGGGCGCCTGTGATACACCATTCTTGAGTTGCTAGAATAGAAAGGTGAGCAAGGGGGGCAAGATTGCTGCTCTTATAAGAAACACCTTCGTCATGTACTATCTTTTATTAGTTTTTTTCTTAGAGAGTGTATTAGTTTGCTAGGGCTGACATGACAAAGTACACAGACTGGGTGGCTTAAGCATGAGAAATTTGTTTCCTCACAGTCCTGAAGACTAGAAGCCCAGGATCAAGATGTCACCAGGGTTGATTTCTTCTGAGGCCTCTCTCCTTGGCCTGTAGATAGACATCTCCTGGTGTCCTCACATGGTTTCTTCTCTGTGTGTCTCTGTGTCCTAATCTCCTCTTCTTATAAGGACATTAGTCATATTGAATTAGGCCCATCTATATGATCTCATTTTACCTTAATTACTTTTTAAAGGCCTTATCTCCAAGTGTAGTCACATTCTGAGGTACTGGGTTTAGAACTTCAACATATGAATTTTGGGGAGATACAACTTAGCCCATAACATAACTATGTTATTTTTATTTTTTATTTTTTTATTGAAGTATAGTTGCTTTACAATATTATCTAAGTTCCAGATGTACAATATAGTGATTTACAACTTTTAAAGTTTATAGTCCCTTTATAATATTATAAAATATTGGCTATATTCCCCATTTTGTATAATATATCCCTTTAGCTTATTTTATACCTAATAGTTTGTACCTCTTAAGGCCCTACCCCTATTTTTCCCCTCCCCCATTCCCTCTCCCCACTGTTAACCACTGGTTTGTTCTCTATATCTGTGAGTCTGCTTCTTTTTTGTTATATTCACTTGTTTGTGTAGTTTTTAGATTCCACATATAAGTGATATCATACAGTATTTGTCTTTCTCTGACTTATTTCACTTAGCATAATGACCTCCAAGTCCATCCATGTTGTTGCAAATGACAAAATTTCATTCCATTTTATGGCTAATATTCCATTGTATATATATACCACATCTTCATTATCCATTCATCTGCTGATGGACATTTAGGTTGCTTCTATATCTTGGCAATTATAAATAATGATGCTATGAACATTGGGATGCATATATCTTTTCAAATTAGTGGGGTTTTTTTTTTCATATATATATCCAGGAGTGGAATTGCTGGGTCATACGGTAGCTCTATTTTTAGTTTTTTGAGGAACCTTCATACTGTTTTCCATTGTGGCTGCACCAATTTACATTCCCATTAACAGTGTAGAAGGGTTCCCTTTTCTCCATATTCTCACCAACATTTGTTATTTGTGTTCTTTTTGATGATAGCCCTTCTGACGGGTGTGAGGTGATATCTCATTGAGGTTATTTTTTTTTTGGCGGTACGCGGGACTCTCACTGTTGTGGCCTCTCCCGTTGAGGAGCACAGGCTCCGGACGCGCAGGCCCAGCGGCCATGGCTCACGGGCCTAGCCGCTATGCGGCATGTGGGATCTTCCTGGACCGGGGCACAAACCCGTGTCCCCTGCATCGGCAGGCGGACTCTCAACCACTGCGCCACCAGGGAAGCCCTCTCATTGAGGTTTTGATTTGCATTTCTCTGATGATTAGCAATGTTGAACATCCTTACATGTGTTTGTTGGCCATCTGTATGTCTTCTTTGGAAAAATGTCTATTCAGGTTTTCTGCCCATTTAAAAAATTGTATTGTTTGTTTTTTTGATATTGAGTTGTAATGAGCTGTTTATATATGTTGGATAGTAATCCCTTATCAGTCATATCATTTGCAAATATTTTCTCCCATTCAGTAGGTTGTCTTGGTTTTTGGTAGTGGTTTCCTTTGCTGTGTTATTATTATTATTTTTTTTTTTGCGGTACGCGGGCCTCTCACTGTTGTGGCCTCTCCCATTGCGGAGTACAGGCTCCGGACACGCAGGCTCAGCGGCCGTGGCTCACGGGCCCAGCCGCTCCACGGCATGTGGGATCTTCCCAGACCAGGGCATGAACCCGTGTCCCCTGCATCGGCAGGCGGACTCTCAACCACTGTGCCACCAGGGAAGCCCCTTGCTGTGTTATTTTTAAGATAGCAATAATTATCGTTGAATCCTTCTCCCTCTATCTTGTCACATTTCCCTCCCTCCTCTGTTTGAATGGCCACTGCATACTGGATCTTTGCTTTCACAGGAGTCGTTTTCAGAATGCATCTTTCCCAGGAGAAAAGGCCACTGAGAATCTTACCATAGGTTAAACAATAGTAAGCACCCTGGGTTATCTTTCACATTTATCAAAAATAGTTAGCTTGATCCTTGATAAAATCCCCATGAGGATGCTACCTTGTACCTGACCAGGTAGGAGCCTTCAACAGAGCTGGCTCTGAATGGCTCTGCAGCAGCAGTTAATGTAACTGAGGCATGGAATATGGCAACTCTCTCACAACAGTGGATGTCCATTTCATCCTCTGCCCCATCTCCTTTCCAAGGAGCCGAATGACATCATAAAGAGCTATTAACTGTCTCAGGGCCAGACCCACTAGGAAGAAGGTTGGCTACCCAGGACTGAGCCCAAAGCACATCCACACATTGGAAAGCATTTCTTACTACAGAAGACTGGGTACCTTCTGAGCTCAAAGGAAGATCCAGAATTCATGGGTGGGGGTGGGGACTGTTTCTTCTCTTCGAACCATTTTTCCAATCTCTCATACCTAAGCCCATTTCCTTCCTCCCCCTGTCCTCTTTGTTCCCCAAAGAAACAGGCTAACAATGTCTATAGAATTATTGAGCTTTGTTGTTTAAATTCATTTTCAGGAATTATTGACCCCATAGAACTTAATGACACCTTGGAGTTGAGGCTCTTTGTGTACACCCTTCTTCATCCTTTACAGATTAACAGTCAGGTGGGATTTGAAAGGGCTCCAACGTCCAAATGCTAAAATCTATACCAGACTTTCAGCTGAAAGAAAGTTACTATTCCTGCATACTAGCTTGATTTTTTAAAAACTAGACCACCAACACAACAAAATTCAATTGATGTCCCTTTCCTAAAAAAAAAAAAATAATAATTTTTTTTAAGCCAAGAGACTGATCAACTGGTTGAAAATCAGGAACATGAACAGCTTTCTCTCAAATGTACTATGTTCATGGCCTGTAAAATCTGATTGCTAACAACGTCAAATTAATTAAGTGTATATAAAGCAGCCACAGCCACTAAAAGCAGATTTTTTTCTGCAGTGAGAGGCGGTACGCGGGCCTCTCACTGTTGTGGCCTCTCCCGTTGCGGAGCACAGGCTCCGGACGCGCAGGCTCAGCGGCCATGGCTCACGGGCCCAGCTGTTCCACGGCACGCGGGATCCTCCCGGACCGGGGCACGAACCCACGTCCCCTGCATCGGCAGGCGGACTCCCAACCACTGCGCCACCAGGGAAGCCCTAAAAGCAGATTTTATTTTAACTTAACCCATGGAAAATAGGGAACAGTGTACTCCTAGGTTCTGCATAAAAAGCCACCCCTCTATTGCTAGATTCAGAAGTGTAATTTTTATTTTAGTGGAGATCTTCTCCACCCTCCCCAAAAGGGAGCTGAATTTGTTTGCCTTTAGCCAGGTTGTAGTGAAAGCATGAGACTACTAACTCCGTGTCGGGTTTCTCTGGGATTAGAAGGTATAGAGGAAGGGGTGCAGTCCTACTGTGTGAGCCCATTCCTCTTTAAAATGAGCCCAGATGCACAGCCGGGCCCTGTCTGACACGCACAGCTTGGGCTAGCGCCGTTATTACCCAATCAAGGCATCTGCCCATTTCTAATCCTTCAATACAGAGAGACAGTTCTACAATCCCACATAATATGTACCAGCTGAATGGATCCCAATTTATCAGTAAAACTATAAGTTGCAGAACACCAGGCTAAAACTAAAGTAATAAACCCTGTGATCCCTGTACCATACATTTGAGGCCGTTATTTAAGGTCTCCAAGGCGATCGGTACCATAAAAACCATTTCTCAGGAATTCTGCCAGCTATAGGAGCTCACTGCAACTGTTCGTGCTAATATGTTACAACTTGTTTATTGCACTCCCAAGCATCTGCAGCATCCGCAGTGTTACCAGGGGAGGGGAAATGATGCACGTACCCTCTCAATAGGCAGTCAGAGTTTTGTTTCCTATGTATACAAAAAAAAGGATGCTTTTCCTTTTCTCATACCCTTACTACTCTGTACCCCTCTCCCCAGAAACAGCTCGAATGCTCAAAGGAGATGGAATAGGGCCTCTATTAATCTTTATACCTCTTTAGGAACTCTCACCACTTTCAGTGCAAAGATATCATGCAGCTGTGTGGCAGAGTTTGTGGAAAATCTGGGGTAAACAGGAAATTGAGAGACACAGATTGAGATGTTAATTTCACAAAGCATCCACGTGGCCTTGGGCAGGTTATTTAACTTCTTTGAGCCTTCATTTCCTCATGTGTATTTTTGTTTGTTTGTTTTTAAGAAACAACAGTGCCTCTTTAAGGATTAAATGAGATAACATGTAAAGAGCTTATTACAGTGACTGGTTTATAGCAGGAATTTGAAAAATGTTAGTTCCTTTTGCCTGATTATTTACTGCACCGACAGAATATAAGATACCAATTTGCTACTTTTATAAAAGAGTTGAATATATTGGAAACAAGATCTTAGTACATTAATTCCAGCTATTTGCCTAGTAAATCTTCAGTGCAATTTCTAGGGTGCTGATAAAGAAAAACCCCTGTATTAGTTTTCTAGGGCTGCCATGACAAAGTACCATAGACTGGGTGGCTTAAACAACAGAAATTAATTTACTCACAGTTTTGGAGACTAGAAGTCCAACATTGAGGTGTCAGCAGGTTTGGTTTCTTCTAAGGCCTCTCTCCTTGGCATGTAGGTGACCATCTTCTGCCTGTGTCTTCACATGGTTTTCCTTCTGGGCGTGTCTGTGTCCTAATTTCCTCTTATTTTAAGGATACCAGTCATATTGGATTAAAGCCCACCCTAATGACATCATTTTAACTTAATTATCTCTTTGAAGACACTATCTCCAAATACAGTCACATTCTGAGGTACTGAGGTTAGGACTTCAACATATGAATTTCAGGGCATAAAATTCAGCCTGTAACCCTCTCCTACCTTGCCAACCCTGTTTTAGCCATGGTAGGGGGATAGAGAGGGCCTGATTCCACCTGAGCAGGTTTTATGTGGGTCTAGGTGCCATTATGTGCTCATTATCATCTTTTAAAATATGAAGTGAATTTGGAAACTCACCCATTATATTGTTTAACACATGAAACAAATCTAGCGGATGTAGAAGTTTCAATAAAAATATTATCTTATGACACCCGCTGACTAATTGACTACCTCGTGAAGAACTTGAGAAAAAGTGTAAAGCCTTCCCAGTAATGGATTAGTAATCTGCTGACTGAAGTCCTTTAGGTTGCCGAGAAGTCACTTCCCAGTTAATAGAGCTGGTAGTCATCTAGTGTGCCATCATGGTTGGTTTGGCTCGTGATGGATAATGGCTGGATTACATAGTTGGACAGCTGTGCTGTGAAGAGGCTCTGCCCATCGGCATAGGGCCTTGCTTCTCTGCTCTAGGGACTAAGCTTTGAGAACCCGGTGGCCTCTTATCTCTGTGTGGAGAGTGTAGCAAGCCAAGGCAGGGAGGAGCCCAGCAGCAGGGCCATGGGGACTGGTTCTGGGGAGGTGTATTAGTTCCCTTCTGCTGCTGTAACAAATCTCCACATATTTCTTATCTTCCATTTCTGGAAGTCAGAAGTCCCAACTCCATTTCACAGGGCTAAAGTCAGGCTGTTTGTTGGTAGGCTGGTTCCTTCTGGAGGCTCCAGAGGAGAATCTGTTTCCTCACCTTTTCCAGCTTCTGGAAGCCACTTGTACTCCTTCCTGCCTCTTCAAAGCCTGCAGCATTGTGTCTTCAAATCTCTGATTCTCTGACCTTGTTACCCTTGTCACATTTTCTCTCTCACTCGGACCTTCTCTTTCACTTATAAGGACCTTTGTGATGACATTGGGCCCACCTGGATAATCCAGGATAATCTCATTTCAAGATCCTTAGCTTAATCAATCCACAAGATCCCTTTTGCCAGGTGAGGTGACACATTCACAGGTTCTGGCAATTGGGATATGGACATCTTTCAAGGGGTCATTATTCTGTCTGTCACAGGCCTGGCAGATGGGCTCTAGGGTGAGGAGGTAGGAGGTTGTCAGCAGCTCCAAATTCCAAGCCAAAGAATTTAACCTGGCTTGGGGGTGGGAAGATGGATAAGCATGTGTGTGCATCAGTTGGGGCTGGCGGGAAGTGTGTGTGTGTGTTTTGTACAAAGATAGGGTTCAGGAGGCCCATGAACTATCATTAATTCATTCATTCCTGTGAAAGCGTCCCTCTCTTTAGATTCTCAAAAGTATCTTCACTTCTACTAGGTTAAGACCTTGCTTCAGGCCCTAAACAAAAGAAAGAGCTGCCAGACCCCACAGATCTCAGAGCTCCCTAGAACCATCCTCTTTGCTCACTGTCGCAAGTTCTATTTTTCTTTTTTCTTCTTCTTCTAACTTTTTTTTTCCATTTACCGTTTATTGAGTACTTACCATGAGTAGACAGAGTGCTACATGCTTTATCTCTTATTTATCCTGTAATCCTTGCTGCATCTGTTAGCATGAGGTGTCCTGCCATCACAAATAAACCACAGAATTGCAGTGTTTCGACACCAAAGAGGCTATTTCTTGTCCACAGGGCCCTCTGTTGCTGGAGCTCTGGTCCCAGGGCAGCTTTCCTCCACACGATGGTTTGCTATGAAGGCCTTGTCCATGGGGCTGCTGCACATCCTCCAGGACCTGGGATCCTCTGCCTCTAGCACTTAGCTGGGGAAAAGTGAGTAGAAAAGGTTTACCTGCTCCTTAAAAAGTCCTGGCCAGAGGAGGCATGTGTCTTTTCTGCTCACATTCTTTTGTCTAACACATGGAGTACTTGGCCACAAGGGGGACTGGGTTATGCAGCTGTCTGGCTGGGTGGTTTCCTCCTAGCAGTGACTCAGACTGTGCAAGTTTCAGAGAGTGAGCATTTTTGGTGGACAGCTGCTATCTCTTCCATCCCCTGAATAACCCTATTTGGTATGATTATCTCTATCAATGAACAAATCAAGACCTGGATATTTCTAATAACGTGACCTGGTTAAGTAAGTGGTATAATCAGGATTCCTGCACAGGCCTGTCAGAATTTTTAGTGCAAATCCTGTATTCGTAACCAGTGCCTCATGCCAGCACTTGTCCTGCTGCAATGCTTATCAACCTCCTTTTTGCCTGACAGTCCTCGGAGGGGTCAGCCACCCCCTGAACCCATGGGGTATCAAGTCTGCACCCCCTGTTCTGAGAGGCAGCCTAGAATCAGCCCCTTGCTGTTCTTTCCTGCTTTCTGTCTTTCTCCTGTCAAAATCCCAGGTCCCTTGTGCTGTCTCCAAACCCCATGATCCAGGTATTTTATGATCTCTTATTTCCCTCAGTCAACAACACGGATCCATCATGGTTCATTTTCCCAAACCTATTCCAAAGGTGGTGCCAGACATCTAGCCCCAAGCATCGCCATCTTTAATTCCTCCCTCTCCCTCATCCATCCATTTACCTACCTCTGACATTTATCCCGTGCCTACTCAGTGCCAGGCACTATGTGGTATGCTCGGTAGAAATATGACCCAAGACTTGGGCTTAAGGAGCTGATGATGGCTATTTCAGAACCCAGTAATGCCAGCATTTATCCTCCTCTCTGTTTCCACTGTCAAATGTTCAGCTCATGCCCTTATTCCCTCTTTGAGAGCTCAGTAATTTCCTCACTGGTCTCCTACCTTATTTATCTTTAGTTTAATTGCTTCCATATGTTGTTGCCAGGTTACTCTGTAGAAAGCAGTGTCTTGATTATGTCAATTTCCAGCCCTAAAATTTCTATAGCCCCACAATTTCTATTGACCACAGAATAAGGTTAGAACTCTCTAGTGTGACATACAAAATCTTCCATGATCTGTCACCTCTTGATTTTTCTAATTTTATATCCCATTTCCCCCCTTTCCCATCATCCTACCCCAAACTGATAGTCTTATGAGTCTCTCCATATTTTCCTTCTTTACCCCTCACTTGCATATGCACCCCACACATACCCTGGTTTTTTTCTGACATTAAAGTGTTTGGTCCTGCAAGTCTCTCATATGAGTGAGTCCATTTGTGCTCTATAAATAGGTGTTGAATGAATGTCTAGGTCCTAGCTTGGTCTCTAGCGCAACTACATCCCAAACATAATACTGTGTACCTTTGTCATGGCAATAAATTCACTGTATAATATTTATTTATGTATGTGTCTTATCACTCCTACTAGACGGTGCTCAGGGCCATATGTGATTTACCTTTAGTTATGACATGCCAAACCATCTTCCACCTGAGCACAAATGCCCTGCACATAGTAGGTCCTCAAAAAATTGTGTGTGTGTGTGTGTGTGTGTGTTGAATGGTTAGAATGGTTAGACCCTGCTGGAGTACTTTGAGGATTAGAGAGTCTATTTAAGGCACACAGTAGGCTCTCCTCTGGGAACATATCATGCTAAGGTGTTAATGGCTGATAACTGTGCAGAACCATTTCTATAGGGGCATTTAATAAGGAATCTAAAGGGATAAGTGTCTAACTTTAGGTTCCTGGACCAAGTGGGAGAGGTGTTTGGAGGCAGGGCTCCACTAATCATTCCTCATGGACAATGGGATCCTCAGCACAGAGGCAGCCTTTCTGTCCACACTGGAAACAATTTATGCCTAGGAATTAACACTGTAGAGTGAGGTGCCCCAGATACTGATGGAGCCTGGGGTACTGGAGTGGGAGACACTGGGTCATCTATCATCTAGCACAGGATTGGGCAGAATATAGGTTGAACAAGTTAGTAAACGTATCAGAGCTGGGGTGTGAATGAGAGCTCTAGTGTAGGGCTCTTTGCAATAGTCACCTCTCTGGGTGCTTCTCACCGAGGTGGAGACGGACTTAGAGTACTGAAGTGTTATGAAGCTTCACTGTTGCTTTGTTTAGTGAGTAGGTAGCTTTCTAACCGTGCCCTTTTGATAACCACAAGTGTTGCTGTCCTCTTCATTTGGTGCCAGTCCTGGGGAGCACAGACAGGCTGGGGGTTGTGTCTTTATTAGAGACATTAGCCACCAAGGGAGCCGGCTCAGAGTTTCACATGATTTTCTGCTGAGTAGGTGGCCAGCAGAGTCACCAGGCACCACATGATTTAATTAGAGACAAGATTTCAAGCTTTGTTTGTGTTCCCAGGATTTGGCATGATGGTACAGCTGGGACCCTGGTATTTTGGCATCCTCTGTTTAGGTAATTGGTACGGCAGGGAGGGCTTCATTGGACCAACAGTAAGTTTTCTCCACTGAAGGTTTACAATATCCAAAATACATTTCACTGACTTTATTTTATTTTATTTTTTTCATTTCACTGACTTTAAATGAGTCACTGGATACAATCCAGCCAAAGAAGGTACACGTCTTAGAAACTCTGTTGCTTAAATTCTTCTCTGAGACTTCGGAAAGGCAGGGTTTGAAGCCCAACACACCTAATTCTTATATTAGTGATGTAAAGCTAACTCTTTTCTGTTAGTCTTCTCTATAGTTTATGTCCCTTGTACATTTCAGAATGTTGTCAATCAAAATGAAAAGTATGACATAAGAATCCATCGTATCACGAATCCCCTTATCATCCTATTTCTCTTTCTCTAATCTGGTGTAACCTATTCTTACTGCCGCTATTGCTCTCACCTTGCCCTGGGCCATCCCGTATCCAAATGACTCGGCGTTGCTCCAAATGGAGATGACAGTTCTTGGACTATGGGCTATCATCGATACTTTCTGCCCCCATGACAGACGGCACTAATTAATTGATTACAGTCCACTTTCTTAAAGAGCTGGTCTTGTGTATGGAGTTCTACTCAGGAGACCCCCAGGCAGCCACCACTGATCAGTGAAAGTTAGCAAGTGAGATAACACCTATTTTCTCAATTAAGCAGTTTCTATTGACTTCTAGAAATGAAAAATGAGGATTTAGCTCTCTTAAAATATCCCTTCTCCTATCCTTTCTTCTCCAGGATTTTTTAGTTTTTCTACTGATCATCTTTGTAACTTTAAGTAATATGGTTAATTTTCTCTTTTTTGTTCAATCCAGTTTAGCAGTATTTCTTGATGTCCTACTTTATAAGGAGAGGGTAATAGCTTTCTTGCAGTTTTCTTCACTTTCCTCTCCCATTGTACTTTTCCATGAATTTTATATTGTCATATTGTTAACATTTACGTCCTTTTCTTTGCATGGTGTGTCCTGCTCACTCTTAATGAGACAGTCTACCCCCACCAATCTCTTTTTGTTAGCCTGCTTTATTTTTCTTTAGAGCAGTTTTCACCATTTGAAATATTACATATTTATTTTTAAATTACCTCTCCTCAACTGGAGTTTAAATTTCATGAAGGGAGAGAATTTGTTTTGTTTAGTGCTATATTCCTAGCATCTAGAATACTGTTGGCATAGTAAGTGAGGTGCTTAATAAGTACCTGCTTAAGGAATAAACGGATTCTAATCATGCTCCATACCCCTCAGTTAACTCTTATTGGCTGAATCAGCCCTTTGTGTCCACTAGGGCATTGAAAACTTCCATTGAAGGCACTCTCCAAACTAGGATCCCATTAAAGAAATTTACTTATTATCTAGCTTTAACTTTTTAGGCATATTGGCTTCCTGAGGAAGTGGAACCCAGAACAGGGACATTTTGATAAGAAGGAGGACAAAGAAGGGGAAATTTCACAACGTCAGTTTGCTTAAGGAGGTGAAACTTTGGGAGATTTAGAATTATGCAGAATAGAAACTGAAAGAGAGGTAGAAAAGGAAAGGGAACTTTACCTACTTAAAATATTTCTTCTTGGACTGGCTAAGAGCTACATGTATGTAGTAGCAGCGTTCTGAAAAGACTGGCCTTTGAGTCAGATAGACTTGAGTTCCAATTCTTCTCTGCTGTTGGCTGTGTGACATTGGATGAGTTACCCAACCTCTCTGGAAAATTCATTAGCATTATTCATAAAGATAAACTCCTGTTTAATAACTTCTGCATACTCCTGCTCAAATGCTCAAACATAAAATGGAAAGAGCCTCTTGATGCCCTGGAGGAAGAAAAGGAAATAAGGGCTGTATTGTTCAGTTATAAATAATGAGAGGGGCTATATTTTAAATGAGGAAAGTACTTCATTATCTCACATGACAAGGAGTGTGGTGCTAGGTCATTTGTGGGTTAGTTCAATGGCTCTGTGATATTAATGAGTAAGGTCAGAGTCTGTTTCGGCTGTTCCCTCAAGATTTAAGGTGGCTGCAGCAGCTTGAAGGATATCCTTATGTGACAGAAAGATTGGAGAATGGGAAAGGGTTTTCTCCTCACATTCTTCTTTCTTTTATCAGGGAAGACACTCCTTCCCAGAAGTTCCCAGCAACTCTTATTTATGCGTAGCCACAGGCATGATGGGAAATGAGTATGTGGCATTTTGAGCCTCCATCATGGAAACAGGCTCCACCCAGAGGAAGCAGCAGGTAGATCTGGCTATTGGGTAAGCAGCTAAACAGTATCTACTCCAGAGATAAGTGACTAAGGGAATATGTTTGTAGCAGATATTTTTACTCAGCTTCAACACACGGTGCTACAGGCAACAGTAAACACCTCCAGAATATCTCTACATAAATCCGAAGAGTAGACACTTAATCCAGATTACTGAATAAGAGTTGCCATTTCCTACTATGTACTAGACACTCTACAAATTTCAACTTATTTATGTTTTCCGATAACATCTCATAAAGTAGGTAGTATTATTCCTCTATTACACAGATCTAGAAATGTATGTCAAGTTGCCTAAGGTCCCCTAGCTGGTAAGTGGCTGAGTTACAATTGGAAGTTAGAGTTTTCTGATGCCTGTGTTTGTTGTACTTCTTTGTCTCCATCACACTCTTCCCCAAATGCTTACCTGCCCCAGCCAGGAAACATGATCTTCCTCTGGGACACAACAAGATGGCCAGATGACTGCCTCTGAGGCCCTTTCTAACACACTCACCTACGAAGTGAGCATTCTTTGATGGTTTGAAGAGATCTTTTAGTTATTTTAACTTTTTTCCTATTGACCTGAAGGCATTAAAAAAAAAAAAGTACACTTAGGTATGATTCAGTGATTCTGAGTACTTTTTTTCCCTCCGTTTTAAATTTTTCTCTCTGATTGCTCCATTCTTGTTTGCAACTCTCGTGGCTGGATAAAGCCTGGGCAAGTCTTTGGATGTCAATCATTTTGAAGGGCGACTTTCTTGCATGACTTGGTGAGATCTGAAAGGAGGATAGCCGCGATGGGGAGGCTGTGGTGAGGCGTCCCCAGGCAGCTGGCAGTCTTGAGCATCCAAATGTAATTGCTCTGTTTTATTCACCCCAGCCTGCCCGCTGTGTTCATCAGGCTGGCCAGTGAACAGAAGGGAATCAGGGCTGAGATGGCCTCAGAAAGTCAGGCACGTACAACCAAAGTTTAAAAATATGTAAAAAAAAAAATTACTTGGATGTGATTTGCTCTCATAGAACTCAATTTCTGGATAAGAACAAGAAGAAACAGTGCAAAACTGGAGCACTAAAATTCATCTTTGCCGAAGAAAATGCAGGGAGAGCTGTGAACATTTAATAATTTTGGTATCTAACCACCCATAGTAAGTGCTTGCTTAATGCATAGACAAGACAGGGAGATTTAGAAAGCAGGCATCTCAAGGCATTTCCAATTTATTTAAGGAACTCTTTGATCTGTTTTGAAATTTAGGATTCTGCTTTTGACTTTGCTAGATAAAGTTGGAGTAGAAATGAATTATTCATATGAAATATTGCCTCAATAACACTGCATCAAATAAACATAATGAAAAGCTGCCCATGTTATATAAGGGTAGCTAAGTCACAACTCTTCTGAATTGCAAAGTTAAGCACTCGGGGCTAGATTCCTCTCCAACATTACTCTATGGAAGAATCTGCTTAGGAGGATGTAACACTCAGTTCCTTTTTATTTCCAGTCAGATATGCGTTTGTGGTTTATGGGTTTAAACTGCAGTCATAACCATAAATCTCACAGTCCTCATCCTGAATCCATCCAAGTCATTGGAGGCCTGAGAGCAATTTCCAGGACAATGTATCCCACACCACTTCAGCATTTTAAGTTCACCATAAAAATATGGTAAAACCAGTATGTTCCCCCTCCCTCCATGAAGTATGATATTTTCAGCAGCCTCTGAAAGCATACCCACATCCATGCCTTGAAGGGAAAATTTTAAGGCAAATAGAACCATCACTTATCAGCATCATCTTTTCTGATGATGCTTTGGATAACAGGTTAAAAGAGAGAGAAGGATAAACCAAACCTAAACAGTGCACATCTGGGGAATTGAGCTCTGCTACAATTCAATAGATAACACTCGAATTCTTGCTGACAATCCGATTTTAAAGAATGGTAGTTCAATAAAGGTATAGGAAGTCGCCAGAGTCAGACTTGGGCAAAATGGTGAGGAAGGCAGAGTGTCTTCAGAGCTGCCCTTGTCCCCTGTCCCTCCTTTCTTCCTCTTCCTTCAAAAACGTGTATAGCCATGTGCTGTGTACCAGGCACTGTGCAATGGTAAACAAGACGGCATGGGCTTTGCCGTCAGAGAGCTGATGTTTTAGAGAGGAAGAGAGGCAATAGAATAAGTAATGAACAAACGTGTGATGAGCATGAGGCCTGGGGAATTGAAAGGTTCCGTGGGAACGCATGGCTGGGTGTCCTAAGTGTCCGAGAAGATGTCCTTGAGGAAGGGCAATGTAAGACTGGAAGCCTGCATTAGCTGGGAGAAGGGGTTGTTGGTGAAGATTTAGGAGAGAATGTTTCATGTACAGGAAACAACATGGGCAAAGGCCTGGAGGCCAGATAGATTGTAGCATGTTGAAACCGAAAGGAGTTTTCTTTGCCTGGGGCTAAGATTTCCTAGGGGGAGACTGGAGAGAGATAAGAGATAAGAGAAATTAAGAAGAGATCAGATTATAAAGAGTTTATGTTAGAGAAGATAAAGGGTTTGGACTTCAGAGCAATTGGGAGCTACTGAGGGTTTTCAGCAGGGGTGTGGCATGGTGAGATTAATATTTTGGAAAGATCACTGATGATGGTCTAAAGCAGTAATTGGAAGGGAGCAAGGATGGAGGCACAGAGATGCATGGGAAGCTGTTGCAGTCACCTGCTGAGGGATGGCAGTGGCCTGCAGCAGGGTGGGAGTTTGGGATGAAGAGCTTTAAAAGAGGTACTATTAGCAGGACTTGGTGACTGATTGGGTGTGAGAGGTGACCGGGATACCCTCAGGAAAACTCTCTCTTAGAGGACAGAGAATAAATTCATTAAGAGAATTGAGCATTAGTCTGGAGAGGTAGAGTGAAGAGGATACATGAGAGAGATTTTCAAATATTTAGTATAGCATTGCTTACAAAATGTTTTGATTAAATTTATTGTCTCCAAGTGACCAGTCAAGAGTGCATCTATTAAAATATTATATGTCCAAAGAAAGTGAGTGTAGGTATTCTCTGAGCTCACGCATTGCATCGTAGAATTGGGGAGTGTGTCCCAGTCCAAGTATTCTCCATCACAAACCCACGGGTGAGGAAGAGGAGTTAGGGCTGCTGAAGAAAAGGGCAGCTGAGCTCCTGCGATCTGCTGTGTCTGTTGGGAATACGTGGGTACAGAGTAAGTACTTCTTGACCTGAACTGCACTGTGGGGCTTCAGAGGGTAGGCTTAAAGTTACAAAGGGGAAGATAGCAGCAAGGCACGAGGAAGAACTTTCTGACAATTGTCTGGCAATTGTTTCAGTGAGGTGAATGCCTCATTCCTGGATATGTTCAGGTGGATCTGGCCATACATCTGTCAGGCAGGGGTTTTCCTGTTGAGGTCCACATCACATGATCTCTAGTGTCCCTTAATGGCTGTCTGTAAATAAATGATTCTAAGGAATTACACTCCCTGCCAGCCAGGGGAAGCTGTCCATCTCACTCGTCACTGTACAATCACAGGTCAGTTTGAGGAGCACAAGATTATTATTATAGGAGCTTTGAGTCTCTCCAAAGAGTATCATTGTTCTGTCATTCCAGATGTTTGTCATCTTACAGCTGTATTACACTATGGTCTCTAGATATTGTCTTCACTTCTCTGAACAAAATTGGAAAGAGAATTTTCATTTTATCAAGTGAAAGTAGCCTCACTAAGTTCTTTTACAGAGACGTCTGTTTTATAATTCAATGCATGATATCAATTTAGGAAAAATAATTAAGAAAGATCCAGAGGAAAATATTGTATCAATTCTGCCTTTAGCTTGACTACCTTACAATAAAGAGGCAGAGAATCAATCTGATATTAGGGTTTAAAGTGAGCATGAGTTGTATGTGTTGTTTACAATTCTTTTTGAAAGCACTTAGGTGCTCTTTATAATATGAACAGATGGCTGCTGAGGACCCTCCTAAAACTGTCAAATTCACTTTACCTATGTCCAAGTTTTTACCTAGGTTTGCTAAGTAAATAGAAGCCTATCATCTCTTGTGTCACCTCTCTTCCTCAGGGTTATGCTTTTAAAAGCATTCTCAGCAAGAAATAAGTTTCATTAGTGCTTGGAAAATAAATTGGTGAGGTGACAGATTCTGTGGTTTGATGGAAGCTCAATTATAATTGTATAACATAATATAGCAAGTGCAGATGAAATCCTATTAGGGTCTGGAAATCCAATATCTCAGCTCTCTGACTTTTAATTGATCTTCACACATATTGTCATTACAGTCAAGTATCTGAGCTGATTCCAGTACTCGTAAACAAATGTAAGCACATTAACTCTTAATAATTTTAACAAGTAATCTGTATTTCCCATTAGATTGTCTCCAGTTTTGCCTTGGCATAGTTAAAGATATCAGCAGTGATAAGCCTAATGTGTTATTTAAAGTATGCATGTATTGAAGTCTTGCTTTTGTCATTAACTACATCGTGATGTAATCTGTGTAGCCATCATTCAGAAATTAGACTTTGTCTCTCTCTGAAGCAAACACGGATGGTGGGGGTGTGGGAGAAGGAGGCCTTGTGGGGTGGCGCAGAAGCTGCAGATGAACGGTAGAGTCTGAGTTCAAGTTTTGACTTTACCACTCAAATACCCATGTGAAACCTTTAAGCTTTCTGATCCTGTTTCATCACCTCTCCTAACAAAGAGATGGTCCGCAATTTTTCTCTTGGTGCTAACATTCTGGTTTCTATAAGGCAGACACTGACTCCCTTCTTTGCTAATAATTGACAGTTGAATACAAATACTGTTGACTTTATGTTCATTTTTGCTCAAATTTCATACAACTGGACAATGTAAGCTCAGTTGTGTGTGTCTGGAAAGGTGGTAAGGGAAAGTGTTTCTCTTGCTGATTGTCATATCTGCAACATCAGGCTCAGTACCTGGAACTTGCTTAATCAATATTTGCTGGATGAACGAATGCATGCATTCTAGTCATTCTACCTTCCCATGGAGATGGATTAGAGAGATTGGCTGGGCATCCCCTCTCAATATCCCTTGTGTTATTATCCTTCGGCTAGATGAAAACATCATGAAGTTACTCTGAAAGTACACCTTTAATGACATGACAGTTCATGACAGGACATGACATGACATGACACTGAATGCCTTCTCCTATCCTTAATGAAATGGAAGTGAATCAGAACAAACCACTGTCCTCCGGACTGTTCCCCACACTTGCCTATTAGAGCACAGCCTGGAGATGCTTCTGTTAGTCAAGGGCAAGCGGAGACTTATTTGTCAGTTTCCAGCTTGCACAAAGTGGGAACTAGTGTGTGCTACAAACATGACATTTGAGAATGTTCTTTGAGTACTCCAAGAACATTAGCGTCTAAATCATGCTGTAAACAAAAACAACTTTTAATACCAGCTATGACTAATCCAGTGCTTTTGTTCATTAGGTAGAACAAACATTCTGATTTGCAATCAAATATCTACAATTATCATGAAAGCCTGAGAAAAATCCTCCCTGGCAGGAGATCTTATCTCGGCACACAGAGCAGATAAGGTTCATTCCTTGATAGACAATCTCCATGCCTAGGTGATCCCAGTAAACAGTCTTTTTGGAGTGATTTTTAGCAAATGGGTGGCTTATTCAGGGTTTTATCTGTTTAAGTTCATCACTTTCTGAAATCGTCTTTGCATATATTAGCATATATTCATTTCACTGATTCTTTGTTTCTTTCAATGGGGATACTCTGCTCCTTATTTCATCTGATTTGCTTTTGAAATGAAGAACCCTTTTCTTCTTTAGGTGTCCTTTGAAAATAAATAGAATTTCCTGTACATTAAAAAAAATAAAAATAGCAGAGTTCTAATAGCAAGCCTTCATTAAGGGCAAAAGCCCCACGAGAAAAATCATTAGTGCCTTTCCTCCTGCATTAAAAACTTCTAGGAAGAAGATGGAGAGAGTATTAGGAATTACTGAAGTGAATGAGATCAACTCCAAGGTGACACCAGCCTCTCTTGGATTAGTGACCTTTTGCTAGGTTTTTCTTGTTTGCACAAGCAGAGGCTTTTGACATATTCCCCAAGACCCTTAATTCCTCTCTCTGTTTGGCATATTACCAGCAACATAAAAAAGAGAGAAAGAAGGAAGCTCTCATTTTATCTTTGAGCTGCTTAAATATTTATGTTCTAATTTGTTATTGACTTCATGTGGAGTTTTATCAAAATATAGATGGAAAAGTTTAAAGATCGCTCCTGGGAGAGCACTTAATCCATTTAAAAATAAATTTCTAATGGCCAGATTTTCTGGGCTTAAAACATGAAGCTATGAAAGAAAGCAAAACCAAAGAAGCCCAGTCTATATGCTGACATTTGTAGACAAGGATAAAGGGAAATTGGTAATGAAAATGCTAATCAGATATCATTGTGAATGTTCATTTTTTTCATTTTTAAAATATTTGATGGAAGCCTTTACTAGATTTCTATTTTAATTACTTTTCATTTGCAAAAAAATGAAACCTAATTAAAAACACCCTAGGGTAAACCTTTGGGAATGAGTCTGTTGCATTTCCCCTCCTGTTCCTATTTCACTTTTAGTATGCTCATGCTTTCTTAGACACTTAATATGTTAATTCCTTCAGAAATAGCTACATGTTAAGTGCAGGGACTGGGCAATATTTATAGCAAAGGATTGAATCTCTAATGGTGGAATTTCAGAGAACAAAAGGAGAGATCAGTTTAAACAGATCATATACACACATTCTTTCAAATCCAGCCATATGGATCTATGCTTGAAAATGTATCCTCTATCACTGCTGCCTTTATGACATAACTAACATTATTTATCCTTCTATCCTAAGACCTTGCTGACTCTGTTTTTGACCAAAGTTCTTACAGCAACAAGTTACATATTGCAAAGAAGTGCCTTATTTAACTGAGAAGGCTGTTGAATACCTACTTCAAAATTCTAACCTAACAAGACTTAGTTTATTGGCAAAAGTAGTATATATTTTAATTATTTTATAAAGACTAGGTACTGCTTTGTGTATTTTGATTTCTAGAAGATTTTCTTATTTGCTTGGATCAGAGTTTCCCATATTTTAGGCCTCAGATCAGGTCCAGCTCAGAAAAAATTTTTATGGGTACTCAAAACAAACATAAATTTGAATGGAGAAAAAAGGAAGGAGGGAAGGATGGAAGAAAGGAAGGAAGGAAGGAGACTGGAAGGGAGGGGAAGAGAGAGAGAGGGAGAGAGAGAGAACCTTGTGTATCCCCCGATTCTTGTCTGGACTCAGAGAAGTGGGACACAGCTTCTCAGGGAATGGGCAAGGTCCATGCTAACGAGGCAGAAGCAGAACACAAACTTTGATGACTTCTCACAGAAGTAGTGCTCATTCCCTTCAGATCTACCCGTCTTGGCTCAGAGCTACATCTTCAGTCAAAAAGAGGCATGACCCCTGTCCTGAAATAGGCTCACATGCTGACACAAACCTGCTACAAGTTACACCTTCCTGAACTGAGAACAAATGGCAGAGTTTTCAACACAGTACATGAGGTGGCTTCCAGCTTGGAGGTTGTAGGGTGAGTAGAGCTTCTAGCTCCCTCATTAGGGATTTCATGGTGTGATTGTCTCCTGTCGAAAATGGAGAGGACCAGGTATTGGAAAGCCCTGAAAGGTGCCTTCTCAAGCCTCTTGTACAAACTGCATGTTACCCAGATCTAATATCAAAATTCTGGCCTAATTTCTTACTATTGTACCAGGGCCAGCCATATTTGCTATTTATCTCAGGCATCAGACTTGTGCAACGTATTAGTCAGGGTTCTCCAGAGAAATAGAACCAATAGGAGATTATCTATGTATGTATGTATGTATCTATCTATCTATTTATCTATTATCTACCTATTCTTACTGTAATACATAGGATTTATTATAAGGATTGGGTCATGCAATTATGGAGGCCCATAATTTGCCATCTGCAAGCTGGAAGCCCAGGAAAGCTTGTGGTGTAGTTTGAAGACCTGAGAACTGGAGAGCTGGTGGCGTAGATTCCAGTCCAGACCTGAAACCCTGAAAACCAGGACAGTGAGGGCAGAAGACTGATGGGCCAGCTCACACATTCAGGCAGAGAGAGAGGGACTCCAACTTTCTGCCTTCCTGTTCTATTCAAGCCCTCAATGTGGGATGATACCTACCCACAATGGGGAGGGACACAAGCTTTACTCAGTCCATCACCAGTTCAAATGCTGATCTCTTCTGGAAACACTCTCAAAGACACCTCCAGAAATAACACTTAATCAGATATCTGTCCCAGTCATGTTGACACATAAAATTAGCCATCACATTCAGTCACCCTGAAACTGGCTACCTGGTTGTGGCCCAGGAGAAACTGGTGGGGTAGGTCTGGCCCAGGACCCTCATAGCTCTCAGAGACCTTGCAATCTAGGGGGAAGACAGGGCTGCCACGTTGCCCATCTCCAGGAAGTACAAAGGGAAGTGTGCTTCTGGGTGACCGGCAGTGCACAGCTTGCACAGCCATATATGGTGACAGAGAGCCATGATAAGATTTGTGCCTTAGGAAGATCACAACAGAAATAGGTGATACTGAAATGATACATCCAGCAAGAGCATCAGAAGCATGTTGCTTAGCAATATAGAGACAACTACCTACCGAATCAGCTAAAGGTCTGAAATGATTGCTTCTAGCATGTGGTCCTGGGAATGGGAGGTGTGTGGAGGGAAGGGAGATACTTGTTTGTCATTTTAAACCTTTGATTTATATTTAATTTTTAATAATCAGGTATAATAGAAGAACAATACTATAAACGTATGTGTGTATGCATGTACATATGTATGTATACATGTATGTGTATGCATGTGTGCATATTATGTATGTGTGTGTGCATGCACACACGCGCATAAATACTCTGAAGGATAAGGGAAAAATAACCCTGAGGACATTGTGGATCAAGCACTAGGGCAGGGAGAGCCACTAACAGGCAACCACTGTAGTGGCTCTGGCCAGAGTAGACTCAGATTGAACCCAGGCCGTGCATGGGGAATGGAATTGGTTGATCTGAGAGATACTAAAGAGGTGGAAGCAACAGGACTCAGTGCTCATAAACACAGGCTTTCTGCCCCACATCCTCATTTCCTTCCCTGTTGGTGGGGTGGGTAGGTGGGAGCAGGGAAGGCAGGGAGGGGGAGGGGAGTAGGCGTTAGAAGCCATGGGGAAGGAAAGAAGGCCTCACAGCCTTGCTGCTGGGAAAGGTGTTTCTCTTCTTTCTGTGGATGCAAAGTATCTCCCACATTCTGGAGCAGAGACTATAAATAGATGCAATTCATGATCATCTTCCCCCCAACTATTTTGTACCCCTTCCCCAAATATACACATGTGCCCATGTATATGTTGGCTCTCTTTAACATTCCTTCATTTTTGTTTCCTTTATACTTTCAGTGTGATGTATATTTGGTGTGTATGTGTGTGTTTGGGGGTGTGGGGTAGGTCACACACACCGGGTGAGGATGAGTGGTTTAGGGAGCCTGAGCTGCATAGCCGAAAAGGTTTTATTCTACTTAATAAAGAAGATATCTGTTTTTTATTATATATATATACACACATCACCTATCTACATATCTGTGTCTCTATGTCTCTATCCATGTTCTATGTATGTATCTATGTGTCTATGTATGTATGTATGTATCTCTATATCTATCCATCCATCCATCCATCCATCCATCTAAATTTTCTGTCGGGATATTATCTGTATTACTGACCCCCCATTATAGTTTCATTTGGGGAACCCTAATTTGGATCTGACAAAGGTACTTCTAGGGTCACAGAATTCTCTCTACCAGTTACTAGTGAGGCAAGAATCAGTTCCGATGACCTCATTCATCTGTCAAATATAATTTAGAGCTTGCAAGGGAGTTACACTTGCCTTTACCATAGAAGTTGCAAAGCTAAAACTCACATTTAAAATTTTTAAATGTTTTTTTAGCATCTTTATTGGAGTATAATTGCTTTACGATGTTGTGTTAGTCTCTGCTGTACAACAAAGTGAATCAGTTGTATGTATACATATATCCCCATATCCCCTCCCTCTTGCATCTCCCTCCCACCCTCCCTATCCCACCCCTCTAGGTGGTCACAGAGCACCGGGCTAATCTCCCTGTGCGATGCAGCTGCTTCCCACTAGAATTCTGTTTTACATTTGGTAGTGTATATATGTCAATGCCACTCTCTTACTTTGTCCCAACTTACCCTTCCCTCTCCCTGTGTCCTCAGGTCCATTCTCTAAGCCTGCATCTTTATTCATGTCCTGCCCCTAGGTTCGTCAGAACCTTTTTTTTTTTTAGATTCCATATATGCACTCACATTTTTAGATTGCCTTGAAACCATGGGTGGCCATGTAACACTGTTCTGGCCAATGAAACGTAAGTAGGAAGTCTTACTTGTGATTTCTGATAAGGCCTTTGCTTTCTTGATACAATGGACAGCACCATCCACCTTTATTTTATACTCTATCTTCCTTTTCTGCCTGTAATAAATGTGATTGCTGGAGCTCTAGCAGCCATAGTAAGACAAAGAAAATGAGAGACCATGGCCCTAATATCCTACACTTGATAAATCAACACTATCAATTACCTCTCAGATTTCTTGTAGAAACCCTGACAGTTGGGTTTTCTAAGACTCAGAACCAAATGCAATCCTTGACTGATATAGGTAGGCATTGGAAAAACAGGGGAAACAGGACAGGATAGAGTCTCGGGCTCATGATTTTGTGAGTAGGGCATCTCTACTGGAGTTGAGGCTTTAAGCAGCGTCCTCCACAGACATGCCTTGGAAGATCAGGTCTCATTTCCTGCCTGAGAAACCTGGAGCACACAGACTGATGCAACACATTTCTGGCTATTAATGCAGAATCAGTGGCAACGCCAGTGTTAATCCTGCAGGCTGGAAATAAATTATGCTCTGTCTCCACCAGACCGAATCATTACTAAAACAGCATTAATACCTATTTATATTTTTCTATCAATATTTCATAAATTTGAAGAGAAACAGCTGGAAAGAATTCAGATGATTTCTTCTCTGTGTGTGCTTTCAGAGCATCAGTTATTGCTGTGGGGCACCTTCAGCATCTGTAAAGCTGCAGTAAATCTCCTAGTTCTAACTTTGAAGATTTTAGAAATGCTAATAGTGGAATGTGTATGAATTATTACTTTTGCTCTACTGCAGTGATACTTTCCTGAAGAGTAAACAAAATCTACATTCAATTCAAGAATGAATGATCATTTTTTTTGGGGGGGTGCTTGGGTTGAGGGGGTGTGAGCGAAGAGTAGGAGAGGTGTGTGAATTTCTTAATTGTTTTGAACTCAGTTTCTCACTGAGTGAAGCATATAGATAGGTGAAAGAAGAGTGTGAGTATAATATCTTTATGGGTGTTTTTAAATAAACATTTCACATTTTCTAACTCATCTGATTCTTATAAAAATATTACTTGGCAGGCAGGTTAATTATAACTATTCCCATTTTGTAGATAGGGAAACCAAGCCATAAAGTATTTTTTTTCTTGGAGGGCTTCTCAGTGTTCTCACCACTCAGAATTGCTATTACAATGGAGAGCTACTGGCCATGTCTGTTACCTCACTGTCCTTCAAACTTGGTATTAAAAACAACAACAACAACAAAAAAACCAACCAAAAACTTGACTAACTTCCCTCATTCAACTCTTGAATACAACAACAACCAAAGAATGAAAATGTTTGTGAATCTCTTTATATCTGCATCCAAATTGAACCAGAAGAGGTAAGGAGGGAATGAAAAAGGGAAAAAGGAGGATCAGAAGTAACAACTATTGAATACTTGTTATAGGCTGGGAAGGTGTGGGATCATCATGTCAGGGACTAGGGCAAGAACTATGTCCAAGGTACATTATTCCCATCTTACAGGCAGAGAGATAGGCTCAGAGAGGTTAGTCACTTGCCCAAGGTCAAACAGCTAGTATATCATGGAAGAGTGATTATACTGAGGAATATGTTTTCAAAGTCTATGATCTTAATAAAGAAAATGTAGTATATACATACAATGGAATATTATTCAGCCTTAAAAAAAAGGAAATCTTGCCATTTGTGACAACACAGAAGAACCTGGATGACATTATGCTAGGTGAAATATGCCAGGCATAGAAAGATAAATACTGCATAATTCCATTTATATAAGGAACCTAAAATATTCAAATTCATAGAAGCAGAGGATAGAAAGGTGGTTGCCAGGGGTTGAAGGGACGGGGGAATGGGGAGTTATTGTTCAATTACACAGTTATATACGATGAATAAGTTCTGGAAGTCTGCTGTACAACATAGTACCCATAGTAAACAATGCTGTATTGTACACTTGAAAATTTGTTTAAGAGGGTAGGTTTCATATCAAGTGTTCTTTATCACAAACAAAAGTACACTTCACTTGTGCTTTCACGTGTACTTTTTTTTTTTTTTTTTTTTTTCACGTGTACTTTTCATTGTATCTAAGAAGATTTTGTTTAACCCAAGGTCACAAAGTTTTATTCCTATGTTTTCTTCTAAGTGTTTCATAGTTTCAGCTGTTATATGTAGGGTTATCATCCATTTTTAGTTAATTTTTGTGTACAGTATAAGAAAGTAGTTCAACTTCATTCTTTTGCATGTGGATATCCA
Organism: Neophocaena asiaeorientalis asiaeorientalis; assembly: GCF_003031525.2. Taxonomy (NCBI): domain Eukaryota; kingdom Metazoa; phylum Chordata; class Mammalia; order Artiodactyla; family Phocoenidae; genus Neophocaena; species Neophocaena asiaeorientalis. The sequence goes on from NW_020174693.1 coordinate 1,371,902, forward strand.
GTTGTTCCAGCACCACTTGTTGAAAAGTCTATTCTTTTCCCATTGAGTTGTCTTGGCTTCCTTGTCAGAAATCAGTTGACCATAATAAATGTAAAAGTTTATTTCACACTCTCAATTCTATTTCATTAACCTATATGTCTGTCTTTATACCAGTACTTCGTAGCAGGTTTTCAAACTGGGAAAAGTGAGTCTGCCAATTTTATTCTTTTTCAGAATTGCTTTGACTGCTCTAGGTCCTGTGTATTTTCATGTGAATTTTAGCATAAACTTGTCAATTTCTGCAAGAAAGCCAGATCAGATATTTCTAGGGATTGCAGTGAATTTGTAGATCAGTTTGCGGAGTAGCCATCTTAATATTGTCTTCCAATCTGTGAACATGGGATATCTTTCCATTTATTTAGATCTTCCCTTTCTTTAACATGTTTTGTGTTTTTGAGGGTACAAGTTTTGTATTTCTTTTGTTAAATTTTTTTCTAAGTGCTTTGTTCTTTAAAATGCTATTTTAAATGGAAATGTTTTCTCAACTTTATTTTCAGATTATTATTAGCTTATTTATAGAAACAGTTTGTTTTTTATATTGATCTGTGTCCTGCAACTCTACTAAACTTGTTTATTAGTTCCAATAGTTTTTTAGTGGATTTATTAGGATTTTCTACATAAAAGACTATGTCATCTACAAATAGAGATATTTTTACTTTTTCTTTCTAATCTTGATGCTGTTATTTTCTCTTTCCTGCCTAAGTGCCCTGGCTAGAACTTCTAGTACAAAATTAAATAGGGGTTATGAGAATGAACATCATTGTCTTGTTTTTGATCTTAGGAGGAAGGCATTGGTCTTTCACATTATGGTATTTAAGTGTTTTTTTTTTTTTTTTTTTAAATCATGAAAATGTGTTGGATTTTGTCAACTGTTTTTCTGTCTACTGAGATGACCATGTGGGTTTTTCCTTTATTTTATAAATATGGTGATTACATTAATTAATTTTCTGATGTTAATCAACCTTGCATTACCAAAATAAACCTTACTTGATCATGTTGTATAATACTTTTTATATGTCTAGATTGGTTTGATAGTATTTTGTTGGATCTTTTTGCATCTATATTTATAAGAGATATTTTTCTATAGTGTTCTTTAATGATATCTGTGTCTGGTTTTGGTATTAGGGTAATAACCCCATAGAATGAATTAGGAAGTGTTCTCTTCTGTTTTTTTCAAGAGTTTCTAAAAAATTGCTATTATTTCTTTTTAAAATATTAGATACAATTTATTTGTGAAGGCATCTGATCCTGGGCTTTTCTTTGTGGGAAGTTTAAAATTGCTAATTCAGTCTCCCTATTTGTTATAGGTCTATTCATCTTTTCCATTTCTTCTTGAGTCCATTTTGGCAGTTTGCGTCTCTCTAGGGATCTGTTTATTTTATCTAAGTTATCTAATTCATTGCATACAGTTTTTCCATAGTATTCCCTTAAAACCTATTTTATTTTGTAAGCTTGGTAGTGATGTCCCTTCTTTCATTTCTGAGTCTAGTAATTTAAGCCTTTTTTCTTTTTCTTGATCAGTCTGGCTAAATGTTTGTCAATTTTGTTGATCTTTCAAAGAATCAATTTTTCATTCTGTTGATTTTCACTATTGTTTTTCTATTCTCTATTTCTTTTATTTCTGCTCTAGTCTTTATTACTTCCTTTCTTCTGCTTGATTTAGATTTAGTTCACTCTTCTTTTTTCAGTGTCCTAAGGTAGATGGTTAGATTATTGACTTGAGATCTTTCTTTTTTTTTTTTTTTTTTTTTTTTTTTTTCCCGGGCCC
>NW_020174693.1:1374576-1455896 GCF_003031525.2 Neophocaena asiaeorientalis asiaeorientalis
ATGGTATTATTTTTGTTTTAGGAGTTTTTTTTTTTTTTTTTTTTTTTTTTTTTTGTAGTACGCGGGCCTCTCACTGCTGTGGCCTCTCCCTTTGCGGAGCACAGGCTCCGGATGCGCAGGCTCAGCGACCATGGCTCACGGGCCCAGCCGCTCCACGGCATGTGGGGTCCTCCCGGACCGGGGCACGAACCCGTGTCCCCTGCATCGGCAGGTCGACTTTCAACCACTGCGCCACCAGGGAAGCCCGAGATCTTTCTTTTTTAAAACTATAAGCATTTATTATAATTTCCTTCCAAATGCTTCTTTAGTTGATACATTTTCCCAAGTACTGCTTTAATTGAATCCCATAAAGTTTGCTATATTATGGTTTTTGTTTTCATCATCACAAAGTATTTTCTAATTTTCCTTGTGATTTACTTCTTGACCTATTGGTAATTTTGAAGTATATTATTTAATTTCCACATACTTGTGAATTTATTAAATTTCCTTCTGTTATTGAGTTCTCACTTCATCCCATTGTGGTTGGAGAGCATTCTTTGTATACTTTCAATCTTTCCATTTCTATTGAGGTTTTTTAATGGTCTACCACATGGTCTATCTTTGTGAATGATCCATGTGTGCTTGAGAAGAATGTGTATTGTGCTTTTATGGGGTAGACTGTTGTATAGCATGTTGTTAGGTTTAGTTGATTTAGTGTCATTCAAGTCTTCATGTGCTTGTTGATCTCCTGCTTGGTTGTTCTATCCATTTTTGAAAGTGGGACACTGAAGGTTCCAACCAGTACTGTTGAATTGTCTGTTTCTCCCTTCAATCTGTCAGTTTTTGCTTTTGTATTGTGGAGACTCTGTTGTTAGGTGCATATATGCATGTAAGTGTTATATCTTACTGCTGGGTTGATGCATTTATTATTATTAAATGATCATCATTATTTCTAGTAACATATTTTTGTTTTAAAGTCTGTTTTGTCTAATATTAGAATAGCTATTCTAGCTCTCTTATGGTTGCTCTTTCCATGATTTAATTTCCATTGAAATGAGCTGGAGTGTCGGGTGAAGGAGTGGGTCATGGTTCAAATGCCACAGACTCTTGCTTTTCCTATGAAGATTTATTAGATTTTCTTAAATAAATGTTTCTCTACTTGTTGTATGCCATTATGATAATTTCCAGAGACTTCAAATTATTTAAAAAATAAATTTCACCAGTTATGGTTGTTTTGCTGGGGGGAAGATTCTTGGAGACTCTCATACCATCATTGTAGAAGTGGTACTCCTCAAATTTGATTTTAATCTCATCTCCATCTTCTCATCACCCCCACCATGTGCCTTTCCTTTCAGATTCAATTGTAACTTAAAAGACCTGAAGTGGGGAGGTTGTATGGAATCTGCTTTTGCATACCTCCTTCCATTTCCTTTTCTAGGTCTGGAAGAAGGGATTAAGGGAATAAATAAATGAATATTTATTTTTTAGTGTAACTGTGTGGTTACATTATCTTTTAATAAATTCTTTCAGCTTAACAAACTAAAGCAGATGGCCATTTTGTGCTATGTGGCAGCATCCAATCCTTGCTTTCTCGTTGGTGTGTAAATGTGAGTTTTGTGGAGGGGACCATGGGACCTCCTACTACTGCATGTTTCTCTGAGGTGGGAGACGTATATCTCACGAGTATATTCCAGAAGATCTCCAAGTTGATCTCAGGAGACAATGTGCTCTATGCAGCAGCAGAGATGGGGATCTTTCCAGGACTGAGTAGAAGATGAATGCCCCATTTCCAAGGATCCACCTTACCTGAGTTCTTCCTTTTGGTGGGGCCTCACTATTGAGTGCTTAATAGGGGACCAACAGTTTTAAACAGAACTTCGTTTTAATTTAGAACCAGAGTATAGAAGATTTTTAATGGTGCAGAATTAAATCAAGTCTAATTCTTAAAATCAATGACAAAGGATAGGTGTGTTAACATAAAATAAATTATAACTTTAAGACCAAGTTTAACAAAGGTGAAAATTGTATTCCCATTATTGAAATGTTGCTTAACTAAGCAAGAGTAACTCTCAAATTCACTATACTATATAAAATACTTTATCTTTCTTTACTTGGAGGAGGGTCAGCCTTTATTTTCTATTCAAGCCTTCAACTGATTGGATGAAGTCCACCACATTCTTTTCTCAGTCTACTGATTTAAATGTTCATCTCATCCAAAAACACTCTTACAGAAACACCCAGAATAATGCTTATCAAATATCTGGGGTACCTTGTGGTCCAGTCAAGTTGACACATAATAACTGTTAAACTTCCTCAGTCTCTCCTTTCTTCCCTTCTTGCCCCATCTTCCTGGCTGTAACTGCCCAGAATAGAGCTTCCGTTGCACTGAGTTGGGTTGTAGAGTGTATGAGCATGCTGTGCCTCAAATGCCACTGATTCTTCTTATTCTTATCAAGATTTATTAGATTTTTCTTCAATTATGTTTCTCCATTTGCTGTATGCTGTTAGGAGAACTTCTGGAGACTTTAAAATTTTAAATTCATCAGATAAAATGAAATCCATCCTCCCTTCCTTCATTCCTTCCTTCCTTCCTTCCTTCCTTCCTTCCTCCAACACATGTTTATTAGGGCCTCTAGCCCTGCCAGAGTCTCATTAGGGGAAAGTAACTTATCCACCCATCCTTGTTTATCAAACTCTTTGAGGAATAACTTGCAAAGATTGGAGATCCAAGAACTCTGGATGTGGACACTGAATGCCAGCCCTTGGATTCCCAGTGAAAGGTGTGGCCTGGAAAAGAGGTTTACATTGGTAAGCATCAGACAAGGTCTTTTTATAATGGAATGTTTACTTCAAAAATCATCTGTATTCTGTGATTTAGAGGAGTATACATAGGTGAAAATTATGCATTTATTGATTTCAGTATTCCACATTCTGGCTTTGGCCCCAATTTCAAGATTTGAATTCTTTTAAATTAATACAGATGCTGTACATTGTTGTCTTTTCTTTTAATGCATTTAAGCAGTAAATGCATTAAAGCAGTAACCAAGTGACTATAGTTACTGTCTTCTGCAAAGAGTGAGTTTTTGTTATTTGATTATGTTTTTGAATATTTTGTATGCCTAGATAGAGCTAACATTTCATTTTATAGATATTATACATTGTGGGTATTAAAGTAGTGATGTATTTAGATTTTTCCCTGTAAAGTATTTATGTTCCTACATTAGGAAATTGAATCATGATTTTGTAACTTTCTTTAGTAAAAATAGCTAAGAGAGTTGTTTTGAAACTAGTGGGAGATGAACCGTCTCTAATTCAACATTTTAATCATGGATACTTGCGGGGGTATCTTTTGGAATCCAAGTATTAAGAATAATTATTAGCTCCTGAAACAATGGGCATTAATTGTGTGTGTTTGTCCGTGTGTGCGTGTGTGTGCGCGTGTGTGTGTGTGTGTGTGTGTGTGTTTATGTTCAATTCAAGAAATGGAGATTAAATGTACTCTATGTCCAAGAATCTGTGCCAGGGTCACAAAAGTCATCCATCAGCTTTCAGTCTACTTGGAGGGTGGGGAACATGTAACTAAGATGGTAGAAAGCCTAAGAAAGTCCCTTCATAGGTTGGAATAAATACTAAAGAGAATAAATAGGTTGGAATAAATACTAGAGAAGAGAATAAGTGCAATTTGTTGGAGGGCCCAGGATATGCACAAGGGAGGTGATATTGAGATTATAAATATACACAGTTTGAGAAGGAATTAATTGCTTCCATGTTCTTTGCATTTTCATTACAGTATTTGTCTCATTCAGCTTTAGCATACTTCATTATTTGTACTTGCTTCTTGACTAGTTTTAAAGCTTCTTGAGGACAGGGACCTTGTCTTAATCATATTTGCTCCATATGCCTGCCATTCCTTTGCATCCTTTCATCTAATCTCCACGGCAGTTGCTAAACAAATGTTTGTTTAATTAAATTTAGCACTACTATGAAGAGAAAATTATTCAGAAGCTCAGAGCTCTAATCTATATGGGTCAAAATACCTTTGATAAGAGAGTTTCAGATAAACAGATAAATCCTGTGAAGTAATTAACACTTCCCTTTGAAAAGCAATGTGGGCCCAGATAAAGTCAGAAGCTATGAAAATATTTTTGAGTAGCAAAGGGGATGTGGCAGGATGTCCTTGTCTACAGATACACAGGAGAAAAAAGGTAAGTGGTGCTTGTAACAGATAGTACTGATGTACTTATTTTGTACCCATGAGTATAGATTTAACTGTTGCTTAGGATTAACTGTAGTGCCCACCTCCCTATGCAAGGCTGTGTTATAAGGTATGAGTAGATAAAGAAAACTTGGTTCATGCCCACAAGGAAGTTTTCAAAGTATATTTACCTCAGAAACATAATATCAGCATTGCTTCTCTTGCTTCTGCCTTCCCAGTTTCTCATTAGTTGATTCTCACTACCCAGCATCAGCTATGTCCTGATTCTAAAGCTCATCCTGAGCGAGGCAGAAATATAGCCTCATTTTCACTAATCAGAAGGACTTGAAAATGAGTCCCACTCTTGGACCTGGGATCCAGGACCCAGGCAAGGGCGCTGGGCCATGTTGCTTTCTTGAGTCTTAACAGTTAGATTTGGAAGGGACACTGTTTTGTCACCACACTGCTGGAGTTGTACTTTTTGCTATTCTTTTGCTTTTATCTGGTCTGGCACCTTCCTTTTCCTGGACTTCCACCTTACCTCCCACTCTTCTGTCAGCCAAATCTCTCTGTCCATTTCCTTTGGCCCTCTGGCCCCAAACATCAACCTGCTTGGTTGCATTCAGTCTCTTTCCCTGAGGGTTAGGGCATCATCCTGGTGTATCAGACTGCAGGCCCCAACTCTAAAGGGAATGGATAGAGCTCCCAGCACTGCCATTATTGTCCTCTTCCATTTCCCGAGAGTTCTTACTCTCCTCCTTTTTCAATTTGCTATTCATGTGCACTCTGTCAGACCAGCTCACCCAGGAATTGTGCTGAGTTTTCTGGACTCCTTGGATTCTAAGTCTAGACAGCTGCCTTTCCCTGGGCCAGCCTCTGTAGCTGGGCCAGATGCTGTGCTATTCCCATCACCATTCTTACCCTACCTGGTTTCTCTCCTCTTTCTTCCAGTCCCATGTTTCTGAGGTCTCTTCAAACGTAAAGCTCAAGTGCAGGTAGGTATTGCCAAATCAATCTTGTATTAAATGATGCTTCCAATCTCGATAAAATAGCAAGTACACATATGTATTCAACTGAAAATCCATCCTCTTTAAATACTAACTTTGTGTCCAAGCGTTGGTATTTCTTTCCATCCATCCCTCCATCCATCCATCCTTCCAACTGATACTTAGCAAGGAACTACTGAATTCAAGCCATCTGGCTCAAATGATGACTGGTAAATTTAAGCCATACAAAAACTCTGAAGATAAAACTCTGCTAGCCTCAGAGTTTCTGAGATGACAACATGAATTCTTTATATTTTCTGCAATATAATTATGAGTTATAAATTCTAGACCATGAAAGTAACTTTGAGACTAAGTGTATTTTAAGTTCAAGTAATAAAAATATGATCTCCACTCTATTATATGGGATTTTAAAGCTAACTGTTATGTGTCAGGTACTTTACATAGTTTATAAGTTTTATCATTATCCACAATTTAAGATATGAAAATAAAAAATGGAGGCTCAGAGAAAATTAAGTAACTTGTCCAAAGTCAATTGTCAGAAAGGAGTGGAGAAAGAGTAAAACTTAAGTATTTCCAGATCTAAAGTCCAGGTTCTTATATCTCACCATATCACCTCTCTAATATTTAATAAAGATTAAAAGCAGCATTTGAATTTTTAGAATATGATTCTATTAGAATATTTTATTATTTTTTCTTTAAAAATGGTGCTTTTTAAAATTCACCCTGATAAATCTACCCTTACAAGGTAATGTTACATTGCCATCTCCAGCCCCAGCCCTGCCCCCTGTATTTGTTTAGCATTTACATAATCAGGAATACAGCTAAAGAAAGGGGTTTGACCAGTAAAAGGAAACCACATGGCTTCACTTCTGCTCAGGAACTTTGCTTGTGGTACAGTATTTCTGCTCCTCACTCAAACTTTAACAGCTCTGAATTTTTGCCAAATTCTAACGTGACCATTATGTGGTCTCCCAGTCCATAGCAGCAAGTGATGAGGGTGATGAGGGCATATAACTGCAGGAAATCATAGCTGCCGTGTTTTGATGAGGAAAAGTGGGAAAACTATAATAGCAGGCAAAGGGACTAAGAAAACAGTATTTAAGAGACCATTTATTGTCAGACACTAGGTATACCTGCCTCAGTATGGCATTGTTGTATGATAATTGCCTCTTTACAACCATTTTGAAGGAAGCTGGTGCATAGGGACACACATACTGATGACTTTGGGAACCAAGTGAAAAATTAAAATATATTGCAGTTGTTTTTCTTGGAAGGCAGGAAAGTATATACTGCATATAAGGGTGCTGAAATCCAAAATGGTTTTAGGGCTTCAAGGAATGAGCTTCTATTACCTGAAAAATTCATTTGTTTGGAATATGCATCCCAGTGCTACCTCTTACCCTCTCTGTGACCTTAGGAAATTTACTCAGTTTCTCCTAGACTGTTCCTGTCTCTTTAAAACGAGGCTAATAGTAATGATGATAGGTCTGTTGTGAGGATTATATCAGGTCAAGTGTTAACACAACTCCAGCATGTGGTAAGTACTGAAAAAAGAGTTTGCTATTAAATTTTAGGTTCTGTCCGTTCACACTTTGCCCATGTTTTTACTTGGGTCCATGGATTTAGGTTTTTCGAGTTTCAGAGTTAAAAAAATTTCATCCTTAGAGGTGTGTTTATTAGGGAGTTTGCTTACAGTATCTTGACATCCATCCTTGCCTGAGTTCCTTATTACTTCTTACAGTTACATGAGACTCACTTACGTTTCTCATCTCTTTTTTTCTCACCAGTCACTCCATAGGAACCACATGGCAGCCATGATCTAGTTTAAAGAGCACTAGGCCAGCCTCCAGAGACCCAGATTTCATTTTGTCTCTGCCGGTAACTCACTGTGTGAACTCGGATAAGCAGCTTAACTTCTCTGGGCTTTTTTAGTCTGAGTTACTCCCTAATATTCTTATCACCTGCTTTTATAGCATTTTCTATCAGTCTTTGGAACTATTTAAATGCTTTCTTTGGATAAATTTAAATATATTCATACTATAGTGTTTAAGTATATGGACTCTGGGGTCAGTTTGACTAGCGCCAATACCCTTTGTGAGGGTAGATGAATTACCTAACTTGTCTGTACCTCTTTCTACTTATTTATAAAATGGAGATAAAAGTATTACTTTGTAGGTTTGCTGTAAGTATTAAAAAACTACTAATACACCTGCAGCATTTGAAATCATGCCTAGCATATAGTAAAAGCCCGAGAAGAGATACGGAGATGAAATCATTTTTAAAGAGCTGACAATTTAGTGAGGAGATTAAAGCATACACCAGTAACAAGGAGGAGTATGGTACATATTCAATAGTGGAGAAATTGTAGAGTCTGATGGAGCATGGAGGAGGGAGCAATTAATTTCTACTGAAAGGCCCAGGGAAGGGCTCATGAATTAGGTCCACTGTGGTCTAGGTATGGAGGAGTGAGCTGGATTCAAGGGAATGATTTCTTGGTGGAAGAAACAAGAGGAATCAGATGAGAAAACACAGAAAGTACCTGATATGCAGCTCTCTTTAGCTGCAGTGTTGATGCTGAATGAGGGCGTGAACTGGGAGATGAAGTTGGGAGAGTGGTCTGGGATTAGATCAGCAAGAAGTTTAGTGCTTTGCTAAGGGGTACGGAGTTGACTCTACGGGCAATAGGAAGCATTGAAGGCTGTTGAAGCGATATGATACCATTCGTGAGTTAGGAGAAAGACTCATGTGATTCTGTAAAGGAGAAATTAGAGGAGAGAGAAACTGGAGTCAGAGAGGACAGTTAGAGGCCATTAGAATAGTCTAGTGAGAGATTGTGAGGGTCTAAATTGGAGAAGTGGTTGGGGGTGAAAAGAAGGGCTAGAACTGAAAGCTGGGAAAGTAGATGCTGTCTTGCAAATTCTCCCTGAACATTTTTCCTTTTTCTCCAAGCTATGGTTCCTCCTGTCCACCTACCCAGGTTCTGTGGAATTCCTTCTATGGTGATCCCGCTGTACTCAGTAACTCATGTGTACCTAACCACAGGGTTGAATGGCAAGACCTCAGTGAACTAGGAAGCCGACAGCTTTTATTCTCACTTGTTTAAGGTAGGGGATATTTTAGAAGCAGAAGACAATCACACAACAAAGAGCTTTTGTGTAATTGAGAGGCTTCCAAGCAATAATTTGAAAGTCTTCCTTTTCTTATAGGATACCGAACTATTGAGAGGTGCATTTGAACTTCTTCGTTATATATTTGCAGTGGATACTGTGTAATGGTAATTTTGTGGGGCGCATTTTGTAATGCAGAATCTGTTGTATGGAGACATTGTCTTTCATCATTGCCTGGGTTTATGTAATAGCAAATATGAAAGGGAACATCTAGAGCAATAGAATTAACTATTATCGGTGGCATCTATGCATTGCAAGGCAGATGTTCTCTCTGCTTGAAAGAGTACACTTTAAGCAATTGAAGGTCACTGGGATTCTCTTTAATTAGTCATACCTGGTCTGACAAAAGAAGGTGAAGTTCATGAATCTGTGTGAAATGCGAATCAGAAACCAATCAGTGAGCGCCGATGAAACAGAATAACAAAAGAAGATCAGAACCAGGTAGAAACATAAAGTTAACAACTTTAGAGAGACAGCAAGGCCCTGATGAGAAGAGATTGCTATAGTATGGTTCTGGGCTTCATTAACAATTATTCTGCATTGACATGTATGATTATGTAGGTATATGTACATCTATACATATAGATATATGCATAGATGTATATACATGGTATATATCTATGCACGTACATCAGTGATGAAAAATTCATTCAACAAATGTTTACTTAACACTGTGTGCTAGATACTCTCCTAGGTACTGAGGATAAAACAGTCAACGAAAACAGACCAGGTCCTGAAGAGCTTATATTCTAGTAGGAGAAACAGACAATAAATATATATCGAATCAGGAGATGATAAGCTCTAAGAATAAAAATAGAGAACATGTTAGGGGGGCAGAGAATGAAAGGCAGAGGGAAGGTTGTGTTTCATATAGTATGTTTATAGTAAGGAAGGGCCTCCTTAGTGTGGTGATATCTGAGCCAAGAATTGAAGAAGGCTTGCAGAGATCTGGGAAGGAAAAGTGGTCCAGCCAGAGAGGACAGGAAGTACAAAGCCCTCAGATGAGATGTCTTGGTATTTCTGAGGAACAGCAATAAGGCAAGGTAGTGGGAGCAGAGAGGGGTAGAGGAGATGCTAGGAGACAAGGTCAGAGGAACAGCTAAGTCTTTCAGGCCTTTGTAGGACATAGTAAAGACTTGGATTTTATTCTGAGTCAGATGGAAGCTTCTAGAAGCATATTATTAGTATGTATGCTAACCACATAGAGTTAATTTTATAACTTGCATCTAATTCTTCATGATCCTATTTTTACATCTAAACATCCCTAAAATAAGAGATGTCCCCATCTAGTCCTCTTTTGTCTTGTTTGCCTTCTTCCTGTCAACAGTGCCCCAGCACACTGCAGAGGCGGCTCTGGATGCTGTCCTGGGTTCTGCCACTGTATCCTTGGGTAGCTTTAGTAAAACACTCTTTTTTTTTTTTTTTTTTTTTAATCTTTATTGGAGTGTAATTGCTTTACAATGTTGTGTTAGTCTCTGCTGTACAACAAAGTGAATCAGCTGTATGTATACATATATCCCCATATCCCCTCCCTCTTGAGCCTCCTCCCACCCTCCCTATCCCACTCCTCTAGGTCGTCACAAAGCATCAAGCTGATCTCCCTATGCTATGCAACAGCTTCCCACTAGCTATCTATTTTACATTTGGTAGTGCATATATGTCAATGCTACTCTCTCACTTCGTTCCAGCTTCCCATTCCCCTGCTGTGTCCTCGAGTCCGTTCTCTATGCCTGCGTCTTTATTCCTGCCCTGCCACTAGGTTCATCAGTGCCATTTAAAAATTAATTAATTAATTTTGGCTGTGTTAGGTCTTCGTTGCCGTGCACGGGCTTTCTCTGGTTGTGGTGAGTGGGGGCTACTCTTCGTTGCGGTGCACGGGCTTCTCATTGTGGTGGCTTCTCTTGCTGTGGAGCGTAGGCTCTAGGCGCGTGGTCTTCAATAGTTGTGGCATGCAGGCTCAGTAGTTGTGGCTCGTGGGCTCTAGAGCTGGCAGGCTCAATAGTTGTGGCGTACAGGCTTAGTTGCTCCACGGCATGTGGGATCTTCCCGGACCAGGGCTTGAACCCAAGTCCCCTGCATTGGCAGGCAGAGTCCCAACCACTGTGCCACAAGGGAAGTCCCAGTACCTTTTTTTTAGATTCCTATATATGCATAAGCATACGGTATTTGTTTTTCTCTATCTGACTTACTTCACTCTGTATGACAGACTCTAGGTGCACCCACCTCACTACAAATAACTCAATTTCATTCCTTTTTATGGCTGAGTAATATTCCATTGTATATATGTAGCACATCTTCTTTATCCATTCATCTGTTGATGGACATTTAGGTTGCTTCCATGTCCTGGCTATTGTAAATAGAGCTGCAATGAACATTGTGGTACATGACTCTTTTTGAATTATGGTTTTCTCAGGGTATATGCCCACTATTGGGATTGCTGGGTCATATGGTAGTTCCAATTTTAGTTTTTTAAGGAACCTCCATACTGTTCTCCATAGTGGCTGTATCAATTTACATTCCCACCAATAGTGCAGGAGGGTTCCCTTTTCTCCACACCCTCTCCAGCATTTATTGTTTGTAGATTTTTTGATGATGGCCATTCTGACCAGTGTGAGGTGATATCTCATTGTGATTTTGATTTGCATTTCTCTAATGATTAGTGATGCTGAGCATCTTTTCATGTGTTTGTTGGCAATCTGTATGTCTTCTTTGGACAAATGTCTATTTAAGTCTTTTGCCCATTTTCGGACTGGGTTGTAAGACACTCAGAACTTAGTTCTCCTACCAAGAAAATAGGAGTACTCTCACCAAATTCACTTTATTAATGATTTAACAAGAAAAAAAGAAATAAAATAATACCCAAACTCATGATCTAATAATATTCTTTGTCTTTACATAATTGCCACAGGGCTTAGCATGCAGTAGGTATTCAATAAAAACTTATGGAATTGAATTAGGTAAAATGGGAGAATATGTAAAATGCTCTCCAAGTTTCTTTAGGGCTAATATAATTTTATTTGCTTAGCTCAAAATATACTCTTTCTGGGGAGCATGACTCTTGATAGCCAGAAAGTGAGTTATTTTTGTTTTCCTAATGCTTTTATGACACTCTTTTTTAAGAGTTTATTTAATTCTTTAAGTTAGAGAATGAAATGGTTCATTCTGCTTAGATTGGACTTTTGATGATGCTACAGATAATATATATATAATTATTCCTTTCACAAAATTTCACCAAGAATCTTAGCACATGCCTTCTCTTATAAAGCTTTGCAGAAAGTTACATACTTCTTTTGTGTCCTTTGAGTCTAGCTTTTTTGATAAATTGTTTGCAAAAATGGCCCGGAATTCTTCCTCTCTCTATAAGCATGCCCTTTTGTGATGTGACTTTGCAGCAACTGCCATCAAGAGGTGGTATCACTTTCTCTACCACTTGAATCTGGGCTTGCTTTGCCAGTGGGACATTAGCACATGTGATCCAAGTAGAACATTCAAAAATATAGCACACAGGACCCTCCCTAGCTCCTCTTGGTAACCCTGTTACTACTACTATGTGGATAAGCTCAGGCTTACTTGATGGATGATGAGTAACATACGACCAGTTACTTTTTTTTTTTTTTTTTTTTTTTTTTTTTGCGGTACGCGGGCCTCTCACCGCTGTGGTCTCTCCCACTGTGGAGCACAGGCTCCGGACGCGCAGGCTCAGTGGCCATGGCTCACGGGCCCAGCCGCTCCACGGCATGTGGGATCTTCCCAGACCGGGGCACGAACCCGCGTCCCCTGCATCAGCAGGCGGACTCCCAACCACTGCGCCACCAGGGAAGCCCCCGACCAGTTACTTTTTTTCCTGCTGGCAGTAGACAGGCAACCACAAGACATGCCAATGAGGCTATTGTCAGCTAACTGACACATGATTGAGTCTGACCAACAACATGTGGACCAGAGATGAATGGTGTCAGCTGAGCCTAACCCAAATTGCTAATCCACAGAACTGTGAGCAAATAAATGTTTTAAGTGCTAAGGTTGGGACAGAAAAATCTAACTGATATAGCTCATATCCCTATTTGTTTATATTCTGTGAACCCCAAAGTGTATTTTCTTTTTGCTTCTCTTTTCTCCAAAACACACCCTGTGGTAGAGACATAAGGCTTCTGATCATGAGCGCCAACGTATGGCAGGGGGGTAGTTTCCCCCCACACCACCAAACAATTCTCTGACACCAGCTGAGTGTCCTACAATTCAGCTGAATTCTGACACCACTACTTGGAGACAGCATCAAATTCCACAGATTAAGGGCTCAGTCCCACAAGACTGTCCTCCACCTCAGATGCCACTTGCAAATCCAGGTTGTTACTTGTACTTCTGACCAACTGGCTATAAACCAGAAGTTCTCATGACTTCATCCACGGGTTCAATAAATTTGTTCGAGTGGTTTGCAGAACTCAGGAAACCCATTCACTCACTAGATTACCAGATTATTACAAAGGATATTAAAGGATACAAATCAATAGCCAAATGAAGAGATACTTAGGGCGAGGTACCAAGCAAAGGAGTTGCTGTCCCGCGGAGTTTGGGCTCGGCATGTGGAATGTTCTGATTCACCAACCTGGAAGCTTTCTGAACTGCTTGCTTTTGAGTTTTCGTGGAGGCTTCATTACATAGACATGATTGATTAAATCATTGCCCATTGGTAGTTGATTCAACCTCCAGCTCCTTTCCTGTCCCCAGAAATCAGAGGGGGTGGGACAGAAAGTTCCACCCCTTTATCTAAGGTTGGTTCCCCTGGCAACCAGCCCCCATCTTTAGGTGCTTTGTAAAAGTCACCTTATTAACATAAACCCAATTGTGGTGAAAAGGGGCTTGTTATGAACAACAAGACACCCATTTCACCTTTATGGCTCTGAAGTGATTTTAGCAAGAGGACAAGAGACCAAAGATACTCCCATTGCTCTTATAGCTCAGGAAATTCCAAGGCTTTTGGGAGCTGTGAGCCAGGAACCATGGACAAAGATCAAATACATCAGAGAAATGTATTTTGGTCATCTGAGTAATATAGACAGATATTTCTTATATCACAGTGTTGTAGACAGCTGGTCCCCCAACATCCACTTTTTTCTTTTTCTTTATTAATAGACCTCCCCACTTCCTCTACCTCCTCATATTTGAGTTTTATCTGGGCACACAGCTGTCTGGCTTAGACTAAATTTCCCAGCTTCTCTTGTGGCTAAGGTGTGGTCACGTGACGATGTTTTGTCCAGTGGGCTGTGAGTGGGAGAAATGTGTGGTTAGAAAGCTGCTTGTTCTTCACTCTCTCTTCCTTCCTCTCATTTTCCCCTCCTCATTTTCTCAGGCTGGCATATTGAGTCACCTTAGACCCAGAGATGGAAGCCACATGTTAAGGGTAGCAGAGATAACCCACCAGCTCAGGTCCCAGAATGACTTTGCAAATCAGATCTAGTTACCCATCCTGAACCACTTGCCTACCGCTGGTGTGTTACGTGAGAGAAAAATAAACTTCCATGTTAAGTATGCCACTATATTTTCAGGTCTCTTTATTATAGCAGCTTGACTTTTACCCTAACTCATGCTTAACATTGCAGACCCAAACACATAAACACACACTGCCTAATACAGTACTTAGAACTCAGGAGCTCAGTAAATGCTAGATTCATGCACTTATTCAATAACAGTGACTGAGCTCCTATTGTGTATTAGGCAGAAAGTTGCACAGATAATTGCTTTTTTTTTTTTTTTTGGTCGGGAGCTAACAAATGAGAAGGGAAAGATAGAAAAAAATTAACATAAAAGGGAAATTAAAGGTGATGAGAACTGTAACAGAGGACTCTGTCAGGGGTGGTATCCAGAGAAAATGAAAGGATTTGGACATCTCTTAAAAGTTTGCCGCAGTAGGATGAAACACAAATCATGAAACGAAGCATCCATTCAACGCAACTGTACAATTTCTTTCACAGAGTTTGGAGCCTCCTCTCACTTGTTTCTGGGTCACTGACCTTGAGCTGGGACGGGGGTAGGGGATGGCTACTGGCTTACTGTTTTCTCACTTCAGACTTCCAACACTAGCTTTTCAAAGGGTTTTGTGTGTCGGGTGTAGGGGTGGCAGTAGGGACGAAAGTTAGGTTTAGAGGATTACTGACAATCCTGTAATAACTTTTGAAATAGCTTTTCAGATCAATTCCCATTCATTTCCAACTTTACAGAGAAAAGAGGACCAGGGAAGGATCAACAATTATGAGAAAAACTAAGGAAAAAACTTCACTCACCACAACTGGAAATGGAAGATATCTCTTTATTCTCATATCCCATTTTCTTTTCCCCACCATCTCCTGTGGTTTATTTGTGTTTTCCTCCTATCATCCACAATGATGTTTATTTTATATTGAGAATATCCTGGGAAGAAGATACTAAGCGAGAAATCATTGCAAAAGTTCCAGAAGAGAACGTATATAATATCTTGGGTGTTAACTAAGAGATGCTAAGCATGAAGAAGAAATTGTGTCAAATTAGGTAGTCCTGTCTGTTTTGTCTAATTGCACAAAATCTCCTGTCATGCTCATTTGCAGTAGTGTTGTTTTTTATTTTGAGTTATAATGGCCTTGCTGTTTATGAATAACTTGCCCAAATGTGGCCTACATTTTAAAAATACCTTTCATTTTCAGGTTGTAGGGTATATGCCTTAATATAAATCATTCATCCTCTGTAAGCCTCAGTTTCCTCATCTGTAAAATAACTAGATGATCTCTGAAATCTCCTTTGGGCCCCAAATTCCACACTTTGAATTCCCTTATAAACGTTGATTAAAGTCTGGTGACAACTGTAGCTACAATGACAATAGAATAATGAAGCATATTAACATTAGTGTTAATGCAGTAATCAGCTGTGTTTTGTTCCATATGGCAATTTATTTCAACAATTAAGCCAAACTCCATCTGTTTTGGCATACACAATTTTTCAGACGGGTTCCTGAACCACATCTCTGGAAATCATTTCATGTTTTTCAAATATTGCTACCATCAATAAATGACAACTGTGCAGAATCTTTCTGATTAAAAAAAAAAAAAAATCATTGATGGCAAAGCCCATCTTATTTGACAAAGCGATTGTTTTGCTTATTTGATCTTACAGATATGTTGCACGGTCTAATCAATAGACCCAGAAAAGGAAGATAGATCTCGGTGTCAGCATGGAGGGAACATGCATGGGGTGCTGGATTCTAGATCAGGTAAAGCAAACCTCAACACTGTCTGCAGTGGATTTCAATTTCTCTGACCTGAGGATCCTGTTGGGATAGGCTGTGCCTCAATCTGTGACAGAGACAAGACAAATGGTACATTCCACACATCTGGCAAGGGTGCCTTTCTTTGGCTTGGGTTGAGCTGCATTGACAGAATAGCAATAGGGAACATTTGTCTTTATCTTTATAACACTTGACAAGAGGCATGATCACTGCTGTAAGGGTATCAAAATAAAGAAAAAAATGAGCTGTCCAAGAGCCCTGTTATTTATCACATTCAGAAACACTAACCCAGACTAGCAGGATAGAAATTCCTTGTCAAATTGCCTCTAAAAATCATATTTTCCTCCCAAGATAGTATGTGAAACCCATGGATCTCACCTGTGTTCCCCATCCCCTGTTTTTGCAAGTTGGGGACAGTCCCCTCCTGGCCCAAGCTGTCCCTCCATAGCATGGGAGTTGCCTCCATGTGGCTCATTGCATGTCCCAGCCTGACAATATGCACACCATTCCCTGCATGTACAGGAAAAACAGGAAAAAAAAAAACCCTGCTAGCTGGCAGCTTATTAACAAATATTGAATGTATACAGCAAAAATTCGATTTATTTTGCAGCAAGTGTTAGGATGTCTCCAGGTAAATTAGAGCCAGAGCTGACTTTGTTCAACCCCTTTATTTATTTTCCCGTTCCTTGTTTCCTAATTAGGCAGGCTTTCTTCTGCTTCACAAACACACTCTCTGCCTAAATCATTGCAGGTCTATTGAATCCTGAGCACAATGGGCTTATACATTCATATTAATACCTTGATAAGGAGGTATAATCCACCCTTTTGCATAAAGCCGCCAAATAACTTCAAGAATGATTCTAAATGCCTTTATGACACAGTATGTATTTTCCTAGTCTGAATTGTGGGGTCCTGCATGTACTATTGCCAATGAATTTTCCAAAGAAGTTGTGAACGGTAGATGGGTCTAAGAAGTGTTTGCTTTGAAAGGCCACCTCCCTCAGTGTATGGCACCAAAGTCTTTCTCTTTTCTTCGAAGTGTTCTCTTTCAGCGGGCACTTGCTCACAATCCCTCATGGAGAGCAATTCAAGAATTAAATCAATGGCCATGTCCTAAAGTTTGTTTAGAGTTCAACATTTTACTTGGCTTAGCATTCTTTTGCAGGGTTTAGAGCAGTTCTCAACCTTGGCTGTCCATTAGAATTATATGAGGGGCTTTAAAAAAATGTTGATGCCCAAACCCCTTGCCAAACCAATTGAATTAGAGTATCAGAGGGTGGGACCAGGGCACTGGCATTTCTAAAAGGCTCTCCAGGTGATTCTGATGGGCAGCAAAGTTTAAAAGCCATTGGTTTGTAGGGTTTTTATCATTAGAATATATCTAGAGAAATCTTGTTTAGTCATTCAGTAAGTATTTGAATGACTACTATCCATTAGGAAAAAAACTATGCACCTTTATGTCTTGGGGGTTCAAAGATATAAAGGAATTTCTATGTTCTCAAATTAGCTGGTAAGTCAATAGAGGCCATGAGGTTGTCATTCTTTCCACACATATTGATCCTATTACGTGTTACAAGCACTGGGGAGTCAGCCGAATCCAAGACAGACAAGGTCTCTGCTCTCATTGAGCTTGCATTCCAGTAAACACATTTTAAAAATAGGTACTGGGCTTCCCTGGTGGCGCAGTGGTTGAGAGTCCGCCTGCCGATGCAGGGGACGCGGGTTCGTGCCCCGGTCCGGGAGGATCCTACGTGCCGCGGAGTGGCTGGCCCGTGACCCGTGGCTGCTGAGCCTGCGCGTCCGGAGCCTGTGCTCCGCAACGGGAGAGGAATCCCCTGGTGGTCCAGTGGTTAGAATTTGGCGCTTTCACTGCCAGGGCTGGGGTTCAATCCCTGGTCAGAGAACTAATATCCCATAAGCTTCACTGCATGGCCAAAAAAAAAAAAGTACTGGTGAGCTCTATAAAGAAGTGAATACAGAGGTAATATGATAGAAAGTGGCTGGGACAGGGGAAGAGTTCTGGGATGCTTCTCTGAGCAGCAGGCCTGAATGATGTGAAAAAAACAGTCAAATGAAGATCTTGAGGGATTGAGTCCCGGGCAGAAGGAACACCAGTGCCAAAGTCTTGAGGTAGGAGCTAGCAACTGCATGGAGCAGAAAGAAGCCAAAGTCCTCAGAGGAGGTGAGAGTCAGAGATGAGGTTAGAGGTAGATAGGGGGCGTGAACATGCTGCACAAAGGTAACCTTACAGAGAGAAGAAAGCAGGCAAGAGTTGGAGGTGCAGATTAATGGTTCTGAGCATTAAGAGAGAAAGGACTGTTGCTTTCGTAGGGCCATTGGGTGTTCATAGAAAAGGTGGTTTTGAATTGTACCTTGAAGGAGATTGCCTGAGAAGCTGGAGGGGAAAAGCATTTAAAATAGAGGTATTTCTCTGTAAAGACATAGAAGGTATGACAGTCTAGAGTATGAACAGAGAATAGCAGATTGTCCAGCTTGACTGGAATGGATACATGAAGCAGTCATGGGAGCTTATAAGTTGGGATAATAAAGGACTTTGTATGTTGAGAGCTTGGACTTTATGCTAAAGACAGATGGAAACCCAAATATATTTTATGCTTATTTCTTCATCCTTATATCTGGCCAATTCCTGCCTCGCTCCTTGTATCTCAGCAACTCCAAACTTCTCCTAAGCACCCCACATCCCATACATACATACTTACAGCACCATGCCAGTTGGGTCTTTGTGATTGTCATGCCCTCTGTTCAGAATATTTTTCCCATACCCTTGGGCTCCTCCTTGTCAGCTAGTCAATCTGCTGCTCAGTCTTTGAGTTAGCCACAGTTCCTTCAGGAAGGTGTCTCCGACCTTCCTTGTTGACTCCATAAAATGAGAGGCATATTTCCTTAAGGGCACTTGCCATGCTGGGTCACTCATTCTTGAGTGCTAGAAAGCAGCTCTTTACAGAGTGTTAGGTACTGTTCTGGGTGCTTGCGTTACACTCTAGTTGATAGATGGGCAAGAAACACTGAACATAACAAGTAAGCAAATTATATAGTTTGTTATAAGATAGTAAGTATGGCAGGAAAAAGTAGTTCAGGATATGGGTGTGGTGCAGGAGGGTAGATTAAAATGTCAGTAGGTCTAATTGAGAAAGCAAAATCTGAGCAGAGATTTAGATTGAACAACGATTCCAGTTTGCATGAGACGGAGTCGTTTCCTGGGATGCAGGATTTCTAGTACTGAAACTAGGATAGTCCTGGGCAAACCAGGATGGTTGGTCACTCTGGAACAGTTTGTTAATATTTGTCCTATCTGCTAGTTTTACACAGCTTGAGGATAGGTTCTAGAGAGGCAGTGTAACGTAGCTTAGATTACAGGCTTTGGAGTCAGACTGGCTGGATTCAAACTATGGCTCAAACATTGTGACCTTGGACTAATAAGATTTTTAACCTCCCTGAGATTTTGCTTCTTCATATATGAAATGGAAGTAGCTGGTACAGAATAAACAGTCAATAAGTGTTGCTGTTATTATTATTCATAGTGCCTAGCATGGTCCTTGGGGGCAGGTACTCCTCAATAGATGTTTACTGAAGGAACAGATGAATAAATGACAATCTACCATGTACCAGGCACTGGGCTAATCTCTGGATGTACAAAAATGAATAAGGCATGATTTCTGCCTTCAAGAAGATCACAATCCAGCAGGGGAGACAAACATGCAAACACCATATTTTGTCACACAACTGCGGTCTTTCTCCACTGTTGCAATCCTTCCATTATGCACTCTTGTCTTTTTTTGTAGGGCATATAACCTTCTAATATACTACATAATATTCTTTTTTTTTCCTACATAATATTCTTATGTGTCACAATTATTCCCACTGGACTGCAGCTTCTTAAAGGCAGGGACCTTGGTTTTGCTCATTGAGATGTCCCAAGTGCCTGGAAGAGTACCTGGCACCAAGAAGATGCTCAGTTAAGTTTGGTGACTTAATGGATGGAAGTTCCATTTCATGTGATAAGAGCTTTAAAGAGGTATGTACAAGGTGTGGATGATTCCTTCTTTTGGACAGAGTCAGGGAAGATTCCACAGACAATGTGGTGTTTTATGTTGACCTTGAAGGATTATAGTGTTTCTTTAGGAGGAAAAGTAGGATGGTATTTCAGGCTCAGAGGCCAGCAGGAAGGCCTGCTAGAGCCAGGAGAGCCAGGAGAATGCAGGGTCATGGAAGACAGAGAGAGGGATTAAGGGAGTGACTTTAAGAGAATCTGAAGCAGTTGAACACAGGGGAGGTTTAGGAGATGTTTCAGCATGCTGGTGGAAAATGGATCAAAGGATGAAGCAGTGTGTGGAGTGACGGTGTGGAGACCAGTGTGTAGTTACTCAAGAATATGGCTGAAGATGAGCTGGTAACTTGAGAGAGGACGATCTTAATTTTTAGTGAAGTAAGATCACTTGAGCATGTTAGTAGGCTAAGAGGAAATAGCCAACAGAAGAGGCAACAGAATAGACATAGAAGAGGGCACAATTGATGTAGTGAAGTTCTAGAAGGAATAAGAAGGGATGAAATTGAGAGCACAGAGAGAGAGAGAGAGTTTGCTCTTTCGTTTTCAGAAACTAGAGGTAGGGAGGAGAGGATGGGCATTTTACCACTTTTGTGGAACCCAATAATGATTCATCATGGAAGATGGTATTGTTATAGAAACTGAGTCATTGGCAACTAAATTGAATTCTATTACCTCACTTTATGTTGGATGACAGTTAAGAAATGTGGCAACTTTCTTCAGGGGAAGTGTTTAGAAAAAAATAATTTTTTTAATTGTTGGAAAACACAGAGCATTGTATTGGAATTTTCTGACTAACTCAGAATTTACAAAACACCATTTATGTTTCCAACCATTGTTAAAAATGATTGCATTTTTTTCTTTCATGAGAATGATAAATTGAAAGAACATTTTGTTTTTAAAATTTTGAACTGATTCAGAAGCTTCTCCAAATTTTAATTAGAATTATCCCGAGTTGCACAGGTAGATACAGATGGTGTAAGGAATTGGGATTAATGGGTATGGAATTTAGGATGTCCATGGAGAGAGCCTTTTTTTCCAAAAAAAACTCCCCAATTCCAGTTGTAGCAAAACTATTTGTGAATCGAGGATTTCAGTTATTTAGCTTTTACTTATTTTTGACTTTTGTATTACATGCGAAAATTAACTTCTAGAAATTAGGAAATGGAAGATTATAATAATGAGTAACCGGGTTTTGCAAGTTAAATTTTCGCTTATAAATTTTGTATTGGGTGGGTAATCTTTATATTCTGCCATCAGCCAAAGAAGTGGGTTGTCTCTGAATATAACTATTATATTATCAGACATAATAGTCTTTTCCTCAAGGGCAATTTCTCAAACAAATGATTTCAAAATCAATAAACACCCTGTAGCCTCCTGTTTCAGAATTTACTTATTCATGAGATGCTTATCTCTCTGTAAATTCCCAGGAAGAATTCTTATTGCTTAATCTCACCATATTGGATTGAATGTTTATCAGTTTAAAATTAGTTCTTATTAAATTTTCTTGGCAACTTTGTAACCGTCTCAGGGGTTTCTCCCCTAGAGAGTTATACTTACTTTTAAATCTTACATGAGTAGAAACTCATTTTAACATCCTGAAAATCATTAAACATTGGCCTGCCCATTTATAATGGGTTGCGTTTCAATATAAGTCGGGGCAAAGGCCATATGCCTGCAAACAGTGCTTTTTAAAGAGACTATTTTGTATGGCTGCATGTTTTCATTATTAGACACTGACAGTCTCCATCACTGACAGGCAGTGACAAATTGAAAGCTGAAGCCGGGTAGAGGTTGGTGTAGGTATCTTCTCATTTTTCACCTTGAAGGCTGTTTCTGCTGTCCTTTTGTTTGGTCACAGTATCATTAGTAGCTTCTTTCCAAATCTAGGGATGTGATTGGATGTCTATGGAATTATATTACCACATACGTGGCCCGGTAACTAAAGAGGAATGGATGGTCTGCTCTGACCGCCTGGTTGTGAGAGAGGATGCCTGTTCAAGATGGTGAGCACCTCAGAAATAATGCTCTGCTGTGGGCTCATTTGAATAATCTCTCCACTCATTAAACACAGCTGCAAGGCAAGAGGCAGCAGAGTTCAAAAGGCAAGCCAAGGGAATATATTAGTAATAGAATTATAGTTTAAGCCTTAAGGCATGTTTCCACAATATTTTTGTACTCCATTAATTACAGCCAGAACACTCTTGTCACTTACTAAAAAAAAAAGTTAGAGGAATATTTTGACTAAGAAACCTAAGTAAAATGTATATGTTTTATAAAAGTGTTAGGTAGGCTGCAATTAAATTTTAAGACAAACTCTGGAAGTTATCCAACAAGTCATTTCCTTATTGTATAATATAAATCCCTGGTGAGCTGGGATTAGAAACTGTCGGGTACAATTTGGCTTCCAGCGTCACTTTACCCTCCACACCGTACACGGGTGTCTTCATACAGCCTTCTGTGTGAGGATAGCTCTGTGTGTGTGTGTGTGTGTGTGTGCGCGCGCGCGTGTGTGCCTTCATCTGTTGGGTGATTTCTGGTCTAAATCCCAGAATGCCTCTTACTCATATCCACTCAGAACATCACATTTATTATAGGGCTAGAAAATATTTAATGGAAGAGAGAAAATAGTGGAAATAAAAGGTGGAAACAAAAAGCAGAAGTTTCCTTTGGAAGGCTTCACTGGCAGTTTTTCTCCTGTTTTTGAAGTTCAGCGTCACTTTGGGCTCTTCTAGAGTTGCAGGCTCTCAGATCTTGTTTTTGCTCTTGATATATCCCCACCCCAATCTCATCCACCACACCATCTTGCCTGGATGACTCACCAACATGACTTTTTAAGATATTAGGAATTTGATGTATTTAAATTCTGAATGGTTTAACTCTGAATCCAAGTCTATATCTTCCCTAGGGTCGGGAATTGAATTGAGTTTTATTACCCCAGGGAAGCATGTCCTCTTCCAATACAAAAGCAAATGGCTTTCACATTGTCACAGAGTTTCTATAAGGATTTTAAGGATATATTGAATTCCAAGGGTGGACAACTCCATTCTTTGTCCTCTCCTCACACACCTGCATCAGTTGACAAAAACTGAGGGTAGATGTAGCACAGAGGATGTAGAGAGATTTTAGTTCTCCGTTTTCTCTCTCATTTCCTTATTAAGCTCTTCCTAAGGCATGATGCAAACTGGTGAGCCAAAGAGGTTTTTTGTTTTGTTTTGTTTTTCTAGGCATCTTATTCATCTAGCGTTGTTTGAATAAACAGTTCTTTGCAAGTGAATTTTCCTGATAACTGAATATAGCAAAGTTTGAAGAAGAGTAAACTGATAATTTGTCATTTACTTTCAGATTGGATCTCTGCCTCTATCTATGTGACTTTGTATGTGTTCAATGATAGGTAAGCAGTGAGTGTGGTAGGCTGAAAAATGGGCCCTCTACATCCTAACCCCTAGAGCCTGTGACTGTTATCTTACTGGGCTCAAAAAAGGGTCTTTATGCATGTGATTAAGTTAAGAATCTTGAGATGGGGAGATATCCTGGATTTTCCAGTTAGGCCCTAAATGCAATCACATGTATCCTTATATGAGGAAGGCAGTGGAAAACTTGACACACACAGAGGAAAAGCTGGTGTGGAGGTAGAGCAGAAGGATTTCAAGATACTGGCCTTGAAGATTGGAGTGATGTGGCTGCAAGCCAAAGAATGCCAGCAGCCACCAGAAACTGGAAGAGGCAAGGAATGAATTTTTCCCTAGAGTCTCTGGAGGGAGTGTGATCCTGATGACACCTTGATTTTGGCCCAGTGATACTGATTTAGGGCTTTTGGCCTTCAGAACTGTGAGATAATAAATTTCTGTTATTTTAAGCCAATAAGAATGTGGTAATTTTTTATAGCAGCAATAGGAAACAAATAGAGTAAGGGACTCACAGAACATCCAAACACTGGGGCCTACCAGCCAGGCAAATGAACCTCCACAGTGTCTAAAAGTTCCATTTTTGCAAATTATCTTCTAGGCTAGTTGGAATAGTCCAGCTGCCTGTTTCAAATTCAGCATTCATAAGCACAAAATATTTAGCAGAAGGAAAATAAGCCTACTGATTTTTTTTTTTTTTTTTTTTTTTTTTTTTTTTTTGCGGTACGCGGGCCTCTCATTGCTGTGGCCTCTCCCGTTGCGGAGCACAGGCTCTGGACGCGCAGGCTCAGCGGCCATGGCTCATGGGCCCAGCCGCTCCGCGGCATGAGGGATCTTCCCGGACCAGGGCACGAACCCGTGTCCCCTGCATCGGCAGGCGGACTCTCAACCACTGCGCCACCAGGGAAGCCCAGCCTACTGATTTAAAGACAATAGACCGAAAGGAAAATACAGACTTGGTACCCATTAGCTCATTCCTTCCTCTTATTTTTGGCCTAAAGGTACAAGTTCTTACAAACTGGGTGCTCTTTATCAGAAAGGACGTAGATGGCGTTAGATATGATACAAATAACTCTACTTGGCTGAAGATCCGGCTGCTGCTATGTTCCCATCTTTAGTTGCTTGCCATGTTCTTGTAGAAGTCATGAGTTGTTAACTTTGGTCTCAGAGTATCAGGTAGTCTAGCAAGATCCACACCACAGCATTCCCACCCCTAAATGAGGCTCTGATCTCTCACTGATCCTCAGGGAATAAAAGCAGCCCTAGTTTTTAAATGTCCTTTTCATCAAGACTGTTAAGTCAGAAGGGCAGAGATCTTTCTCATTGGTCAGTTTTCTCCTAAGACATCTTACTGTTGGCTCCACTAGCTCCATTTCACTTAGGGAGATAAGCTGCATAAAGAGAATACATCAAAACATCTCTTTGGCTAGACTGATGAAGCTAGAATAATATGTATATTCTAAGCAAAAAGAATCTGAACCACTGGACTGTGAACATATCTGTGTGGCTTTACTTCTCTCTGGAGAGTAAGAAAGTTGGATCTTTCGCTGGACAACCTCGATAGCAGAGGCAATGCCTATTTTACATTTTATTCTTCAAGTTTGGAAATCATGAACAGAACTTTAAGAACTATTCCATGTATCTCTAAACATAACTACTACCTAGGCAGCAAGACCTCACTAGTTTAGAATGATGATGTGAGGGTGGAGGAGGCCATCAGCAGCTGATAATATGGTTGTGGGAAATTTTTAAAGAAGAGCACTTTGTTGTCAACTAGAATACATACTAGACAGAAAGATATAAATGTACGCTAGTCAGTGGAGTAAGGCAAGTCGAATTTAAAAATTCTTTCACACTGGATCAAAAAGATAAAAGTCATTTAATATGCAAAAATGTATTATGTCTCTTCAGTGGTCTAATCTAACACATCTGGAAGCAAGTGCATGAAGAAATCTTTCATTTCAAGAGCTTTTGGTTCTATATAACTACTGATTTTAAACTAGGTTCCCTCACCAGTGAAATCCCCAAAAGGTTTTCTAGGAATGTATTATTTTGACCTTCCATAATATATAAAATGGGCAGACACCACGTTTGAGGATCAAAATATCTGTCCTTTCATTTAGAACTGAGCTTATCATAAGCATCATTTTCACATACTGCCTGTTTAGTCACCTCCTTTCCAACTTCAACTCAATGCAATTTTTCTTCTCGATTCCATCAGAATTGTTCTTGGAAAGAAGAGCAGTGATGTAGTTACTAAACCCACTGGACTATTTTAGTTCTTATTTTATTAACTTGGAAGAAGAGTGTGATCTGGTCTCTGCAGTGAGCCCAGTAACACAGCTTGCCATCTGCCCTAAGAAGAATTCTGCTGGACTGGAACAGTTATGGCCTGAAGCCTCCATCACCCTGATCATTGAGCCAAGCCTGATAAAACTCCCTGTTCTTCTTTCAGGACCTCTTCTGGGCAGGGCCAGTACTTTGGATAAGAGTAAGACAGAGCAATGTAAGCTCTGATCCAAGTCAATTTCCTGGGGCACCAGGGGAAGTCCATGGTTCCTTCGGGCCAATTGCTAGAAACATGAAATAACTATATTATTTCATAGAGCCTAGGGCACTTTTTATTTATTTCTTTATTTTTTTTCCTCACATTTTAACATCTTTTACAGTCCATAACATTTCAAATCACTGTTAGCCTGGTTTGACAGTGACTTCTTACCTGAAAAATTTGAATTTCCAGGGGGTGGGGGGAGATCTTCAAGATGGAGGAGGAGTAAGACGTGGAGATCACCTTCCTCCCCACAAATACATCAGAAATACATCTACATGTGGAACAACCCCTACAGAACACCTACCGAACGCTGGCAGAAGACCTCAGACCTCCCAAAAGGCAAGAAACTCCCCACATACCTGGGTAGGGCAAAATAAAAAACAGAGAAAAAGAATAGGGACAGGACCTGCACCAGTGGGAGGGAGCCGTGACGGAGGAAAGGTTTCCACACATGAGGGAGCCCCTTCGTGGGCGGAGACTGTGGGTGGCGGAGGGGGGAAGCTTTGGAGCCACGGAGGAGAGCGCAGCCACAGGGGTGTGGAGGGCAAAGTGGAGAGATTCACGCACAGAGGATTGGTGCCGACCAGCACTCACCAGCCTGAGAGGTTTATCTGCTCACCCGCCGGGGCGGTTGGGGGCTGGGAGCTGAGGCTCGGGCTTCGGAGTCAGACCCCAGGGAGAGGACTGGGGTTGGCTGTAGGAACACAACCTGAAGGGGGCTGATGCGCCACAGCTAGATAGGAGGGAGTCCGGGATAAAGTCTGGAACTGCCTAAGAGGCAAGAGAACATTGTTCTGGGGTGTGCGACGAGAGGGGGTTCAGAGCACTGCCTAAATGAGCTCCAGAGACAGACGCGAGGTGTGGCTATCAGCATGGACACCAGGGATGGGCATGAAATGCTAAGGCTGCTGCTGAAGCCACCAAGAAGCCTGTGTGCAAGCACAGGTCACTCTCCACACCTCCCCTCCTGGGAGCCTGTGCAGCCTGCCACTGCCAGGGTCCCGTGATCCAGGGACAACTTCCCCAGGAGAACACACAGCACACTTCAGGCTGTTGCAATGTCACATTGGCCTCTGCCACCACAGGCTCACCCCGCATTACATAACCCTCCCTCCCCCCAGCCTGAGTGAGCCAGAGCCCCCTAATCAGCTGCTCCTTTAACTCTGTCTCTCTGAGTGAAGAACAGATGCCCTCAGGTGACCTACATGCAGGGGCAGGGCCAAATCCAAAGCTGAACCCCAGGAGCTGTGCGAACAAAGGAGAAAGGGAAATCTCTCCCAGCAGCCTCAGGAGCAGTGAATTAAATCTCCACAGTCAATTTGATGTACCCTGCATCTGAGGAATACCTGAATAGACAACGAATCATCCTCAAACTGAGGCGGTGAATTTTGGGAGCAACCGTAGACATGGGGTTTGCTGTATGCGAGTGACCAGTTTCTGATTTTTGTGTTTATCTTGGTTTAGTTTCTAGTGCTTGTTATCATTGGTGGATTTGTTTATTGGTTTTGTTGCTCTCTTCTTGGTTTTTCTTTTTTTTTTAATTTTAAATATTTTAAAAATATTATTAAATTTTTTTTTTATTTTAATAACTTTTAAATTTTATTTTATGTTTCTTCCTTTCCTTTTTTTTACCTACCTTTTCTTCTGAGCCGTGTGGCTGACAGGGTCTCGGTGCTTCGGCCAGGTGTCAGGCCTAAGCCTCTGAGGTGAGAGAGCTGAGTTCAGGACATTGGACCACCAGAGAACTCCTGGCCCCATGTAATATCAGTCGGCGAGAGATCTCCCAGAGATCTCCATCTCAACGCTAAGACCCAGCTCCACTCAACGACCAGCAAGCTCCAGTGCTGGACACGCCATGCCAAGCAACTAGCAAGACAGGAAAACAACGCCACCCATTAGCAGAGAGGCTGCTAAAATCATAAGTTCACAGACACCCCAGAACACACCACCGGACATGGTCCTGCCCACCAGAAACACAAGATCCCGCCTCATCCACCAGAACACAGGCACCATTCCCCTCCAACAGGAAGCCTACACAACCTACTGAACCAAACTTACCCACTGGGGGCAGACACCAAAAACAACAGGAACTGTGAAACTGCAGCCTGTGAAAAGGAGACCCTAAACACAGAAAGTTAAGCAAAATGAGAAGACAGAGAAATATGCAGCAGATGAAGGAGCAAAGTAAAAACCCACCAGACCAAACAAATGAAGAGGAAATAGGCAGGTTACCTGAAAAAGAATTCACAGTAATGATAGTAAAGATGATCCCAAATCTTGGAAACAGAATGGAGAAAATACAAGAAACATTTAACAAGGACCTAGAGAACGAAAGAGCAAACAAACAATGATGAACAACACAATAAATGAAATTAAAAATTCTCTAGAAGGAATCAATAGCAGAATAACTGAGACAGAAGAACGGATAAGTGACCTAGGAGATAAAATAGTGGAAATAACTACCATAGAGCAGAATAAAGAAAAAAGAATGAAAAGAACTGAGGACAGTCTCAGAGACCTCTGAGACAACATTAAACGCACCAACTTTCGAATTATAGGGGTCCCAGAAAAAGAAGAGCAAAACAAAGGGACTGAGAAAATATTTGAAGAGGTTAAATTTGAAAACTTCCCTAATATGGGAAAGGAAAGAGTGAATCAAGTCCAGGACTTGCAGAGAGTCCCATACAGGATAAAGCCAAGGAGAAACACACGAAGACACATATTAATCAAATTACCAAAAATTAAAAATAAAGAAAAAATACTAAAAGCAGCAAGGGAAAACCAACAAATAACATACAAGGGAATCCCCATAAGGTTAACAGCTGATCTTTCAGCAGAAACTCTGCAAGCCAGAAGGGAGTGGCAGGACATATTTAAAGTGATGAAAGGGAAAAACCTACAACCAAGATTACTCTGCCCAGCAAGGATCTCATTCAGATTCAACGGAGAAATTAAAACCTTTACAGAAAAGCAAAAGCTAAGAGAATTCAGTACAACAAAACCAGCTTTACAACAAATGCTAAAAACACTTCTCTAGGCAGGAAACATAAGAGAAGGAAATGACCTACAATAACAAACCCAAAACAATTAAGAAAATGGTAATAGGAACATACATATCAATAACTACCTTAAATGTGAATGGATTAAATGCTCCAACCGAAAGACATAAGCTGGCTGAAATGATACAAAAACAAAACGTGTACATATGCTGTCTATAAGAGACCCACTTCAGACCTAGGGACACATACAGACTGAAGTGAGGGGATGGAAAAAGATATTCCATGAAAATGGAAATTGGGTCAAAGAAAGCTGGGGTAGCAATTCTCATATTAGACAAAATAGACTTTAAAATAAAGACTATTACAAGAGACAAAGAAGGAACTACGTAATGATCAAGGGATCAAACCAAGAAGAATATATAATAATTGCAAATATTTATGCACCCAACATAGGGACACCTCAATACATAAGACAAACACTAACATCCATAAAAGAGGACATCGACAGTAACACAATCATAGTAGGGGATTTTAACACCCCACTTTCACCAATGGACAGATTATCCAAAGTGAAAATAAATAAGGAAACACAGCTTTAAATGATACATTAAACAAAATAGACTTAATTGATATTTATAGGACATTCCATCCCAAAACAGCAGATTACACTTTCTTCTCAAGTGCTTATGGAACATTCTCCAGGATAGATCATATCTTGGATCATAAATCAAGCCTCGGTAAATTTAAGAAAATTGAAATTGTATCAAGTATCTTTTCTGACCACAATGCTATGAGACTAGATATCAATTACAGGAAAAAAATCTGTAAAAAAGTACAAACATGGAGGCTAAACAATATGAATTAACCAAGAGACCCCTGAAGAAATCAAAGAGGAAATCAGAAAATACCTAGAAGCAAATGACAATGAAAACAGGACGACCAAAAACCTATGGGATGCAGCAAAAGCAGTTCTAAGAGGGAAGAATATAGCAATACAATCCTACCTCAAGAAAGAAGAAACATCTCAAATAAACAACCTAACCTTACACCTAAAGCAATTAGAGAAAGAAGAATTAAAAAACCCTGAGTTAGCAGAAGGAAAGAAATCATAAAAATCAGATCAGAAATAAATGAAAATGAAATCAAGGAAATGATAGCAAAGAACAATAAAACTACAATTTGAGAAGTTCTTTGAGAAGATAAACAAAATTGATAAACCATTAGCCAGACTCAACAAGAAAAAAAGGGAGAAGACTCAATTCATCAGAATTAGAAATGAATAAGGAGAAGTAACAACCGACACTGCAGAAATACAAAGGGTCATGAGAGATTATTACAAGCAACTATATGCCAATAAAATGGACAGCCTGGAAGAAATGGACAAATTCTTAGAAATGCACAACTTTCTGAGACTGAACCATGAAGAAATAGAAAATATAAACAGACCCATCACAAGCACTGAAATTGAAACAGTGATTAAAAACCTTCTAACAAACAAAAGCCCAGGACCAGATGGCTTCACATGCGAATTCTATCAAATATTTAAAGAAGAGCTAACAACTATCCTTCTCAAACTCTTCCAGAATATAGCAGAGGGAGGAACACTCCCAAACTCATTCTACGAGACCACCATAGCCCTGATACCAAAACCAGAAGAAGATGTCACAAAGAAAGAAAACTACAGGCCAATATTGCTGATGAACATAGATGAAAAAATTCTCAACAAAATACTAGCAAACAGAATCCAACAGCACATTAAAAGGATCATACACCATGATCAAGTAGGATTACTCCCAGGAATGCAAGGATTCTTCAATATATGCAAATCAATGGATGTGATACACCATACTAACAAATTGAAGGAGAAAAACCATATGATCATTTCAATGATGCAGAAAAAGCTTTTGACAAAATTCAACACCCATTTATGTTATAAACCCTCCAGAAAGTAGGCACAGAGGAACTTACCTCAACATAATAAAGGCCATATATGACAAACCCACAGCCAACATCACTGTCAGTGGTGAAAAACTGAAACCATTTCCACTAAGATCAGGAACAAGACAAGGTTGTCCACTCTCACCACTATTATTCAACATAGTTTTGGAAGTTTTAGCTACAGAAATCAGAGAAGAAAAAGAAATAAAAAGAATCCAAATTGGAAAAGAAGAAGTAAAATGGTCACTGATGCAGATGATATGATATTATACATAGAGAATCCTAAAGAGGCTACCAGAAAACTGCAAGAGCTAATCAATGAATTTGGTAGAGTAGCAGAATACAAAATTAATGTACAGAAATCTCTTGCAGTCCTATACACTAATGATGAAAAATCTGAAAGAGAAATTATGGAAACTGCATTTACCACTGCAACAAAAAGAATAAAATCCCTAGGAATAAACCTACATAAGGAGACAAAAGACCTGTATTCAGAAAAATATAGGACAGTGATGAAAGAAATTAAAGGTGGTACAAACAGATGGAGAGATATACCATGTTCTTGGATTGGAAGAATCAACACTGTGAAAATGATTATACTACCCAAAGCAATCTACAGATTCAATGCAATCCCTATCAAACTACCAATGGCATTTTTCACAGAACTAGAACAAAAAACTTCACAATTTGTATGGAAACACAAAAGACCCCGAATAGCCAAAGCAATCTTGAGAAAGAAAAATGGAGCTGGAGGAATCAGGCTCCCTGACTTCAGACTATACTACAAAGCTACAGTAGTCAAGACAGTACGGTACTGGCACAAAAACAGAAATATAGATCAATGGAAAAGGATAGAAAGCTCAGAGATAAACCCATGCACATATGGTTACCTTATGTTTGACAAAGGAGGCAAGAATATACAATGGAGAAAAGACAGCCTCTTCGATATACGGTGCTGGGAAAACTGGACAGCTACATGTAAAATAATGAAATTAGAACACTCCCTAACACCATACACAAAAATAAACTCAAAATGGATTAAAGACCTAAATGTAAGGCCAGACACTAAAAAACTCTTAGAGGAAAACATAGGCAGAACACTGTATGACATAAATCACAGCAAGATCCTTTTTGACCCACCTCCTAGAGAAATGGAAATAAAAACAGAAATAAACAAATGGGACCTAATGAAACTTAAAAGTGTTTGCACAGCAAAGGAAACCGTAAACAAGGTTAAAAGATAACCCTCAGAACGGGAGAAAATATTTGCAAACGAAGCAACTGACAAAGGATTAATCTCCAAAATGTACAAGCAGCTCAATATCAAAAAAAATAACTCAATCCAAAAATGGGCAGAAGACCTAAATAGACATTTCTCCAAAGAAGATATACAGATTGCCAACAAACACATGAAAGGTTGCTCAATATCACTAATCATTAGAAAAATGCAAATCAAAACTACAATCAAGTGTCACCTCACACTGGTCAGAATGGCCATTATCAAAAAACCTACAAACAATAAATGCTGGAGAGGGTGTGGAGAAAAGGAAATCCTCTTGCACTGTTGGTGGGAATGTAAATTGATACAGCCACTATGGAGCACAGTGGCGGCTCCTTAAAAAACTAAAAATAGAACTACCATATGACCCAGCAATCCCACTAGTGGGCATATACCCTGAGAAAACCATAATTCAAAAAGAGTCATGTACCACAATGTTCATTGTAGCTCTATTTACAATAGCTAGGATATGGAAGCAACCTAAATGTCCATCGACAGACGAATGGATAAAGAAGATGTGGCACATATATACAATGGAATATTACTCAGCCATAAAAAGAAATAAAATTGAATTGTTTGTAGTGAGGTGATGAACCTAGAGTCTGTCATACAGAATGAAGTAAGTCAGAAAGAGAAAAACAAATACCATAAGCTAACATATATGGAATATATATAAAAGGTTTTGAAGAACCTAGGGGCAGGATAGGAATAAAGATGCAGACGTAGGGAACAGACTTGAGGACATGGGAAGGGGAAAGGGTAAGCTGGGATGAAGTGAGAGAGTGGCATTGACGTATATACACTACCAAATGTAAAATAGATAGCTAGTGGGAAGCAGCTGCATAGCACAGGGAGATCAGCTTGGTGTGTTGTGTCCACCTAGAGGAGTGGGAGAGGGAGGGTGGGAGGGAGACGCAAAAAAGAGGAGATATGGGGATATATGTATACATGTAGCTGATTCACTTTGCTATACAACAGCAACTAACACAGCACTGTAAAGCAGTTATACTCTAATAAAGACGTTAAAAAAATTTCTTTTTGAATTTCATTCTGCCAATCACTTGGGTTCATCATCAACCGAAACCACTTTAAACTCCTTCCTTTCCCCAGCACCTCCCCAGACTCTTCCTTTGGGTCAAACCTGCTTGGTTGAATATGGCTCCACCCCCACGTTTGTTTTTCCTAATAACACCATCAGCATGGGGTGCTGGCACCCCCCTCCCCATGACTAGATCAACCAGGAGTGGCGTTGGTCTGTATTGAACTTATTAAAATGTACAGTTTAGTCTTTATTGAAATTGACTTTACTCCTACCTGGTCACTGGGCTGGCAAGAATACACAGCAGTTTACACTTCCACCTTCCTCTCCCCCTGTTTTATCTGTCTCTCCTTGTACACCAGTATATACCCTAAATTTACTAATTTAAATCCTTTTACTTCAACCAGCTAGCTTTGGAACTTTTCTTTTCTGCTCCTATACAAGAGCACATCTCGCATAGCTCAAATCACAGTGCTGACACTTCCTACATCTTAGAGTGTCCTCTTTTATTCCTTGAGACAATTTTCTCCTGGTCTTTCCCCTACTACTCTGGCCACTCCTGACCCTTAAACGTTGGTGTTTCTCAGGATTCTTCCCTAGGCCCCTTTCTGGTCTCATCTGTATACCTTCTCTGGGTCATCTTATCTATACTCTTACAGTGACCCGTACTCTCATCTTATACATACTCCTTTTTTTTTTTGGCTTCGCGGCACAGTCTGCGGGATGTTAGTTCCCCAACCCACGCCCCTTGTAGTGGAAGCATGGAGTCCTAACCACCGGACTGCCAGGGAATTCTGTCACCTTATCTATATTTTTAATTTTGAGCGTTACTCTGATGACTTCCCAGTCCTGATTCCTGGTCCAGTCCCTTGGCTGAACTCTAAACCCATCTTTCCAGTTTCCCTCAGACATCATTCCCAGGCATCTAAGACTCAATAACTCTAAAAAGGAGCTCAGCATCTTTCCTACAGATGTATACCCTCCTATATTTCTAATCTTGGTCAGCGGTACCATTGTTCAGCCCTTTGCCCAGCCCCCAAACCTGGTCATCATTCTTACTGCATCACTTACAATTAGCTTTACAGGCTAATTACTTATTTGTCTCTCTAAATCTCATTTTTTCTCACTTATAAAACCGGAATAATAGTGCCTATTGCAT
This sequence comes from Neophocaena asiaeorientalis asiaeorientalis, assembly GCF_003031525.2. Taxonomy (NCBI): domain Eukaryota; kingdom Metazoa; phylum Chordata; class Mammalia; order Artiodactyla; family Phocoenidae; genus Neophocaena; species Neophocaena asiaeorientalis. The sequence continues at coordinate 1,408,615 of NW_020174693.1, forward strand.
AGACTTGTAAGGACTGTACATATATGCATGTAGCAGTTAGCATAGTGACTGATCTATAAGTGCTCAATTATACTCAATTATTATACTTCATTCCTTCCTTTCCAACAACCCCACATCCAGTTGATCATCAAATCTTCTTGTGCCTATCTCGTAGTCCATTTCTACGACAGGTGTCTGTCTAATTTACCCACTTCTTACATCCCCATTGCTAGGATTTTAGTTCAAGTCACCAGTGTCCCTTAGGCAAATTATTTCAACGGGTTTCTTGCCCCCTGTCTTGCCATCTGTCAATCCATTTTCCACCATTCACCCAGAATAGTCTTCCTAAATCATGTATCTGATTGTATAACACCTCTGCCTAGAAACCTTTACAACTCTCCACCGTCCTAAAAGTGCCCACATGCCTTTATAGGGCCCCCATAGCTTGGCATCTGCTTATCTGCCCTGCCTTATCACCCTATGCTCTGTCATTTTTAACAACAGTGATAGACATGTGCCAGTCTCTTTGACTCCATGTGAACTTTGAACTTGCCTTTCCTCTTGAAATCCCTTACCTCTTTCTCTTTTCCTGGTTAACTCCTATTCATTGTTTAGATACTGGTTCCCAAATCTGGGTTACCTGTACCTCTGTATGCACTTGTTTAGCACTCAGATCATACTTACCACTTCACGCTGTGATGAAATCACCCATTTACCTTCTCCTGGGGCTACAGGATTTAATAGATAAAAATACAGGACACCTAATTAAATCTGAATTTCAGATAAATAATGAATAATTTTTAGTATATGTATGTCCCAAACAACTCTTCTCCTACTAGACTGATCTCCCTTGAGGGCAGGGGACATCATTGTTCCCAACACCACTGCACACACTTTAGTCACTGTTGATGAAATAAATAAACTACTTAATGAAGTCCAAACATAAATTCAGTACCTGTATATTATGTGCGGACATGATCCAGATCTGTCATTTTAATGCTTGGTTAATCATGAAACACGTTCTCTAGTCCCGTTGTCTATATTTCATGTGTGTTTTAAAGCAAGCAGAGAGCTTAGGAACTGGCCCTTCCACCACAATTTGCTTTTGCATGCATGATTTGAAATGCCCATGTTTGGAATCGTCACTATGTCAGAATGAAGTTGAAATTTCAACCGCAATTTTCATTGAAAAACAAAACGAAGCAAAAACATAGCTTCCACAACCCAACTGCCTTTTCCTTTTTGATCAGTTTGAAGGGCTTTTGTTCTCTCTAATACAAGTGTTTTCTGTTCATGCATAGCAAAGACATAATCTAATCTCCAAGGTTTATTTGCCAAAAGAATCACTAGATGTGGGAAGGAGCTAGGGTTTGAATTTTTATTAATTTAGGATGCAAGTTCACCTGAGAATTACTGTGCCGATCTCTCAGAGGAACCTTTTCAAAATAAAAGCATAACTAAGGGAAAGTTCATAGACATTTTCCAACCTGTGAACTTACAAGGTTTAGTTAGCCAAACACTCACATTGTGCAGACTGCATGGAATAGAAGCAAACCCAGTTTCAAGGTAAATTCTTCATGCTTTGAAACACTCAATGCCTTCCTTTTAGAGAGAACAACAGAAGCCCTCAGCTATTTTATAAAATTTGAGAATACCGTGGAGTCTGAGCTCTCCACTCTCTCCTGTGATTGGCCAATTACTCTCTCCTTCAACTATGCTTATTCAGTGGTCTAGTTTAACAAATAAAATGCTGCACTGCTTTCAAAGAAGGGACAAAACACCTTACTACATTTTCCAATATACTATTCTCAAGGTAACCACAGGGATCATGCCCTAGAGTGTTCTGCAAATGAGATGAAACAGTACGTTCCACACTCATTAAACAAATCTTTTACTGCTTTTGGTTAACAATAATACCAACATCTTTTAGTCTTTTTGGTGGCTGTATGATTTACACAAGTCTGAGACCAAAAAAGCATTCTACAGGAAAAGAAAGGCATGCACCAACCATGTTTCCCAGGGGATCAAACACATTAAAATCAAGAGGCAGTCTCATTGTAGGATTTAATTGAACTATTTTTCAGTAGCTGGTATTTAGTTTGTTTTACGTATATTTAATGTAGCTGTAAGTAGGAAGACTATGAATTGGATCTCTGGGCTAATCATGCTGACGTGTTCAGGATGAAACTCGGGGGGCTTTGCGTAGTGGAGTTCTGTGGTCAGGTTAGCACTGAGTTATTGAGTTTCTGAGGTTGAAGATGGGCCGGTCAGTGTATGCTTTTACAGATGAGGAAAAGAAAATTACACCTGGAGGCAACAAGAAGAGTCGAGAGTAATTTGCAGTGAGTGAGCAAAATGAAATGCAGCAGGAGATCGAGTTTGTTTTCACCAGGAGGTGTCACTGTTGTCAACACACATTACCGGAGGTGGAGGGAAGATAGAAGCGGTGGCTAGCATCGTTTGACAATAACAGAAGACAATTTTTTTGAATCCCTCTCTCCCTCCCTTTCTTCTTTGCTTTGGTGCTGCAGTTTACATCTGTTACACCTAATGGGTGTGTTAAAATGCTGTTATTTACACCAGGAAGAACAATTCAGTGTTGAGGGAAGAATGGAAAGGGACTCGTGTAGTTTTGGGGTTGCCAATTCAGATACACTGTAGCTTTTCTCCCCCTTAATGACTTAATGGTTTTAAACTAATGAAATTTTAATACTGTAAAGTTGTGAGAACTGACCCTTTTGCATCTCTGGATTCCTGCACAACGCAAAAAAGTTGCTTACAATTATCCATAATAGGTAGAATGAATGGTTTTCTCAGTTCATGCTCTGCGCTATTATTTAGGTTTTTAAAAATGGCATTGGAAACTTCTGAGTTATTTTTATTGTTGCTCACGCTGAGGTCAGAGAATTTGAGTTGAGACTGGATTTATGTAATCCAGCCGTGTAATCTTCTTTGGCAAGTTATCTACTCTGCCAAAGCCTCAGTTTCCTCATATAAAGTGAGGATAATAACATTATCTGTTCTCATAGGAGTATTGGGAAGATTAAGTGAGAATAAGTGAGACAATACATGCAAAGCACTTAATGCAATGCATGCCATGTAGTTAGATTTCAACAATGGTTGCCTTTATTATTAACTATTAATATTGACATCTGGACAAGATGATGACAGAGAGGTCATAGCAGAGTCTAAGAGTCATACTCCAAGCCTCACTAACTTGTCTGTCAGTTGTCCCTATGGAATTTGGAAAAGACGTTCCGCCCTTGTTTTTCTTCACGTTGCCAAACCTGGCCCTGCTCTTCATTTGGTTGATATTTTACAAAACTTGCTGATGAGGCTTATTGAGACATTATCCTTTGTTGGAAGATGGTGATTTGCTTTTTCTCTCTCCTCTCTGCAGGTCCAAGTTCTTCCCTTCCTTCAAGCTCCAGATCAACTTCTACCTTCCACATGCAGCCTTCCTTGTCTTTCTTTGGCTGAATCTCTGTAGCACTTAGAGTCTATATTCAAAAGCTTGATTACTAACATTACTGTTTTTTTCCCCCTTCTAATAGTGTTAGGTGTGCAAACCCTACTTCCTTAAGTAGCTTTTCTGTTTCTTGACTGTCATAAGGACGTTTGTGTCTTTCCCTTATTCCCTGTGGTGCCCAGATTAGTCTGAAGGCACAGGAGGGACTGAATACATTTTTGTCATTGGTTGATTTATTGAAAGTTCAGAATGTCAGGGAAACATGTTGAACCAAACACAAGCAAGTAGTTTTGCCACTCTAAGTAAAATGCAGGAATTCAGTGGGGACTTGGGATTGAGGGTGGAAAGGTAGACTTTGAGAGAAGTCAGAAGGAAAAAAAAGTATTGGGCTAGAGCTACAACTGATGGATAAAGGCAGCCCTATTTGGAAGAGACAATGGGTTCTTTAGAAACAATGCTGGAGTCCTGGTTTTGGGTTTTGGGTTTTGACTACATCACTACTGGTATGTGCCCTGGAGAAACCATGTAACTTCTCTGGGCCCCTGTTTCTTTGATTATAAAATGAGAAGCTTGGATTAGATGACATCTAATGCCCCACTGGTTCTAAAACTGTGTTTCTAAGATAAGAGGAATAAGCAATTTTAGACAATGCAGGGTGAACAAATTCCTGGGATTCCAGAAGTTCCTTTTCTGTCCCCCAAAGTGTAAAAGAAATAGTGTGGGATGAAAGACTTATCCTGCTCTATCCTTGATTTGCTGTGTGCCACCCATTCATTCACCCAACAAATGTTGATGAAGCCCTACAATGTGGCAGGCACGGGGCTAGTTCTGGCGATGGAATGGTGGATGAAACTGACACGTCCCTATCCCTTGGGATTTACAACCTAGTGGGAGAAAAGAGATGCAGAAATGTAAAGCTACAGCTGTGATGAGTGCTAGGAAGGACATATAGATGATGGGTGAAAGGAATCTGACTTGGACTAGAGCCTGGGAAGGCTTCTGAGTGGAAATTATCTAGGAGACCAGCAGATGGAGGAAGAGAGCACCCGTGAAGGTGCTTTGGTGGAAGGTAGAATGGCAAGTTTGGAAAACAGAAAGAAGAGTGCAGTTGGAACTTAGAGAATTAAAGAGGGTGATTAAGATAACGTGAGAGGGATAGGGTCAGATTATGGGGGACCTTGTCAAACATGGTAAGAACACTGTTCTTTATTGTAAGAGCAGTAAGAAGCCACGAGTCGGAGAGTGGGGTGATCAGTGGGTGGTAAGTGGATTTGAGAGAGGCTGGAGTGGGCACGAATCAGATCAAGGGAGGAATCCAGGTGAGTGACAGCCACCGCTTTGTCGAGGGAGGAAATGCTGGAAACAAAGTGATACAGCCCTTCAGGTTCTCAGTTTCCTCTTTGCAAAAGAAAGGCTGGACTCAACGTTAGGATGCTTTCCGGCAGTGTCTCTGGTTTGGTGGAATGGAAATACTTTGGGGAAGTGTGTTGCTGTGTGACCACCTGACTGGTGTGTAGCATGCGCTCTCACATGCTGCTTTTGGGTGGGGCTTTTCCTGGACGTGGGGTTCTCTCTGAACTCCTCAGATGAGACACGCTTTATACCAGTGCTTCAAACTTCATTGTAGAACTTCTGACAACCATATTTAAAAATTTTTACTTTGAATAAAATTGTAACATAGGATGAGAGGTTATTTAGTTTTCCTCTGACAAAACCTTCCTCTTTTTTTTTATTTTTTAAAAAGTCCTTATACTAGACACAACAAAAGAAACAGTTTCATCTACTAGTTTTAATTCTGGTTCCACTGGAAGAAATAATGAGAACCCTTTGGAAACATTTTCCCTCAGGAAGCATAAATCCCATGAAAATCTCAAGAATTTTTTACCATGACTTAAGGCTTCCTAGTATAAAAAGAAAAAGAACAATCTATTGTAAATTTTACAGCCTTACCCCTGACTATAAAAATATACGCTCACTGCAGAAAATTTCAGAAAATATAGACAATATTAAAAAGGAAAATTAAGATTGCTCATAATCCCACTACCTAGATAGAAATAAACACTATTTAATATTTTCATTTATTTATGACCCATTCACTTCTACCAATGTAAATCTGTGAGCATATTTAGACATCTAGAGATATGCATCCTCCTTTTGTTCCTACATGGTGTCATAATGTTTAGGACGATGCCCTCTGTGGTTGGGCTACTACAGTTCAAATTTGGGTAAATTTAAGAATTTTCTATTTCCCTGAGCCATAGTTTTCTCACCTGTAAAATGCACATAACGATGATGCCAGTCTCTAGGGCACGTGAGAACTAAATGAGATAGAGTACGTAAGGTCTTTACTATGGGCCCTGGCACCAATACTTTCATCTACATTAACAAATATGTTATTTTTGTTATATCATTTTACTTTATAGCTTCTGTCATCTTAGATTTTCTTTTTCCCTTTTTTCTCAGTTACTTTCAGCTTCTCCTATAATTTGGATGATATGCATTCTGGTTTGATTTCTAGTGTTATCTTTGAATTTTATTTTAAAGCTTTGCTTAGTCTATATTTCTTTAATTATCAAAGTCAAGAATGAAATGGTAATTTTTGACCTGCCTCCACCATGAAAGACGTGGGCTGTCTTAAGGGAGAAAGAACCACTGAATATCTGGGGGCCCCTCAGGACATCTGATTCATTACATGGATATGTTTCCTCACTTTTCATAAGAGGTAGACAGTTTATCCCATTGAAAGATGAGGAAGCTGAGGCTTAGAGGGGTGTCAGTAACTTGGCTATGGTTGCACAGTTTTAAGGTATGGAGCTAGGGGTCTGGCCCAATTCTTTTTGACTCTAAACCTTTTAATTACTGGCTGATTTCCTCACTATCAAGTGGTCATTGAATTTCTGTTTGAACTCTACTGGGGACAAAGGACTCACCACTTTTGGATCAGCCTAATCCAACTTAAGTAGCTCTATAAGAGTCTTTCCTTGTACCAAACTGGAATTTTGTCTCTCCAACTGCCTCCCCTGGGGTCTGCTCTCCGTTGTGTATAAGATAACACTAATGTGTTTTGAATAGTCAATCAAACATGTCTTCATTCTTATCACATGCTTGGATTCAAAGCAAGTACTATGAGTTATAAGCCATGATCTTTGCCCTTAGGTAGCTTTGTGGTGAAGTAAGACTAAAGTATATAAAGTAATTAGAGAACAACATGAAAGTGTAAAAAATTAGGGTAAAATACATTGAACAAATTATCAGCCTATGAAAGTTCAACAAAGGAGAGGAAAGCATGGGGGTACAACTGCCATTGAAGGTTTACCTCTATCCTATCTCTTACTCTATCTGAAACGATATAATTATAATCAAGACTTGGGGATTCAAAGTGCATTATTAGAATTAAATGGCAATGCAATAGCAAAAGCAACTTCTTCAGGGGTCCTTGGATGTTTGATATAAATGTAAAACAGTTTCCACTAAAATAATAAATGTCAAATATAAAATCCATTGTTTCCAATTACTGCCACTTCACAGACTTTAACTACCTAATTTAGCTAAAGCATGAGGGGGAAATATTTGGCACTTGAAAATGTAAATTAAAACATTTTCCAATGCAGCAACAATGCTGTATTATTGAGGCTGGCAGACCCCTGCTCCATCTCCTATGGTCCATTACCCTGGCCCAGCCCCTTAGAGCTTATCAGGGCTGCAAGACATTCTTTGCTTCAGGCTCTGCCTCTTTGATAAGGGTTATCACTTTGCTAGATATGGAAAGCTCCTATATGCCAACTTGGGGCTTGCACCAGAAATTCATAATGAGGTAAGGGGCATACTGATGGGTTTTCTTTAGAGCCTCATTATTTTTCTCTTTGCTGAAAAAATTGGGGTATGTTATTTCCATCTAGCCTTTGCAGACTTCCTAGCAGTAAAGACATAATGCTTCTGCTTATTCAGGGTCCTTCTTGAACCAAGTTTTTAGGTTCTTTAGGTTGCCCAGCTCAGAGAACAGGCAGGTTGACCCATCCTCCAGGGAGTCCCTTTCAAGGAAATTGGAGGAAATTCATCTTCAAGACAGGTTATGCTCTGTGTATCTCTCTCATGAGCTAGGGGGTCTTTGTGACTCATGGCTTCTCCCTGCACATGCTTCATTATCCCTCAGTATTGACCAGCTTCCTATGGTCTCTCATAGTTTCTGCTTTCTCATAATGGCCTGCACATGGCATGGACCTGCCTTGATCCTGGAGTCTACCTGGTAATACTAACCATCACTTGTATGGCACTAACTATATGTCAGCTATCATTTCAAGAACTTTCCATATTCATATACTCTTTGAATCCTTACATTAAGCCTACAAGGCAGGTTCTATGATCATCTCCATTTTACAGATGAGGGCACTGAGATGCAGAGAGGTGAAGTATCTTGCTTAAGATCACACAGGTAGGAACTAACAGAGCCGGTACATGGATCCAGGCCATCTGACTCCAGTCTTTATTTCCTACTGTAATCTGCCTCCTAATAGTATACTTTCAGTTTTAACTTCCATCTTACACTGCCTTATTCTCTCGGTATTTCTAGGTTCACATTCTGCTAGAGACTGGATGTTTGTGTCCCTCTCAAATTCATTTGCTGAAATCTTAACCCCCAAGGTGATGGTATTAGGAGGTGGGAGCCTTTGGGAAGTGATTAAATCAGGAAGATGGAGTTCTCATGATAGGATTATTGCCCTTCTTAAAGAAACTTTCCTTCCTCCATGTGGGGTGACAGAAGATGGCTGTGAACGAGGAAGCAGCTCTTGCCAGACATTGAATCTGCCAGAACCTTGATCTTAGACTTCCCAGGCTCCTGAACTGTGAGAAATAAATGTTTCTAAGTCACTCGGTCTATGGTATTTCGTTACAGCAGCCCAAACAGACTAAGACAGTTTCCCAAGGGAAGGAATCTGATTGGCCCAGTTCTTCATTCTGTGCCTAGTTGTATCTTAAAATGCTAGCTCTGGTCCAGTCATCTGTGCAGCTGAGTAAGGTGATAGGATCATGTGGTTTGAAATGTGGCCGCCTTGGGTTTCCTTGTCAAAGGGGTCATAGATCAGGTAGTGGAGGAGTAGGTCCTATCAACTGACCTCCTATACCTACTGACACTATTTTTGACTTGTAGGATTAAAATATTTATATCTATCTATAGGCTTGTCTCTTACAGTCACTGAGCCTGTTAGCTTGGATATCTGTTTATCCAACCTTTGAGGTATTCATCCATATTATTGTTACCTGGTTGAAATGAGGGCATATTGCAGCATGCCAGAAAGCATGCTGCCTGCCGGTTTGTTTAATGTGCTCTCCATGGAGCCCAGCACAGCCCACTGTGTTAGTACATCAAGCACTACCTGCTCATAGGTGATGTGTAGAGTACAGAACAGGAAGAATAGGGTGTCTCTGACATAAGGAACTTATAATTTCCTTGAGGAGAAAAGTCTCGTGCACTAAAGCACAGAACAAAACAAATTCCTGTTGATGAAAGACAAATTCCAGCAATATTTATCAAGTACCGTGCTGGGTGTTTCTACAAATGATACCTCAAGTGGTCTCCACAATAACTGTGAGATATGTGATTTACTTCCACTTTTCAGATAAGGAAACCATGAGATGGAGATATATCTTCTCTAAGACACAGTTGATTGTTGATGTGCCACAGGAACGGTCCTCAACTGCATGTTGACCTCACTTGTCACTGATGATGGCATGCCTGCCTTGATGAACACTCAAAATCTTTTGTTCCACGTGGTTTGCTCTCAGCCACAATGAGTCACGTGGGTTTTCTTTTTATGTCACTCCCTCTGAGAGCCACCCAAAAGTGAAACTGGTTTAGCAAAGCTTATTTCTGAGGACAATGAAAAGCAGAGGTTTTGCTATAAAAAAATTCTGAAAACCTTTGCCTTGGGTCTGTTTCATAGACAAGAGCCTCAGGTGTGGGCTGGATTTCAGTTCTCCCAGATGGAGCTCAGAGGAGTGCTGAGGTGATGTCTAGCTAGATACAGGAGAACAAATCCTGAGCTGTGTTCAGCTTGCTCCGCCTCTGTTTAGCTTAGGTGCTAAAGGGGAACTTGGATAATGCCTGGACTTATGTGACCCCATCTCTGGTATTTTGCATAGTGATTAAGAGCTTGGACTTATGTGACAAACAGACCCAGGTGTGGCCTTGGCTCTGGCACTTACCTGCTCTGTGAGATGGGGCAAATTGTGTGATATCCAGAAACCTCATGTGTCTGACATGTGCTTGATGGATGGTGTCTGTTATCATTAATTATTATCATTTCTCTACCTCATTTTCTAGGTGCTACATTCTAGGGAAAGCATTTTAAAAAGGGTTTTCTAATATTGAGCTGCTTTGGGTTAATTTTTCTTTTCTTTTTCCTCTCCTTCTTTGAAAAACAAGATTTACTTCTTTTTTGTAATAAATTTATTTATTATATTTATTTATTTTTGGCTGCATGGGGTCTGTTGCTGCACACGGGCTTTCTCTAGTTGCAGCAAGCGGGGGCTACTCTCCATTGCAGTGCGTGGGCTTCCCATTGCGGTGGCTTCTCTTGTTGCAGAGCACGGGCTCTAGGCACGCGTGCTTCAGTAGTTGTGGTGTGCAGGCTCAGCAGTTGTGGCTTGCGGGCTCTAGAGCGCAGGCTCAGCAGTTGTGGTGCACGGGCTTAGTTGCTCCGTGGCATGTGGGATCTTCCCGGACCAGGGTTTGAACCGATGTCCCCTGCATTGGCAGGTGGATTCTTAACCACTGCGCCACCAGGGAAGCCCCAAGATTTACTTCTTATTGGAAATTTGGCTGATAAGATCTTCTTGCTGGTCAGAAGCTTGTCCTTAGGGCCAGGTGATGAAATGATACGTGAAAGTAGTAATGTCAAGTGTCACCAGGGGATTAGCACAGAGCAACCTTGAGCATGCATGTATGCTCCCTCATGCTCCTAATCAAACACACAGTGGGCAGTGGGCCTCCTGTTCTACTTCCAAGGAAACTCTGCCTGCCCCGTTCCACTTCTAAGAAATGTTTTCCTCACCCTAATCATGTGGTTTGGACATATTCTCATGGATCCCGCCAGCTTGGCCTACACTGATTGGTCTAGGATGGGCATGCGATCTGTGTTAGGACAATTGGAGCACTTTCCAGGCTTTCAGACCTTGGGATGGGAGAAAGTGAGATGTAACACCTGATTATTTTGGTGGCTGTGTTTTCTGCCTTAAGAATAAAACATGTGCAGAGAGAAACAGAGATGAGAGATAAAAGAAAAGGGTCTGATTCCTTTTGGGTTCCTCATTCCATTTTCCCAGAAGCCATGTACCCCCAGACCTTCCTATAGTTACCTAGGTTAAAAAGTCCCACTCTGTTTAAAGCTAGTTCAAATTGGAGTTCTGTCACTTGCAACCTGTATTTCTGTCTATTGCTGTCTAATAAATTACTATAAAACATAGTAGCTTAAGACAACAATATGCATTTATTATCTCTCACAGTTTCTGTGGGTCAGAGATTCAGGAGTTGCTTGTCTGGGTGGTCTTGACTTGGGGTTGGTTGGTTCATTCAGTGTTGGTTGGAGCTGCAGTCACCTGAAGGCTTGACTGGGACTGGAAGATCTTTTCCAAAGTGACTCAGTCACATGGTGGTACATTGATACTGGCTGTTGGTAGGAGATTTCATGTCCTCTTCCTACAGACCTCTCCACCGAGCTGCTTGTGCTGCTTGAGCAGCTTAAGCTGCTCCTAAAACAAGGAATCCAGGAGATCAAGATGGAAGATGCAAATGTCTGTTATGACTTAGCCTTGAAAGTTACACACTGTCACTTCTTTAGTATTCTATTGTTGATATGGGTCAGCCATGATTCATTGTGGGAGGGAAATACACAAGGATGTGGATACCAAGAGATGAAGACTATTGGAGGCTATCTTGGAGGTTGGGTACAAAGGAACCAAAAGAGTGCTGACTGATACATTATGGTGGCAGATGTTTCCACCTCAAGGTTAGATTTTATTTCACGTAGGTGTTGTGATCACTAAGGTAATCTATTTATTCTTAAGGTAATTGCCATTATTAATCACTTATCATCTTTTTGGATGTTAAATTCACATAATTCTCTTTCTTTTCATCACATACGTTATATATATTTGTATATATATAATCTATATATATATGATTCATGAATAGAGGAGTTCCCTATTTGTCTAAATAGATTTTTCACTGGTTTAAGTTCCTTGCATGTGGGCAGGGAGGTGTGAGATGATGACTTGAAGAAATCGAGAATAAAGTGCCAAGATAGCCTTCTCTACCCTCCAAGTTCTGCCGTCTTCCTAGTTAATAGGTGATATGATTAAAGCAAAAGGAATGGAATATCTGGCTTCTAGTTCTGAATTTTCCACATATACTGTGTGACCTTGGTCACTTAACATTGATGAGTCTCTTTCCTCATGTTTGAGAAAGGGATCAACATTTTTATCTTATAGTGAGGTTATAAGGACTCTATGACATAATGCTTTATAAACCATAAGACACTAGTTGTTGGTTCAGAAAAGTACCATGGTTGGCTTGTGAATCAGAAACTAGACTTGGTTCCTAGCTTTGCCCACTCTGGGCCACCTGCTTCTATGATTAGTTATTTATTCTGTTTGACTTAAAGTTTCCTCCTCTGTAATACTGATTTAGTAATAATAGTTCCAACTTCATGCAGATATAAAGTTCTGAAAAAATGCTATCTGACTGTCAAAGATTGGTACATGGCTATTGTTACGATTATGTCTCTTGTGGAAGAGTCGGAACCAAATTTACTCTAACCTTTATATCAAAGTCAACGTGACCACGTAATTTATTTAATAAAACTGTAAGTGCATGACAGGTGTGAGCTGAGTGCTGTGGATACCACAGCAACAAGACAGATGCCGTCCTTGTCTTCTTAGAGCTTAGAGCTTAGGGGAGACCCAACAAACAGGCAAGAAATTACAAAGCAGTGTGATGAATCGTATGGGTGGGTATGCAGGTGCTCCGGGAGCATGTGGGAAGAGTCCTAACTCAGACTTGAAGGGTCATGGCAGGCTTTCATGAGGAAGTAAGATCAGGAAAGACCTGAAAACTGAGTTGGAGTAAGTTAGGTTAAGGAAGGTAGGTGAGAATTTGGGGAAAGAGTGTTCCAGGTGGAGGAAAGAGACTTCATAAGGAATGAGAGGTAAGAGAACACACCGGATGGTCAGAAAATCATTCAGTGTGGCTGAAGCCAAGAGGAGAGGCAGGATAGTAACTTGTGAGCTAGAGGCTAAAAGAGACAGTGGATCATAAAGCCCTTCCTGGACTCTGCCTTGGATTTCATCTTGAAGTCAGTGAAGGTTCCCTGAAGGATTCTAAGGCAGGAAAGAGACACAGTCAGATTTGCATTCTAGATAGATATTTCTCAGTGAGGCTGCTATTGGCATTTTGGGTGGAACAGTTCTCTGTTGTGCAGATCATTCCAGGTGTGGTTGGCAGATTAATGGCTCCTTAAAGATGTCCATGTTCAAATTCTTGGAAACTGTGACTCTGTTATGTTACATGGCAAAAGGGACTTTGCAAGACAGGACCTTAAAATGGGGAGGTTATCCTGATTTACTTAGATTGGGTAGACTTGATTTAATCACACGGGCCCTTAAAAATGGAAGAGCAAAGCAGAAGTCAGAGAAAGACGTGGCAGAAGAGGAGGCAGGAAACACAAGGCATAAGAAGAATTCAACCTGTCATTACCTGCTTTGAAGATGAAGGGGTCATGAGCCAAGTAATGTGGGAGACCCTAGAAGCTGAGAATAATCCCTGCTGAGAGCCAGCCAGGGAACTGGAGCCTCAGTCCTACAGTCCCATGAAACTGAATTCTGCCAACAGCATGACTGTGCTTGGACAGGGATTCTCCCACCTGGCCTCCAGGGCCCTACTGATCCTTTGACGTTAGCCCTTTAGACCTTTGTCAGACCTGTGAGGTAATAAATGGGTATTTTTTTTAAGCTGCTAAATTTGTGGTATTTCGTTACTAGAGCAATAGGAGATGAATACATTAGGTATTTCAGTGTCCTTAGCTCCTGCCCCCTTAATGCCAGCATATCCCCTCCACCCCCATTATCACGACAACCCCCAAACACTCCCACATTTCCAAATGCCTGCTGCTGCTGAGGGCGGTACATCCCCGGCTGAGAACCACTGCCATGAGAATTAATAGGAAGAAGTTTTGATCAAAGGCAGAGGAACCAGTTAGAAGGTCATTGTGATATTTAAGCTGAGGAATGAAATGGCCTGAAGGAACATAGTGGGAACATTCATGGGAATAGAGAAAAGGGATGGATTTGAGAGGTAATTAGGCAGAGTCAACAGGACTCATCAATGGTGGCTTGATTAACATTGGGGGTGAGCCATCTCCTCTGTCCTTATCCTCCTGTCCACCACCCTTCCACACCCATCATCATGGCACATCTAAAAGCAAACAGCATTTTTTCAGGAGTGTGACTTCCCTTCCAGTGAGCAAGAGGACATGCTCTCAGAGCCGTCAGCACTTTGTATCAGGATCAGCCAGAAGAAGGGAAATGACAGCAGAGCTATTGCAAACCCCAAATGCCCGTTATGGCCAAAGGCACCCAGTTGGTGAAGCACAGTAATTGCCTGAACAATTTTCAGCCACTCCATGTTGCAATTGACGATAGGAAATGAGGAGAGATTTTATACCTCCCAAAAGAATCAAGTCAGGCGATCCAAATGGCTGAAATGCAATTTGAACCAGGGCATTTGGTTAAGCCGACCAAACCCCTGTGTGCAGTTTGAAAGCATTTCACTCTAGAGATTTTTATTTGTACTTTGGCCAAAAGGGCCTGTGCCTTCATCTGCACCTGTATAACCAACTCCGTGTACTAGATCCCTTCTGTGTGAAATCATGAGTGTCGTTTCTGTTTTCCTGACTGGACCGTGATGAGGCAGGGCACGTAACACGCAACATGTAACAGGCCCATTTCAAACAACACATTTGTTCTCTCTCGAGGTGTCTCCAACCCTAATCTAGTTTATGCTGAGTTCCCTAGTCTAGTGACTGCGAGGACCACCACTGCATAATCAAGCCCTAGTCTTGGGAAGATGAACGCCACAGAGCGTATAACCAGTTACCCTAGACAAATTCAGGTGTCATGGGAACTTTTTAAAGTTGGCTCTAGGTAAGAAATGAAAATTCCCCTGGCATCTGCATTTTTCCTACATTCTTGAAAACAGCCACAGTGACATGAATGAACCATCAAGTCAAAAATAATGATCCAACATAATTCATAGGTCATGGCAGAGAATCTGAGTTTTTTGTGCTCTTTCAGGCACAGGGAATGATGAATCCTGCAGGCTTTCCTGGCATCAGCACTTTAGGTGAGGTGTTAAGTGTCTAATATTAAGGCAAATTGGCAAATATGTAATTCACACGAAAGTTTCACCTATCAAAGTCGAATTAAATTTGACCATACTCTCCCATCCCCAAGTAGAACTGAAATGGCTCATGGCATGGGGTAGTTTGGCTCTGGGTCTGATTAAGTAAAACATTTCCCCCTTTCAGCCTCTTGATCAAAGTCCATTTACATGGAGTCAGTTCTGTTTCTTAAAGACAAAGTTGTTTCATATTTAAATCCTTATAATAATGTCACCTTTCATTTTTAGCCCTAAAGTGGGAAAACCCAGGGCTGATGCTTCTGGTTGCATTCTACACTTAACCTTCCTTCAGAGTCATTTTTAGTTCCAAGAAACTGTCTTTGTTCTCTGCCCAGGTATGGAGGAAAAGCCAAGGAGAGAAAGCAGCCATCCCTGTCACACGTTCTTGGTGTCATTTTCCTGATGCTGACTACGTATCAGTATGTATGATTTTATAACTACAGCTATTTATTTGATCCTGGATAGGCAAATCGGCTTGGGAGCTGAAGGGATGTTTTATGTCAAGATGCTCTAACTTTGGTTGGCGATTATCTTCTGAATATTTAGGAATGGTGACAGCCATCTCTCCATTCTTGAATATATTTCTGGCTTTGTCAGAGCTTTAGTCCCAAAAAGGGAGGGAGAAGGCTCCTACATAAAACGAGACAGCTAATAAAAGTATAGAACTGGGACTTTTTTCTATAAAAGAAAATCCGTAAGTGACAAAATATCTCAGCAAGTCATTTTTCCTCTCCAATGTCTTGCGTTGTGCATGTGTGCCACGTGCACACATTAAGTTTACAGATTCTGTAAAGCAATTCATCCTGCTCTGAATCTAATGCCAGTAAGTTTTCAAGGAAGTCAGCAAAATGTAGCCCAGGAAGGAAAACACTGCCATTCTTTTTTAAAACCCTATTGTTTTTATTCAATCTGCTACTGAACTGTGACTAAATCATTTACTCTTCACATTTAATTTTTAATTTTGTGGTATTTTCCCCCTCCCCCAAATGAGGTCGAGTCCTAAATCCTCGTACCGTAACATCCCAGCTATACAGTCATATAAGAGGTTTGTTTCAGTAAAAATGATTACTGGTATCTATAATAGAATTGTAATAACTCAATACTATTTTACAAATTTTTGATTCGCTCTGCATTTTTTATTTGACAGCTTGCCAAAATCTAGGGTTTTTTTTGTTTTTTTTTGTTTTTTTTGCGGTACATGGGCCTCTCACTGTTGTGGCCTCTCCCGTTGCGGAGCACAGGCTCTGGACGTGCAGGCTCAGCGGCCATGGCTCACGGGCCCAGCCCATGATCCCAGCTGCATGTGGGATCTTCCCGGACCGGGGCACGAACCCGTGTCCCCTGCATCGGCAGGCGGACTCTCAACCACTGTGCCACCAGGGAAACCCCAAAATCTAGTTTTTATCTGATCATCTTTGCATCGATAATACATGAGGCTGAGATCTTCTGAAAAGAGGATACTTTATTTTCCCCTCTCATCGAATGCTTTGCTTTTGCAGCAAAAATATTGATTTGGATTTAATAATCTATAGTCCTTTTGGTTTGATCACACTTAGCAGGAAACCCCAGAAAGAGCCATGGCCACATATCCGCCAGCATGGAATCAATTGCTCCTCTCTAATAAATGGAATCCTTGAGCACCTGATCCATACTATTGCTTGTTATGTGTAATTAATGAAAGGTTTGACACAGTAGAGTTTTCAATGGCTCCGGGTTTCCCTATTCAGATCCTCTCAACCAAAAAATAACAATCAACAAAACCTATGCCATAGAAAGATGATGTTTCTGATTATAATTTTTTGTCCCTCCATCAACATACATTTTGTCACACTTTGCTCTTAAACGATCGCAGCGGTGCTGCTGATCTCAGCCTGCTCTCGCTCCCAGCTGTTCACGTTCAAGACCATTGTGAGTAACAGGTCCATCCCATCAGTTGCCTCTGGGATTGTTATATATAATCAGCATCACGAAAAGAAACTGACTAGGAACTGGGAGCGCCCTCCAACAACGCATCTTCATCCATTGTCTTATTTTCCATCTGCAAGGAATGCAACCAAGGGCATCTTTTAGAATTCAGCATTCCTGTCTCAAATAAATGACAAAAGCTGGTGAGTAAGAGAATCGCTAACCCAGTGGTTGTTGAGCAATTAAATCAGAATCTCTGGGGGTACGACGTGGGCATTGGTATTTTTAAAAGCTTCCTTGGTCATTTTTATGTGACTTAGTGCTCTACCCTGAAACTTCGCCGCTCTCGATGCAGCTGGGTGCCACCTTCATGGGCTTATTAGAATTGCAGAAATTTACCGAATCAGGTCAGTTCTACCGAACACAGTCTGCTGAATCATAATCTGCATATTAGCAGAATCTCCCCAGTGATCTGTAGACACATTAAAGTTTGAGAAACATTGGCCTAAACCTGTTATAAGAAACATCCCCAAGTTAGCAAGCCAATTACTAAACAGAATGGCAGCTTTCAGTGTTTCTAGAGGAAGGGGGGTAGCCGTGGGCTCTGTTGTCAGGCAGTCCTGGGTTTGTACCCTGGTTATCCCAGTTACTAGCTGTGTGACTTCGGGTCAGTCTCTCTAAACTTCGGTTTGCTCATCTGTAATGATACTAATGATAGTACCCACCTTCATAGGATTATTGTGAAAATGAATCGAAATATCGCCTGCAAAGTGCTTAAGACCATGCCAGATGCATTGTTAAGCAAGCAGTATGTTTTAGTAGTTAATACTAATATTAATAATAAGGCTGTATTCTTCAGAGACCTCTACAATTGCTCAATTGCTCTGTATTGTCTAAATATAGGTAATAGTTCTTTTAAAATTTATCTATTTACCCTTAAAGCCAACTGAAGCTCTTATGGAAGTTGGCCCTAAGGTCTACCCTTGCACTTTAAGCTTACACTTGATCCCATCCATCATTTACAAGAGGGACAACAGGAAGGTCAATGGATGCTTAGAAAAATGGTGCAGTGGTGAGATCAACCAGAATGTCTTTCCTAGCACCTGAGCCTTGGTGACTTAAGCTTAATTTTCTCTGGAAGCCACACCATTGTGTGTAAAAAGACTTACAAAGCCGGCTTCCGTGAGAGGCTAACTCTGTTCACCTAAACTTGGCCTTATTTGGAAAGCTTTCTTGGCTCTCTCCCACCAAATCCAAACAGGGACGGGAGAGTTTATTAAAATGACTTGGGACCAGCCTGCTCTGTACTCTGAACCATTGAAGGGAGCCAAAAATGTCCCCTGGTGTCCATAGAAACATTGTTCTTATTTTTCAAAATTAATCCAGCTGAATTTGCAAGGCTGCCTCACCTCCATCAGAGCTGCAGACGACCAGGACAAAGAGCTGTTTTGATGTTCCCAGCTGGGAACCTTGCCCTCAGCAAATACAGTTGATATAAATAAATGGTCTCTTGCCTGCCTACATTCATGCCCATCTGTTTGGAGGGCATGGTGCCCAATCAAAAGTTGCCTAGATGCTCACCATGGGCACCAGTGCCAAGGAAGGATGATTTCGTGGCAGCCTGCCTAATGCTGTGAGTGCCATCTTTTCAGTCGTGGGTTCTCATCCTGGACCAGAACGGGAGCACTGGCACTGCATGTCTCCTTACTCTTGATCACACCTGTTGACAAGGCAGTGCCAAACCAAAAGAAGAGAGAAAGAAGGAAAGCTGCTGTGTAGGAGCATCTTTGGGCTCCCGGGGCCTGGTGGGCCCACTACGACAGATTCTAATTAAGTAGAGAAAAATCTCTCCCCATGGATATTCTGATGGGGCACAAGATTGGCAAGTCAGACTTTGCTTGGCTTTATTGCAGGGGCAGAGGGCAAGCTGTTCCCAGCTGGCAACTCTGCCACTATCTAATACAGGAAACATAATAGAACACTGGTCTTTGATGACGTCAGGAGCCAACTAAACCAGGAGGAATGAATCAGGCTCAACCCAGCCCACTATCCCCTAGCTCCCAATTTTCACCCACCCACTGGAAGCGATAGGCCTGATGAGTACAAGGCACAGGATGTAAAAACCCAGGAGCTGATTTTGTTTTGCATTGGCTGAGCTTGAGGCAGAAAATGAAGTCAGTCAGGAGAAAGCATGATGTGAGGACATTTTTATGCTGATAAAGGGTGAGTAAATTCCCTCCGAGTTTGTTAAACACAATCAGAAATAAATTTACGTACTTGGTCACCAGGGGATCACAGAGGGGTCCAGGAGAGGATCCTCACAGCAAAAGTTAGGAAATTATTCACCCCTGTGGACTTCTCAAGGGCTAAACACAGTGGTTCTCAGCCATGGAATACTGAGATGATAGGGAGTGAGCAATCTTTATTGATGAGAAGTTCAAGTGTGCTTGAGCCTTGTCCTGTGGAAGGAAAATAGGTTGAGCAACAGCTGGCTGAAAGACTCAAAACAACATGCCCTGTTTACACTTAAAAGCACATGTGTTAGTCCAAGGTTTGGTTTTGTTCCTAAGTTTGCATTGTTTTGTTGAATTCTCAATATTCTATCAATTAGATTTGTGACTAAATCATTGTGGTAGGCTGGACAATGGTCCTCCGAGATATCCAGATATCCACGTGCTAATCCCCAGAACCTGGGAATATGCTACCTGATAGGGCAAAAGGGATCTTGCAGGTGTGATTAAGTTAAGCATCTTGAGGTGTGGGAGATTATCCTGGATTATCTGGGTGGGCCTGATGTAATCATAAGGGTCCTATCAGAGCAGGAGGCTGTGTGATGAAGGCTGAAGAGATTGGGTGCTGTGTTGAAGATGGAAAAAGTGTCCTGAAGCGAAGAAATACAAGTAGCCATCAGTAGCTTAAAGAAAACAAGAAAACCAGTTCTCTCCTCAGAGCTTCCAGAAGGAACCAGCCCTGTAGACCACTTGACTGTAGCCCAGTGAGACTGATTTTGGAGTTCTTAGAATAAATATATTTTGCTGTAAGCAACTAAGTTTGTGGTAATTTGTGAAGCAGGAATAGGAGACTGAGACAGTCCTTATCCTTATGTAACAGACTCAGGGTGGCCCAAGAAGGGAGGCTCCCAGGCTGTACAAAGCTTAGAGAAACACAGTCCATTTGCTGCTCTGATAGAACCAACTAACTGAGTTTGTTGTTTTCCCCAGCAACTCACTGGCCTTTTTTTTTTTTTTTTTTTTCCCTCTTGGACACAAAAGATCATAGTCAAATCCAATGTTCTTGTTTTCTTTTTGGCATTGTACAAGTCTAAGTTTAAAAGAAACATTTCTCTATCAGGTGTCAGGTCACACCCTTAAACTTTCAACGTTTGGCCTACCAGGCCAGAATACCATCCAAATTGACCTAAGTATCGGTAACGCCAATTCCAATCACAGGCATTCATTTCCCAAAGGCAGGGAACAATTTAGGAGCAGCAATTCAGATTTATGTTCAATTAATATTACTATATCCCTACTAAGTGCCAGGCACTGGGAATGACATGTTTGACGTGTATAATATCTCCTTAAGCAACACAGTGGGTAAACTGAAAAGTTCCTGGACACACATGCAACACGAAGTAGCTGTTATTGTCAGAAGTTAATGCTTATTCCTCTCAGCAGGTATCATAACACTGTAGGGCAGCCACTGTCACTGAATGTTAACAGCAGGTGCCTGTCTATGTACCCATCCATCATTCCATCCCAGCAGCTGGATTGCTCGTCATTTGCCTGCCCTCAGTGGCCCTGATCTGCAGAAAGCAGACTCCAGGAACAATTCAGAATTTACCTGTGATTAAAGTGTGCTTCAGCCAGGTTTTATATATATATAATGTACAGTGGGCCTCTTCTGCTTTTGTTTCCTTTTGGATATAACATAACACACAAGGTAAACAAGAAGTCTGCACAATAAGGATAAGTAACTATGCACTCCGGAGTGACAAGGATCTTACAGAAGGAAGAAGTGGTAATTTAATTGTTTTACTTTTCCTTCAGAGAAATTAAATAACTCGATTTTTTTTTCATAAAAAGTTTGAGAAATTGAGACTCTTGCTAGTTCTATTGTTTATCTCTGTTGAATAAAGTTAAAAGAGATCTTTTCCAAGTTGGTTGAGTTTTATCCACGTTTCCTATCAATTGGTCTATTTCAACGTGCATTTCCAGTATTTGCCATACTTAAAAAATTACCCCTGTCACTTCTTCATCTACTATTTGGACCTTATTCTGCCCAGGTTTTCTTTTAAAAATAAAATAAAAATATTTCTCTTGGTGTAGCATCCTTTTCTCAATGCTGTTTTCATTTTTCGCTTGCAATCCAGTTAGTGATAATTTAGTCATCTATTATGATGATAGCCTCAATATTTGAGATGCCGATCAGAGTGAAATGAAAGCGTCTCTGAGGAATTCAATAGACCAGAGAAGAAAATAATCAAAGTGCTGTTTATTCATTCCCTTATCAACAAACATTTATTGAGCATTTAGTTGCCCTGGTATCTTCCCTTTTCTTCTTCTTTTTCATTCTCTTCCTTCCTTTCTCCTACAAAATTGACATCGTATTACAGAAACTGAAAATTCAAAGATGAATAAAATATAGCTCCCATCCTTAAGGACTTAGAGCTTAGTAAACAGTAAAAATGCAATGCAGTGCAACTCTTCTGTTATGAAAGGGAGCAAGAGGTGCCATAGGGGGATCAGGAGGGAGAGGCCATCTGTGCATGGGAGCATCAGGGAAGGCTTCACAGAAGAGGTAACACTTCAACAGAGGTTTGAATAGGAGTTCACCAAGAGAATGGGAATGAAGGTATATTTGTTTTCTATCTCTGTGTAACAAATTACCATAAACTTAATGATGTAAACATTTATTATCTCACAGTTTCTGTGGATCAGGAGTCTGGGCATGGGTTAGCTGGGTTCTTTGTTCATGGTCACACAAGGCCATACTCGAGATGTAAGATGGGCTGAATTTTCATCTGGAGGCTTGATTGGGGAAGAATGTATTTCTAAGTTCACTCATGTTGTTGGCAGTTTTCATTTCCTTGTGGTTATATGACTGAGGGCCCCATAATTTGCTGGCTATTATATGGAGGCCATCCTTAGGTCCTAGAGTCTGCCCACGGTTCCTTGCCATGTAATCTTCTCCAACATGGCCTCTTACTTCACTAGGCCAGCAAGGAGAATCTCTAGTCTAGTCTGGGACAGAGTCTTATACAGTGTAACAAAATCCCATTGCCTTTGACATATTCTATTGGTTAGAAGCAAATCACAGGTCTGACCTGCACCTAAGGACAGAGAATTACACACAGCTGTGAACACCAGAAGGAGGGACTCATTGGGGTTCACCCTAGGGTCTGTCTATCACATAGGAAGATGAGAGGAATGAGATAAACAGGTAAGATGGCATATAGGGAATGAACAATGGTTCTATATGGTTGTAATAGGATGGAGGAGTTAAGAAAGAGAGATTCAAGATAAGACTGCATAGGTAATAATTACTGCTAACATTTATATAATGCTTACTCTGTGCCAGAGTACTTTATATATGTTAAATCATTAATCCGACCAAGATTATAGAGCTTGTAAATGGTGGAACTCGCTTCTGATTACCTGGCTCCTGAGTCTGTGTCCTTAAACCACTATGCAACACTGCCTCTGGGAAAGTGTTGAGATGTTCCAGGAGCATATTATGAAGGGTCTTGTTAAGGAATTTGATTTTGTTCCAGGAAGTGGTGAAGAACACTACAGGGGTTTGAGTCATGGGTAAAGGTGTTCAGACTGACACACAACCAACAGCATGAAGGAGGCACTGGGGCCAAAGACACTGATACAGGTGAGGGAAGATGAGTTACTGAATGAATGTGGGAGTCATGGAGTTTGGAAGAACGGGACAGATATGGGGTCTTTGGAAAATGTACACGATCTGACTCAGTGACCAGTTATGAGGACTGGGTGAGCAGTGGTGGAATTGAGGAAGAGAGATGTGTCTCAGGTAACTTCCAGGCTCCTGGCTTAGATGATTTGGTGTGTAACGGAGCATAAGACTCATGCATTAAGCTGCAACTTACTAGGAAGCAGGGACTACATTCTTCCTGTTCAGCATTGTATCTGTGGGCCCGGCATAGGACTTTGCCCATGGTTATGAAAACACACACTTGTACTGTGCCTATTACATGTTGAGCACTGTTCTAAGAGCTTCGCTTATGCTAACTTATTTAACCCTCATAATACCTCTATGTGATAGATACTATTATCATCCACATTCTAAAAAAGAGGAAAATGAGATACAGTGTGTTTAAGTAACTTGCCCGAGTTCACACAGTTTGAAAGTATCACAGCCAAGACTTGAACTCAGGCAGGCTTTCTCCAGAGTCATGTGCTTAACAACCACACCATGGTGACAAAAAAATACCAAACACTGGGCTTCCCTGGTGGCGTAGTGGTTGCGAGTCCGCCTGCCGATGCAGGGGACATGGGTTCGTGCCTCAGTCTGGGAAGATCCCACATGCCGCGGAGCGGCTAGGCCCGTGAGCCATGGCCGTTGAGCCTGCACGTCCGGAGCCTGTGCTCCGCAACAGGAGAGACCACAACAGTGAGAGGCCCACATACCGCAAAAAAAAAAAAACCAAACACACACACACACAAAGATGCACAATAATACTTGTTAAATGTTATGTGACTTCACAAAAGTATTGATAAGATGAATATTTAAAATATGATGCAGGAGAAGTAACAACTGACACCAGAGAAATACAGAGGATCCTGAGAGACAACTATAAGCAACTTTATGCCAGTAAAATGGACAACCTGGAAGAAATGGACAAATTCTTAGAAAAGCACAACCTTCCAAGACTGAACCAGGAAGAAATAGAAAATATGAACAGACCAATCACAAGTAATGAAATTGAAACTGTGATTAAAAATCTTCCAACAAACAAAAGCCCAGGACCAGATGGCTTCACAGGCAAATTCTATCAAACATTTACAGAAGAGCTAACACCTATCCTTCTCAAACTCTTCCAAAATATAGCAGAGGGAGGAACACTCCCAAACTCATTCTATGAGACCGCCATCACCCTGATACCAAAACCAGAGAAAGATGTCACAAAAAAAGAAACTTGCAGGCCCAAACCACTGATGAACATAGATGCAAAAATCCTCAACAAGATACTAGCAAACAGAATCCAACAGCACACTAAAGAGATCATACACCATGATCAAGTGGGATTTATCCCAGGAATGCAAGGATTCTTCAATATACACAAATCAATCATGTGATGCACCATATTAACAAATTGAAGGATAAAAACCATATAATCATCTCAATAGATGCAGAAAAAGCTTTTGACAAAATTCAACACTCCTATATGATAAAAATTCTCCAGAAAGTGAGCAGAGAGGGAACCCACCTCAACATAATAAAAGCCATATATGATAAACCCACAGCCAACATCATTGTCAATGGTGAAAAACTGAAAGCATTTCCTTGAAGATCAGGAAAAAGACAAGGGTGCCCACTTACACCACTATTATTCAACATAGTTTTGGAAGTTTTAGCTACAGCAATCAGAGAAGAAAAAGAAATAAAAGGAATAAAAATTGGAAAAGACATAAAACTGTCACTATTTGCAGATGACATGATACTATACATAGAAAATTCTAAAGATGCTACCAGAAAACTACTAGAGCTAATCAATAAATTTGATGAAGTAGCAGGATACAAAATTAATGCACAGAAATCTCTTGCAGTCCTATACACTAACAATGAAAAATCAGAAAGAGAAATTAGGAAACACTCCCATTTACCATTGCAAGAAGAAGAATCAAATACCTAGGAATACCTACCTAAGGAGGCAAAAGACCTGTGTGCAGAAAGCTATAAGACACTGATGAAAGAAATTAAAGATGATACAAACAGATGGAGAGATATGCCATGTTTTTGGATTAAACAAACCACCCAATTTAAAAATGGGCATAAGACCATTTCTCCAAAGAAGAAATAGACATTTCTCCAAAGAAGATATACAGATTGCTAGCAAACTCATGAAAGGATGCTCAACATCACTAATCATTAGAGAAATGCAAATCAAAACCACAATGAGATATCATCTCACACCAGTCAGAATGGCCATTATCAAAAAATCTACAAACAGTAAATGCTGGAGAGGGTTGGAGAAAAGGGAACCGTCTTTCACTGTTGGTGGGAATGTAAATTGATATAGCCAGTATGGAGAACAGTATGGAGGTTCCTTTAAAAACTAAAATAGAACTACCATATGACCCAGCAATCCCACTACTGGGCATATACCCTGAGAAAACCATAATTCAAAAAGAGACATGTGTTAGTGAAGAACCTAGGGGCAGGACGGGAATAAAGACTCAGACCTACTAGAGAATGGACTTGAAGACACAGGGAGGGTGAAGGGTAAGCTGCGACAAAGTGAGAGAGTGGCATCAACATATATACACTACCAAACGTAAAATCGATAGCTAGTGGGAAGTAGCCGCATAGCACAGGGAGATCAGCTCAGTGCTTGTGACCACCTGGAGGGGTGGGATAGGAAGGGTGGGAGGGAGACGCAAGAGGGAGGGGATACGGGGATATATGTATACATACAGCTGATTCACTTTGTTATACAGCAGAAACTAACACAAAATTGTAAAGCAATTATACCACAATTAAGATGTGGAGAAAATATATGATGCAATAAATTTGTCAATAGCCTTAATGGCTTTTGTATAAGTCTCTGTCATCACATTTAGGAAATTGTATTCTAAGGATGTGTTGAAATGTTGTCTTTCTCTCCCAATACTGTTGCGCCACAGACATAAGGGCTGGGTTCCATTCTAGACATTTGCACTGTGTCTTGTGCAGTGCACTCAATAACCGTTTGTGGAACGAATTACTTTCTTATGTATTATATGTATTGTTTATAATTTCTAAACTGTATTGACTACATTATCTCATTCAATAGTGACATCAACTAGAAAAGATAGGGGTGGTAGGTCCTGTTATTCCCATTTTATAACCGTGGACATCAAGGCAGAAGAGAGTGACCAAACTGAACTCCAGAGTTCAATTGAGAGCACTCATCATCCTTCCTCATTGTAATCACTTAAATCTTGGCCAGAATAATGGAGACCAGTGAGAAAGTCAAATTCTAGGCTGAAATACTCAATGTAATGGCTATGATTCTTTGCCATCATTTTTTTTCTTTTTTATAAGCACATGAGGGAAACAAGCACATGAGAACATGGGCTACACTAAAAGCTAAAAAGACTCAGGAAAGTGTTGCGACTGGCATTAAGTGATTAATTAATTAATTAAATGGCCACCACAGTCTAATGAAGAGGTCTATTTTTTTTTGTTTTTTAATTTTCTTTTACGGTACGCGGGCCGCTCACCGTTGTGGCCTCTCCCGTTGCGGAGCACAGGCTCCGGACGCGCAGGCCCAGTGGCCATGGCTCACGGGCCCAGCCGCTCCGCGGCATGTGGGATCTTCCGGGACCAGGGCACGAACCTGTGTCCCCTGCATCGGCAGGCGGACTCTCAACCACAGCGCCACCAGGGAAGCCTGAAGAGGTCTATTTATTGGGGAAATAAAGACAAAAACCCAAGGGAACGATTGTGGCTGCCATCCTTGTTTCAGCACATGCCCACCTCTGTCACTCTGACCTCTTATCCACTCACCAGTTCAAAATAAATGTAGGAAAATCGCCCTCATCAGCAGTGTGGCTTTCAGCTATTCCACAAGCAAGACTAAGTCTTTGTCTTTCCCTTCAAAATTCACCCCTATTCTTCCCTTATCTATATCAATTGTCTAATTTCCTTCCATTGTTTAAAGTGCATCTTTGTTCTTTTCCTCCAAGACAACACCTTAAGAAATAAGATAACATTTATCCTTTTATTCCCTTTTTTTGGGTTTGTTTTCTTGTCCTGTCTCCTCCACAACCTTCTACTTTTCTCACACGTAGACTGAGATCAACTTTTCCTGCTTCAAGAATCAGCTCAGGAGTCCTTTTGGGGTAGACTTATTTCTAAGAAGGACCCCAGTGTTTCCTGCCTCCATGTATTCATGCCCTTGTGCAACACCCACCCCCCCAACTCCTGCCTGAGTCTGGGCTGAACCCTAGTGATTTGCCAAGCATTGGCAAAAGTAGTGGGATAATTAGCGTGGCAAGTGTGATGGGGTGTCACTTCCATGGTAGGGTTACAAATAATTGTGATGTTGATCTTATGAGTAAGCTCTCTCCCTTGCCTTCTTGGCTTGAATGACTGGATGTAGCAAGCTGCCGTGTGGAGAGGTCAACATGGCAAGGACCCCTGGGCAGCCTCCAGCCAACAGAGAGGACTTGATGCTCTCTCTAACAGTGCACACAGAAATGGATTCTGCCAACAACCACAGACCTTGGAGGTGGGTCTTTTCTGCAGTAGAGCTTTTAGATGAGACTGCATACTTGGAATAACACCTTGATTGCAGCCTCACAAGAAACTATGAAACAGAGGACCCAGCTAAGCCGTGCACAGATTCCTGACCCATTGAAGTGGTGTGATAACATACATGTGCTGTTTTAAGCCACTAGGTTTTGGCGTAATTTGTTACACAGCAACAGATTACTAACACACCTCCCTTCCAAGCAGCTTCCCCACACCCTAGGCACCTCTCCTTTGTGCAGCCATCTGTATAGCTCTATTCTTGTACTTAGAACACAGTATTCTAATGATGTTTACCTTTGTTTCCTGCTCTGCACTGAGCTCACTGAGGACAGTGACCTGATTTATCTCCCAACACAGCACCTGGCTCAACAGTAATTATGTGTTAAGTAATGAACATGTATTCAATAGCTTTCTCTGCTCCCACTGCTCTCCCACCAGTCACCTGCAATTGGTACCATTAGGGCAAGAGAAGATGGTTCAGTTTCAGCCATCTCAGGTCACTGCTATAATTCTTCATGTGCCCCTGCTCTCTTTGTCCCTTTGAGCAACATATCCTGGCAAAAACGAGACGAGCAGATTACAGACACATTCTCTTCTTTGATCTTCCCAGTCAATCATATGGTCTAGATATCAGGATCCAGTGTATAATGAGGAAATTAATGTCTTGCACAGAGTTGCACAGCTGATAAGTAGCAGAGTCAAAGTTAGTATTTGAATATATCTGATTTTTAATTCAATACGAATCTCTATTCACAGTTATGCCATGCATTATGATCATGGACAAAGTTTCCTACTCTCTAGGATAAACTGTCAAAATGAGAATAATAACAAAAATAATGTTATTTGAAAACATTTATTGAGTTCTTGTTCTGTGGCAGGCACTGTTCTGAGCCCTTTAAATGTATTTACTCAAGACTTTCTTACAAAAACCATGAGGCAGGTGTTATTATTATCTCCATTTTACAGAGAAGAAAACTGAGACAAAGGAAGGTTAAATAACCTGCCGAAGGTCATATGCCTGGGAAGTAGGAGAGCAAGGATTCAACTCAGGGGGTCTGGGTCTAGAAATCAGCCTGGTCTTAGGGGACGATTCATCTCAGGTAATTTTGATTTTCTCCTATAAGAGAGAGTAGAATGACAGTACTCACATGTATTTGAATCCTAGGCTCCCAAGAAAAAATTAATTTGAAGATTCATTTCTCTTTTGTTAATGAGCATCAGTTTTTCTCTGGAGAGAGGACCCCTCCTGTTATGAATCCCCACTGCAATGCAGGAACTCCAATTAATGCTATGCAAAGTACATAAAAAAGGGAAATAATGAGAATCTGGAATTCAGAAAGACATGACTCTGATAGCATCCTTGA
The DNA here is from genome assembly GCF_003031525.2 of Neophocaena asiaeorientalis asiaeorientalis. Taxonomy (NCBI): domain Eukaryota; kingdom Metazoa; phylum Chordata; class Mammalia; order Artiodactyla; family Phocoenidae; genus Neophocaena; species Neophocaena asiaeorientalis. Next base: position 1,437,266 of record NW_020174693.1, read on the forward strand.
ACACAGTTTGGCCAGATTTTGTCCCTTCCTTTTAATATCTTGTGGCTGTGAGCAATAAGAAGGAAATACAAAACATGTTAATTTTTGAAAGAAAGAAGCTTAATTGGAAGATTTTCTCAGGCAGGGGCACAGAGCATTATGTGAGCCTCCAATTCATTTGTTGAGAAGAATTTATAAATTCAGTTTTTTTCTTCAGTTGTAATTGCCACATAAAAAGTCAAATAGTTATGCAAGACTTATGAAAACGAGTAGCTCCCAGCCCTGTCCCCTTCTCTGCCCCCCACCACCCCACAAGAGGCTACTTCTCTAAAGCCTTTTCAGCTCTTTCTCTTGATATTTACCTATATATTTCCAAATAACTTACTCATACTGCTATCTCTTATTTCAGTTTTAGACATCATTCTGGAGAAGGATTTGTCACTGGCATTTTACATGTTAGCATTTCCTTTTCAGATATTTCTGCAAAGATAAAGACAATAAGGCAAAGAGGTCATAGTACCTCCACATGAAGAGTACGTACATATTTATACAAAGCACCTTGAGACTTGGGCTAGGGAGAGAGAACAGCTATATAAGACAACCTAAGAGCAATAAACAAGTAGATGGGTGAAATAGCCATCACAACTTTGGAATAAAAAAGGCAAACCAAAGCAAGCTTGAGGTGCTATTTTAAATGTAATAAGTTGGAAAATGTTTAATAAAACATCCTGTGCTGGTGTGGTTATTATGAGTTGAAACACTTACATGCTTCTAATAGAATATCTTTGAAAGTCAATATGACAGTGTATACCAAGTGCCATAAAAATGGTCATACTGTTTGACCCAGTAATCTACTACTGGAAATTGATCCTAAAGAAATAATACAACAGATGCAAAAACCTATATATACCAACAAGTTCATTGTAGTATTAACTATAAATCGATATAAATCATTAGATAGGTTATTATCTAGCTGTTAAAAGTGACATAAAAATACTTATGATGTCCTGTTAACTGAACAAAACTAAACACAAAATAGTATATGCTCTGTGATTTTAACCCTGTATAAACAAGTGTGCATACCCACAGGAGTGGCTTCAGTATGAAGGACATGGACGAACTGATTTGAAGTCTGGGTCTTTCATTTACAAGCTGGGTGTCCTGGGGCTTAAAAAAGTACTTCTCTGAGCCTTGTTTGTTGCATCTATAAAATTAGAAGAAAATATTGACTTTTTAGTGTTGATGTAAACTTTAGAAAAATATATAATTAGAAGCTAATACAGTGCCCAGCATATTATAGTAAGGGCTCAATAGATGGTTACAAGTATTGCTAACATATGGACCCAAACCAGGAGGCAATATTCATGGGGGTCGGGGGGAGCTATCTTAGGGAGATGGAACTATGGATGCTGGTTTTCCCCTTAAAATTTTTATGTATATGAATATATAAATTCATATACATAAATTTATATAATTTATAAGTTTATATATAATTTATATATAAACTTTATATATATGAATATATAAAGTTTATATATACATTATATATAAATTTTAAAAATTTATAAAATTATATATACAAACTTACAAAATTTATATATATAGTTACATATAAATTATAATTTATATATATGGAATGTAAGTTTATACATAAATGTAATGTATATAGTTGCTACATGAGAGCTTTAATTCAGTGGAATCATACAGAGTGTCTTTGTCAGTAAGGAAGGCCCATGTTTCTGAAGGTGCCATAATAAAATAAGCCTGAAGAGAGAGCAAGGTTGGGAGCCTTGGTCTGTTAAACCTCTGTTCTCTTTTTATTGCCCTTGGCTCTCCCAGCTCTTTGTTCTCCTCTGGGCATTCCTGCTAAATAGCATTTTAACTCTGATATTCCCACAACTCTCTGCTATTTCCTTAACTGACATTTGCATGGCAGATGGTGCAAATGGCCTAGCAAATATATACTGGGTCAGTGTTAGAAAACTGCCAGATTGATGGCTTTGTTGGCTGTGTGCCTCCAAGCAGACACACGACTGGAAATTACACAGAGGCTCAATTTTCCAGACCAACGTGTGGGCTTTCTGTTCCTCCCTTGCTATAGGCGATCAGTAGGACAGGTGAAGATGGGGCTAGTCTGATTGGCTTCACTTTTAAATAGACACTGATGTGGGCAGATGGGTTGGCACACAATGTGCTGAACTGGGAGCTGCATCTTTCTCTTTCTAATCCTGCCTGCATCAGACTTGCTCAGGGATGGAAGCCAAAATCTTAACCTGTTCATTTCCAGAGTGCTCTATGGGATAATATTAAGCTTCTTTCAAGGAGAGTCATGAAGGTCGATTTAGGAAGGTAGAACATTTTATCTAAGTGGTTAAAGAAGACTTGTGTATTTAATAATTCTTAGTCCCTAACTGCTTCTGGGGAAGAATAAACCATTAACTTGACTTCTACGTCTTCTTTGGGCTTTCATCTCTGTAGCATTATTATTTTCTGTGCTTTTGATCTTCCCAGCTAGACTGTAAGTTCTTTGAGGACAGAGACTAAATCTCATAGATGTTTGTCTTTCTTACGGCACATAGTAGGACCCTTGCCAGTGCTACTTCTCAGTGCCTGGTGACTACTTTGTGAAACAAGTACTGCCGGCCTGATTCATAGTACTGTGACAGCAGGCAGTCCTGTTGCTAGCAGGGCCCCTGCCCTGGGTCTCCTGTGGCTATAACCCTACTATTGGGGCCAAGAGTCGAAGGTTTTATTATCTCAGTAGATGGTTGTGAACATGACATGATAGATAAATAAGATTCTACCTGGACCCCTCCCTTCTCTGCACCTACTAGACTATATTCTTCATATCCATATCCCTGGAATTTCCTATCCCAGTGGCCCTAAGCCCACTTGCAGAATATGCATGGGTCTCTTCCAAGGGAAGACTCTTTTCCCTGTTCTCCCAGGGGAAGACTATGATGCCAGTGTTTGATATCCTTAGGCCTGAAGGATAGCCAAGGGGCAGCTGTTTGCAGGGAGCTGCGGAGAAAGGTAGAGCTGGAGCTTGGAAATTTGAGCCGGGAGGTGCATGCACTGTGAGCACACGCTAGCCTGCACAGTGCAGGCTGCAGCTGGACTGGGAAGAGAAGGCGAGTGAATAGTAGGCTGGGCACTGATGCTCCCTGTGCTGCCATGTTCAGGTATAGTACATGATGATCCAAGAGTTCTAAACTTGAACCTGGCCTTCAATTTTCCAGAATAAGGTAGGACTATAGGACAAGGTATATGTTTGAAAATAGACAGATAGAATGTACTTCATTTCACATGTGTTAGCTTCATTTATGACTTTTAAATATGTGGACATAAGGGCTTCCCTGGTGGCACAGTGGTTGAGAGTCTGCCTGCCGATGCAGGGGACACGGGTTCGTGCCCTGGTCCGGGAGGATCCCACATGCCGTAGAGCGGCTGGGCCCGTGAGCCATGGCCACTGAGCCTGTGCGTCCGGAGCCTGTGCTCCGCAACAGGAGAGGCCACAACAGTGAGGGGCCCGCATACCGCAAAATAAATAAATAAATAAATAAATAATATGTGGACATATAGTAGATGGGTATCCATTTGTACTCTCACCACTCAGCTCTGCAAATTTTAAGGGCAGGGTGATGCCAATGAATTCAACTTGCAAAATAATGTTGGGAGTAAAAGGTGATGTCAATCCCTACATTTTATCAACTTATTTAACCTTCCTATGGTAGATACCTTTTTTTTTTTTTTTTGCGGTACGCGGGCCTCTCACTAAGATACCTTTGAATGTAGTAAATGATAAAAAAGAATCTGAATTAGTTTGAAAAACAACACAATTTTGTTATATATAATCACCAAAACTGATGATCAATTAAGTATTGCTAAGTTGGAGTCTTATGGGCCTCCTTTAGTAAAAAAGGTAATTAGCTCATTAATGTCTCTGAACGAAATGAAATAAAATAGTTCTAAAAGCACTGAAAAGCAATATTTTCTAAATGAGCCTTAATATTTTGCCTGTTTTCTTTATACAACTAATTTACTTAGGTCATTTTGTTTTCTAAAATAAGGTAAACTTCTGCCTAGTTCAAGTAAGAATGATGACCAATTCCAAAATGTGCAGGGCCCAGTTGGCAAGGTTTTGTGGAACTGATTAATGTTTGTGAACGTGACAGGGCAGGTAAGATTCCAGACCCAAAGTCAAGGTCCAATCTTTCCTCTGGGATACCTCTGGCAGTGAACAATCATTAAGAAAATGATTATTGCACTCTACAGAAACATTTTATTGTTCCTTTTCAAATGATTAAAAAAAACCCCACTATAAGCAGGAAGAAATTAAATTCAGAGGGAAAACAAGAACTTTATAGGCCATCTGCTCAGACTTTCAAATTTAAATTTTATACATAAGAGCACATTAGCTGTGGGGAAAAATGTGATCACATTTTGTAGCTGTCTGAGCAATGAAGATATTTCCCTCGTTGGGCTTTCTGCATAGAGATAAAAGCAGCTGTTTTGTGGAAGAAAATGAAATGGCTTCGGTATGGGGGAAATCGGCTATTCACTATTTTGTATGTATGGAGTGCTGAACTTACACCATCCTTTACAAAATATGAAATAACGGTCCATGCCTTTGGGGCTCATGGGGGACATTAGACAAACAGTATTTGAGAGCACCTCACAAAGAGAAAACTGAGACCCTGACAGCCTGTTAGCAGCAGTGAGTAACGGGATGGATGGGTGGATTTACAGGTGACAGAGCGCCCACCTGTGGGAAGGAGAACGCAGGAGCACGAGGGAGGGGAGGCTGTTCCTTTGTACCCCTTCTCCGGAACCCAGGCCCCTAACATAAAGCCTGGTCCTGGTGGCCTGTGCCTTAGGAATCTGCTTCCTCACATGGGGACAGAGAACGGTAGGACGTGGTTAACAGCATGAGTCAAGGATCACACTGAGCCGAGGAGAATGGGTGACGGCAACACTGCTCACGCTGGCTACGGCTTCCTGCGAGCCGCAGCTGGCGGCTTTCCCAGGAGTGGTCAGGACAGCGTTTGATTAGGTCAGCCTGCTCCTTCTGCTGCCTCCAAACTACCTGTCTGACTCTTCATGACAGCGGCAAGAGAGGTCGTAGCAACACCAGGACAATTAGTGTGAGCCGTTGCTTTCTTCCACTGCCTGCCTCCCTTTCCAGGCTGTGATCATCAGAGAAATCTCCATCCTCATTTGGTCAACTGAAGCCAGGCAAAGGAACCCAGTCTCTTTCCCCCACTTTGTTTTGCTGTGAAAAGATGAAGGAGGCACAATGAATGCTTAAAGTGATGGAACGAATGCTGACCCCGGCAGGTAACAGTCTTTTACAGTCAACCCTAAGAGGTGATACCTTAAAGCACCTAGTTTAGAGAGGTATGTGAACCACTCTAAAAAAATACTAATTAAGGAAAACCAGTTAGAAGGAAAACTGTGAACTTTCATGAAAAACAAATTCATTTGAGTTGGTGCTATTTTAGAAAAGCCTAGAAAAGCTGAAATTAATCTGATGGTAAATGAATGAAAGGAGTACAGAACTCAGTAGAAATGATAGCACTGAACATCAAACTTCCCTCAGTCATAAATCTTAAAAGCAAAATAACATAGCTGTTCATAGTGCAATCTTGGTAGTCAGAGCAACTTTATTTGAATTTTAGGTCCCCTATCTTTTAGCTGTGTGACCTTAAATAAGTTAATTACCCTCTCTGTGCTTCCATTCCCTCATCTGTAAAATGGGGCTAATAATTGTACTTCATGTAGTTTGAGAGAGGGTTAAATGAGATAATACATAAAAAGTACTTAGTGGAGTACCTGAGACATTGAAAGTGCTCAAAGAAATATTAAGTATTTTAGTTCAGTGATTTTTTAAACTATGCTTTAATAAGTCCTAGGTTCCAAAAGTTCCATTCTGGAATGTCTATAAGTTTAGGGGAAGGATAAACAGGGGTAACTTGATCCCTACCTACAACTACCACAGTATCTCAGCTTTTGGATGATATTTTGTTTTAATTCTATTTAAGATTTTATTTGAACAAAGTCCTCTAAGTTAAAACAAAACAAAACATGCCATATAAGACATCTGATCCAGTCTATTATCCCAGTTAGGAGAGAAATCTTGTCCCTATTTGTTGGTCATCCTACCTCTTTTTAAACATTTTTAGTAATGGGTTCTCACCAATCCGCAGGCCCTTTTAACTTGGAATCATTCAGATAATTAGAAAGTTCTTTCGCATATTGACTTGTGTGATTTCATTCTCAGCTTTGCTCTCTAAATATGATCAAATTCTCTTCTGTAAAAGATCCCTTCATATATTGACAAAAACCCATTGTATCATTTGAGATCTTTGGTTGCAAGCAACAGAAACTGACTGGCAAACCTAAGATGAAAAGAAATTTCTTGGTGAGACATTAGGCTGCTCATAGTTAAGGAGAAGGCTGGGGAACCAGGCTTAGTAGAAAAGACGGGAATCAGCGTCCTTCTGGGTGTCTTGGCAGCATGATCCATTTTGGTCTTCCTTTTTCAGATTCTTTCAGCTATTCTTCCTAAAATGTGGTTTCCATGATCACTGCTCACTGTGAACAGTGCTCTAGTTCACTAGCATCTTTCCAAGAGTGGGTCCTGGAAAGGCACACAACAATCAATACATGCTCTGCTGAGCTCAGTAAATCCTGGGATTTCTTTCTTTCTTCTAGTCATCATTATTTCATTCATATACTGCAAAATTGATTTGTTTTCCAGGGCACCCAGGTCTGAAGACCTGTACTGAGCTTTCAATCTGTTAGAACCTTAAAAGTAAGTCTTCCAGATTTACTAATAAAATATAGAACACCCAGTTAAATTTTTTTCTCCTTTAAAAAAAAATTGAGTGAGTCTTTAAATTCTATAGTACTTTACAATTTTCAAAAGTTTCACACAGATGATTTCATATAAGCCCATAACAGCCCTTTCCCCCCCTTCCCTGTATTGCTCCTCGCCCCTTCCCTCTCCCCACTGGTTTGTTCTCTATATCTGTGAATCTGCTTCTTTTTTGTTTTATTCACTAGTTTGTTGTATTTTTTAGATTCCACATATAAGTGATATCATACAGTATTTGTCTTTCTCTGACTTATTTCACTTAGCATAATGCCCTCCAAGTCCATACATGTTGTTGCAAGCGGCAAAATTTCATTCTTTTTTTTATGACCGAGTAGTGTTCCATTGTACATATATAACACATCTTCTTAATCTACTCACTCGTTGGTGGACACTTAGATTGCTTCCATACCTTGGCAATTGTAAATAATACTGCTATGAACATTGGGGTGCAAAAACCTAGAACACCAGTTAAATTAAAATTTCAGATAAATGGTGAATAATTATTTAGAATAAGTATGTCACAGATATTTTATCTGGCAATCTTCCTTAAGTGTTTTTTTGGTTTTGTTTTTTAATATAATTTGCTGTTAAACCATTGCTTATCTTCTATACTTCATTTTAGAAACTAAGCTCAGAAATGTACATTTATCTCAATTAAATTTCATCCCATAAATTTCAGCTTCTCTTTCCAACTTGTCACAAGTTTTAAATTCTTGATTTTCTAAAGTCCTTGTATTCACTCTATTTCTAACCCTGAATCCCTAGTTTGATATTATGACCAGATAAGGAGGGTCTATGGAAGGACAGGTAAAGAGCAAGATGGAGTTTAGAAAGGATGGTGGTGGTAGGGAGGTAGCCAGTCAGAAAGAAGGACTCAGGATAGAAGAAGTTTTAGGGAAATTGGAGAAAGAGGAAGAAAGAAAAATACGTTGAAAGGAAAGGTATCAGTAATCAGAGATCTAAATTTCATGAAACTGCTCAATTTAAGCAAAAAATAAAAAATAAGTAAAAAGAGCAATTATGTGAAGATATGGGAGGCTCATAGACTCTACCAGAAATTTGGATAATGGGCAGGAATCTAGAGCTGGGCAACGGGAACCACAGCAAAGACTGTGAAGTAGAAACAGATTGGACTCAAGGCCACTTGGGCTGCTGCTGGGGCTAATGAGGACCTCTATCTGACCCCACAACCTTGGGTCGTAGGTGAGCTCTGGCTAAGAGTATCCCACTGGCTGAGCCTGAGTCATAGCCCATCCTCTGGCAGTTGAGCTGAGGGGAACTTTGGTCAAGCTCTTTGGGCTCCGTCAAGGAAGGCTCAACAGTGTCAGAAAAGTGCAGTTAGGAAGGGGCTTCTATTTCAGACAGCCAAAACCAATGAAATCAAATCGATCAATCAACCAACCCTTCAACAAGCAAGCAAACAAACAAGTAAATATTCCCAATGGAAAGGTTAAAAGAATAGAGTCACATGCAGGTGACTCTCTATATGCTGCCTCCAGCCCCAGTCTCTCTTCCATGCTGCTAATCAGTACAGTCAATGGCTACTCAGTATCTCTGATAGTATGTGAGTCAAAACAATACCAATAAAGTCTCTCCAAGATCAAACTCATGCTCTGCTCCCACTCTCCTTCCAGCCTGTGACTTCTTTGAGTGTTGCCCATCTCTGTGAGCATCACACATTCCTAATCTAGTATCATTCTTGACACTTCCCACTCTTTGATCCTTCATACTAAATATACCTCCAAGTTCTGTTGAGTTGACTCATTAATATCGCTCGAATCTCTTTAATTCTCTCCTTCTCCATCACCTCCACCACCCTAGTCCATCCTAATCCTACCCCTCACCTTTACTACTATAATTACCGCATAACATATCTCCGAATCTATTCTGCCATCCCTGCAGACTGTTCTCCACCTCGTAGCCAGAGCAATCATTCCGAAACGCAAATTTGAACATGACACTTACCCCATTCCCAACATCTCTCAGCATGAAATGTTTCAATGGCTTTCCGCTGTGCTTAGGAAAAGACCAAGATCTTTAATCTAGTCTACAAGGCCAGGAATGATGCTAAGCTATTAGTGACCATATAGGGCTTCTGTAATGATTACATAAAGTACTGATAATGCTAGGAACACTGTCAGGGGATGCTTGTTTCTTTGTGCTAAGCACTATATAGGCCAATAAATTTAATCTCTGTTATATCACTGTGAAGTCACTTCCTTGTTTTATTGGGAACTGAGGCTCAGAAAGGTTGAAGTCCTTTAACCAAGCTAGACAATGCAGAGTCAGAATGCAAACCCAGTTTTGGCTGGCTATCTCCGTAACTCGGTATTTTCCATAAGAAACATCACCTTCTTCCTGACTGACAGAGAGGTAGGCCTATGCATTAGGAATCACTAAGAGCTACCCAATACTTATATCTTCAGCCTGGCACAATAGAGCATTTGAAGAGTCAATGACCCAAGTGAAGGGAAAATGTCACACGGACCACAAGACGGAAACAACCGCCCTCTCGTTTAGCTTGCACCATGAGCCATTTCGCTTAATGATTCAACTGCAGGTAAATGGATATTCCATATTTCTTTACTAATTCTCTCTAGGCTTTTCCCTCCTTAACTGAATGGGAGACAACTGCCTTTCAGACTATCTGCTCTTGTTTTCTTTAATTCAACCCAGGTTTGTTGATGCCTTGAGTGACTTAGTTAATTGGCACCTTGTTGGTAGGACAATCCCTAGCCAGTTCTAGAGGCTGAGTGAGGTGGGTGAAATCTTTTGGAAGTGCCCTCTGTGGCCCCGTGGGGATGCTCAATTGATGACTTCAGCAGCAAACAAGGCTTTCAACATCTTGCCCGCTGTATGCCAGTGAGGTGGAGTTCCATGCCAGAATTTGCCTTTCAACTTTGGGCTTTGTTCCTGTTGTGTGGCAGCCATGGCTCACTCTTACCACCTGGGCCATCTCTTCTGGCTCTTCAGTGGGTCTTAACTATGGTAGTAGTTAGTAGTTAGTTGGCGAGTAACTTTCTCTGAGTCAGTGAAACTAGTGTGAAGGTTCCGCCTTGGGAGAGGGCATGCCCTGGCATAATCCCAGCTCCATGATTGACCACTGGATGACCTAGAGCAAGAGACGGGGTTCCAGCTCCGCAAAGTGGAGTTAGTGACACATGTGCACAGTATTCCCAGAGGAATTCCCTGAGCTCCAGCCCAGTGCTTAATGCACGCTACCCACTGAGGGCCTGACTATACGAAACCCTTCTCAGTGTCTACTTCAGTTAATCCTCAGTAGCCCTAAGAGGTAAAAATAACATTAGAATCCTCTCTTTATGGGGAAAGAGAGAGAACACACTTAAATAACATGCTCAGGTTCACATGGTTCAGGAGAGAGTAGGGACTGCTTTCAGACTCATGCAGACAAGAAGCATGGCCTGTGCTCTTAATCATAAGGCAATAATGTACAGAGTGTGCACTTAATAGAAGGGCACTGATATTGTCTTTGATGATGGTGCTGTTACTGTATTACCCTTCTCATGTGGCTCCATTCTCAACTTCCCAGCTTCCTTGGGGTCTGTACCTATACCAGAGCATGCTCCCTTGTTCTCATTCAACAGGTGTTTCTTGAACACTGACTCTATGCCATACAATGCCTCACCTAAGAAAAGTGAACCAGACAGACATGGTTCCTGAATCCCTGGAAGAGTTCAGTGGGGAAGATGTCCATGGAACGAAAAGTGTCAGATGATGAATTAATTGCTAGTATGATAAAGCAGAAATCAAGAGAGCTAGGAAAGCTGATCACTGGGGCTCTAATCTTGGAGCGGGTGGAGGGGACAGGAAGACCTTTTAAATCAAGAATTCTCCTCCTCTTTCCTGTAAGCTTGCAGGGAAGGGATACAGGTATTTTTCTTAGGAGATTCAGAACAGACTCTTAGAGCTATTTTTCTGTTAAATTTCTTATTAAAAATAGAACAAAACAACTCATGGGTTTTAGAAATCATACGGTAGACCATTAAGAAAACTGAATTAATGAAGTAGGTTAAATATGAAAATATGATAAAGTCTCTTAGTAGTTTTCTCTACAGGATTTTCCTTCTGCTTCAGGAAACCTATCCTCCATCTGTTCATGTGAACTTTCATCCAATCTACTCTATGGCTGCCCTGTCCTGATAGGTTTGGGGTTTGGGATAAACACTCTGTGTTCATCCACTAGGACTTTTGCCTCTAGCTGTTCCCAAATTCTAGATTGTTCCTTCAACACAGAGGTTTTACACCCTTGAGGGTTTTCTACCAACATACAACTATGCCAGTTTTTCCTCTTAGATCTGTTTTTAAAATTTACATTTTACTTAAGAAGTTAAAATACGTACCCCAGGGGCTTCAGTTTCTTTCCCATATAATGTAGCTCTGCGTATTATATTTCCACCTAAAAATATATAGGAGGATTTGTAAAATATTTAGGTTAAGAAACCATAGCACAAACCTAATTTATAACATGTTATAAATAATAATGAAGCAGTTTTCTAATTAGAAGCTGTTTCCCCAAATAAAATCATACCACAGTGGTTTATTTCTGTAGTCCTTTTGAAAAAAAATCAGTTCATCAGCATATCTGAAATCCATATACTAAACTGGAAGAAAATCAAAATATTAGTTTTATGTGGGAGAGGAAAACCCCTAAAGATTTTCATTTAAATATCTACATCTTGGACCCATTTCAAGTTCTGGTTTAAAATCAGGGGTTCAATATTTCACGGCAGATTATAAGGCAGAATCCAGAGAATTAGATGAGACATTTTCTGACTCGTATTATCTCCTTGAAGAACCAAATTCTTGCTTTCAGATTCATTTTCCGTATGATTTCCCTGTTGGATACGTCCTGGAGGCTGTGGTGAGAAGCCAGCAGGAAAACCCCAGGGAAGAGGTCAGAAGCGATGCTATCAGAGACAGAAATGTCATGGGACAAGGGCTGAAAATTGGAAACAATGAGACAGGGAGAGAGGGGAGGGAGGGAGAGAGGTAGAGAAAAATAAAGAGAGGGTGAGATTGAGAGAAAGAGAATTTGTATGCAAGGGAGCACAATATGAGAAATAATACATGGAATACTGCCACCAACATGATCATTTTGGTTCGTCTTATTTAAACCCTCTTTAAGCCTTCACTTGTAATTAATAAGAATTGCTATTTAAAAGATTTCAGAAGGACTTCTGTTTACTGTTGAAGCATAAAAGAAAAATATTGGCCTTTCATCATCTCCAAAAGGAAAAAACCCCACACGATTTATGTATATACTTTGGAATCAAAGCCCCTTTTAAGTCTCTTGGAGCTGATCATGAATAGAAGCCACGTCTGATCTCCCCAAATAATAAAACAGTGGAGAAAAAGATAATGCACCTTCTACCATTTAAGCAGTTGGCCCACATCATTAAACATGGTTCAAGTAAGTGCTATTAAATAAGCCCTAAGAATGCAATGCACTGAAATTTGTGTGTAGTAGGGGCTGTTTTTCTGTGTAGAAGCAACTACTGATCCAGCAGTAATAGGTATACTCTTCTCGGTTGCTTTCCCAAGGGTGGTGCTGGCCTGCACAGCTACCATGCTGGTCACTAACCCTCCCTAACCCATTCTCCCTTGGGACTGATGCTGTTGGCTCTGGGTTTTTCCTGTGAAGGGGAATTTGCAACCTCCTCCTTTTACTTTCCAAGTGGAGGAAACATGAATTATGTATATCAATACTAGTACTCAATTGAGAAGGTCACTTATGAGATAGTAGAGTTCTGATGGAGGTGAAAACTTACCCTGGGAGGAAGAAATTAGCTGTAAATTTGGTGAAGAAGGCAGCTGAATTTTTCTCCAGCAAGGCCAATTGAGATATACAACCTGAAGCGTATAGCAAACGTGATGGAGAGCCAGCTGAAACTTAATAAGTTTTCCCACTGAAGTGCATTTGGGAGGTGGGGGGATTTCAAATAGAGATAAACAGCAATCTAAGACTGGGTAAGCATCCTTAGAGACAATCATTTTTTAGACAGAAAACAGAAAGCCTTATGTATACAGCTGGTATTTACATGAATTCCTCCCACTAATGCCTGGGACTTTGGAAGACACACCAAGAGATAGGAGGTAAGCAGCTGTCTGTGCAGATGTTGTCAACAAATAGGATTTGGAATTCTGATCTATTACGTAAAAGCCTATAACCAGTGACTTTTACCTGGGGATCTGGGGAAGAAGGGAATCTAACTGACCTCTAAATGCTAGTGTGTTCAGGGCTTATTCCTGAGCCTCCTTTATCTGCCTTTTCTCCCCAGGTGAACTCACCCAGTATGTAAATGCAATCTATGCCGATTTAATGTTTGTAAAGTGCTGAGAACCGTGCCTAGTTCATAGTGAACACCATAGAAGTGTCAGCTCTCGTTACTTATTATACCTAATTGCCTAGTAACTGTTTTGACTTGAATGTTTGATAGGTATTTCCGAATTAAATCCAAAATGGAATTGAAGTTTTCACTGTTCCTCCAAACCAATCTCCCCTGTGTTGTTTTTCCGTCTCTGCTATAGCAGCTTGACCCAGTGACTCAGGCCAAAAGTTTAGGAATCACCGCTGATTCCTCTTTTTTCTCTTACTCTTCACATCCAATTCATCAGCAAGTCATTCTGGTCAAACCTCTGAGATAGAAAACAAATCCATCCACCTCTCTTCATCTTCGCTGCCACTGTTCTTGAACAAGCCTCCCCATCTCTTGCCTGGAGGACTGCAGAGGCCTCTTCCCTGTTTCCTTTGCTCCCAGATACCCTTATGATCCATTCTCCACACAAGTAACCAGAAGGATATCTTTAAAATGGGAATAGGGGTCAGTCTTGTGACTCACTAATGACCTACCAGTGCCTTTGGCTTAAAGTTGAGTCTCCTTTTGTTTTAATCCGTTTGGGCTACTATAACAAAAATGCCATAGGCTGGGTGTCTTAATGAATAAATACTTGTTTCTCATAGTTTTAGAGGCTGGATGTCCTATATCAAGGTGTTGACAGAGTCACTGTCTGGAGAGCCTGCTTCCTGGTTCAAAGCTGTCTTCTTGATGAGTCCTCACATGGCAGAAGGAGTGAAGGAGCTCTCAAGGTCTCTGTTGTAAGAGCACTAATCCCATTCATGAGGGCTCCACCCTCATGACCTAATCACCTCCCAAAAGTCCTACTTCCTAATACCATTACATTGGGGGTTAAGATCACAACATGGGAATTTTGGTAAACACAAACATTCAGTCTGTAGCACCTTCCCAAGTCTTTACCACCTAACCTTCTGTAGCACCTGCCTATCTTGTGCTCACTACACTCCAATCAGACTGGACTTCCCTTTGTTCTTTTCTTTTGTTCCCCTGCATCGTCTCTCGCTCTATCTCCAGCATCTGTCCCTCACCCACAATAGGTTCCTTCTCAAAGTTCAGGTTGCAGCTCAAGTGTTGAAGACTTTCCCTGACCCCTTGGCTCGCTCTAAACAAGCTCCCACCCTCTTTACTCCAGGGAGGTTCTGTTTCTGCATTCATCACCATCTGAACTCATCTTCTTCATTTGCATATCTACTGGCACATTGGCCTTCTCCTTCAACTGTTAGTGCAAGCTCTAGGAGTGCAGGGCCTTTTCTGTCTTGTTCACTGCTGCATCTCAGATGCTCAGGACAGTCCTGGAACAATGAAGTGTCTCAATGAATACGAACGAATACAAAATTATCCAGGAGCCACTTCACCTGATCAATGAGCAGGGGATAAAAGCTTAAATCTTATTTATAGAAAGCAGTAGCATGCATTATATATAAGAATAGTAAAACTAAAAGATGAGGGGCCTGTTGATTTACTTAGAAAAAATGGAGGGTGGGAATAATAGCCACCATCTCTCTGCACCTGTCTGAAGTCGAGCTCTTCACCTGCCCACTAGATCTCATCTCCTTACCTACTCAAGGACAACATTGCAGAAATTTCTCTCTCTCTCTTTTTTTTTCTCTAAAATTATACCTTTTTTGTGCTCTACTGGATCATTTCCATCATGCAAAGATGTTGTAATTTTTCCCTTAAAAAAAACAAAGAAACAAACCAAAATTCAACTTGTTTCCTTGTCTTCCTAAGTTTACAGAAAAAGATATCTAGTCTTGCTGATCCCATCCCACTCTTCCAATTCTTTTCAGACCAGCACATCACCAAAATTACTGTTGTAAGCGTCACAGATGACCTCCACATAGTTAGTCTTTAGTCCTTGTCTGAATTTTCCTAACAGTAACTCTTGATCACTTTGTCCTCATTGATATGATTTTCTACTTGGCTTCCAACACACCTCGCTGTCTTGGCTACTTCTTTCTCTACCTTCCTGATTGCTTCTTTTCAATCCTTTTTTTGCTGTTTCTCCTCATCTCCCCCAATTCTAAGTATTCAAGTGCCCTAGGACTTAGTCTTCACTCACTTCCTTGGTAACTTCTTAGAGCTTCACAGTTTTAACTTCTGTCTATATGCTTATGACTCCCTGATTTCTATCTCACACCTGGACATTTTCCAAGTCTTGCCTATTCATCATCTCCACTTGGATATATAATAAACCTCTCAAAATTAAAATGTCCTAAACAAAACCCCTGATTGTTTTCCACTCAATTCTCCTCTTCCACTGTTGTCTCCAGCTAAAGCAATGGTGACTCTTTTTGATTCCTTGGAGGGGGAAACAAAAACTTGGAAACTTGGATCCATCCTGGACATCTCTTTTTCTTTCCATCCCCACATCCATTCTGTAGACTCTACTTTTAAAATGTACCCAGATTCTGACATTGTCTGTCTTCACTACTATGCTGGTTGAAGCATCCTTTTTTGCACAGATTATTTCGATATTCTCCTAATTGTTTTCCCTGTTTCCTTCCTGAACTATAGAATCTATTTTTAACACAGCAGCCAGAATGATCCATTTAAAACCTAAGTCAGTCAAAGTCACTACTCTGCTCAAACCAGTGCTTGCCTTCTTGCTCAGAGTAAAAGCTAAAGTCCCCATAGTGAGTTATAAAGGCTTTATTTACCAACAGACTATAAGGTTCCTGGGAGGTTTATACAGTCCTTACAAGGCACCTTCACATTATAGGTACTTAATAAATATTTGCTAAATAAAAAAATTTAAAAAGAGACTCCTCCAGAAAGGAGGCAGAGTAACACTATATGTCATTAATGTCTTAAATTCCCCCAGAAACTCCCAGTGTGGGTCAAGTAATGTAGAACTTGGAGACTAACCCTCTCCTATGTAGTCTTTTACCCATCGCGTCTCTGTCTTCATGTCCTAGTTCTCTCCCACTCACTTATTCCACTCCGGCAACACTGTCCTTCTTACTGTTTATCAAACACGTCAAGCATGTTTCTGTCTTCGGGGCATTGGTACTTGCCACTTCCTTTGCCTGGAACCCTCTACGCCAGAAATCTGCATGGTTTTCTCCTTCCCCACCTTCAGTCTTTTGCTCAAGTGAATCTTTTTTTCAGTAACTCCTTTCCTGACCATCCTTTTAAGAATTTTAATCTCACACTCATACCAGCCTCCTCTTCCCTAAAATATCCATCTTCATCCAACTGATCACCATCTGACACTCTATAATTTTATACTCTTATTTGATTAATTGTAAACTCCTTGAAGGATTTCTGTCTGTTTGGTTCTCTGCTGAATCTTCAACACTTCCAACAAAGTCTGGTTCTCATAGGAGACTCTCAACAGATGTATGTTGAATGGGTGAATGAGCTAATGAAGAAATGAACTCTGATATGAAGGACTGAAACCTCAGTTGGATAAAGCGTTTGAAAGACAGGCAACCCAGGTACTACAGGTGACTTTTTTTTTTTTTTTTGGGCATGTGAACCAGGTTATTTCTCATGGTTGTGGAGAACTTGTAAGTCAGGTCATTGAACTGCTTTGATGATTGTTGATGAATTAAGACAAAGAAAAGATGTGCCAGAAAACTCTGGACATGAAAAAAAGATATTCTGATTTTCAAAAAAGGGTAAAGTATAGATTCAGCAAACCTCAGACTGGTATACTCACTCCTGAACAAGATTTTAGAATTGATCATTATACTGTTTGTCTGCCTTCTAAAGGAAGTTTACCACCAAGACAAGTTTTAGCATACTAAAACCGAGG
Source organism: Neophocaena asiaeorientalis asiaeorientalis (assembly GCF_003031525.2). Lineage (NCBI taxonomy): Eukaryota > Metazoa > Chordata > Mammalia > Artiodactyla > Phocoenidae > Neophocaena > Neophocaena asiaeorientalis. The sequence continues at coordinate 1,454,259 of NW_020174693.1, forward strand.
TTTGTTGGCTAAATTTATTTTTTATTTGCCTTGTCGAAAACTAGACTGCCAGAGAAACGTGAGAGACAGAGTATATTTGCATTTTAGCAAGTCATTAATGAAAAACCTCCCATTATTTTCTTGTGGATAAAATGGGGAAAAATAAGCTAGACCTGACATAATTAGATGGATTAATGCTTTGTTTGACAAAGCATTAATTGCTATCAGCCTAGATAGAAATTCCAGTTGAAAAGTTTTATCAGTTCTTCATGTTTTGGTAAGCATTCTCCATTCTCTCCTTTTCTCCTTGAAGTAAAGTTCATTGGTGCCCTGTGGCTCTCTCTGTGGTCTTAATCAACATATTTATCCATGCCTTTATCGGTATTAAATTTTCAGGTATGGCTTACTCGGGAGGAATGGCAAATATATTTTATGACAGAATGTGAATCCAATACAATCCAGATTAGCTTGGATGACACATTGCCTGAGTTCAAACAGCTGCCTGCACCCATGATAGATGGGGCAGACACAGTTTAGTTGTCATCCTCGTGAAAAGCATTAGAGGTTTGATTAGGTAAAGTAGAGGTGAAGTTGTTACAGAAAGCAAACCTCCCAGATAGTAGTCCAGACTGCTGGGTGTGCTCCCTGTGCCATTCCTCTGCTATCCACTAGGGTGTTATCCTTGCCTGAGTGGGCAAAATGGCCCAGTTTTATGCCAATTTTCTAAAGTGTTGGAAGAAGAATGCCCAGGAAAATTGATTTCTTTTTTAAAAGTTATTTTTAATTTACATGTAGTAAATTTCATTTTGGGGGGTGTATAGTTCTATGAGTTTTCACGCATGCATTGATTTTTGTAACTACCATTCTTGGTTCTCTGACGAGAGAACATGGGCTTCTCTTGGAGCTTCCTCTTTGTGATTCCATTTTTGGGCCGATCCAGAGCCCAAGTCAACATATATCAGAAGCAAAAGCAAACAAACAATAACAACAACACTGCTGGGTTGCTTTGGAGTCCTGAACTTCCTATTCAGTCCTCATGTTCTTATGCACTTTTTCAGAGTCCTCTGGTAGTTGCTTTATATACTTTGCCCAAATTTTTTAGTTGAATTAAGTGGGAGAGATAGTGTAGGGTGTGTTTATTCCATCATAACCAGAATTGAATCTCATGATTTCCTCTTAAACACATGGAATGACAGGGACACTCTTCACTTCCACTTACATCCTATTGGTGAGAACTTAATACCAGGGCCACACCTAGCTGCAAAGGAGGCAGGAAATGCATCCTCCAGCTTAAGGTAAGGGGACAAGCTAAAACTCATTTACTAAGAAGAAAGGAAGAGCAGATTTTGTAGAACACTGGCAGTCTGCCACAGGGATGATGGCAAAGAATACACTCAATGTGGCTTGAAAGACTAAGATGGCTAATAAGACCTCATGCTACATGTTTATGAGTATGAAACAGCAGGTTAGAATGAGACTCTTCTTACCTTGGGTTTATCTTGGACTCCAGCATGATAGATATTAGAGACCACAGTGAGGGTTAGACAAATTACCGTGTACAGAGTAGCTAAGTCCAGCCTGCTCCCCTGACAGGAGCTTCCATGAAGCCATTTGGAGAACTTCAGTGTCTGCTCCATCCATTACATTGTTAGGTGGCGG
>NW_020174693.1:1456217-1520925 GCF_003031525.2 Neophocaena asiaeorientalis asiaeorientalis
GATGACAGAGGTGGCTGCATAAAAACCAGCTGCTACATCCAACATTTGTTGGGGTGAGGAGTGGACCATAGGTGGGCCACACAGACGAGAGAGAGCTGATGTAAGGCTTTCTTGAGTCCTGTTTAATCTGTCTACCTGTATGGGAAGAACAGCCCCAGTAACAAGAACATGAAGGAGAATGCTGAATTCTAGGGGTTAAGGAAAGGTCTCAAGTAATAATCATCAGGACAACAAGTCAAAGTAGAAATACATGTGGTACGGTCAAGAGATTTTCAGGAAAACTGGTCCTCAGAGATGGAATTCTCAACCAAAGTGCACAAAAACACCCACCCGCCCACACAAAAAAAGCACTAGACATCTGCCAAGCCCGGAGAGAGAGCAGGTTATGATTTAAGACCTTTCCTTTCATCTTATCCACACTTTCCACACTTAGTTTGGAAAGGTCAGAAATTACCTAGCAAGTGGAAAAACAGAGAAGAAGCCAACCACCACCCACCACCGTTCACAAGCACATGAAACCACCACCCTTTTCATATTGCAGCCTTCCAGCCTGAAGCTGACTCCAGCTGAGGAAGTGGAAAGGATATAGCGTTTGACCAAGTTGATGATTTTGATTCCTATCTCGAAGTGGACATTTTCATTACCGAATTGAGTGTATGTTTGTAATTGAAAGTGACCTTAGGAATGTCTGTTACTTAAGAATAAGAAAAATATCATTTTTTAAAACCACCTCTGATTACATTTTAATGAAAAGGTAGGAGACAAAAAAATGTTGTATTTTGACAGTGCCACAAATTGTAGCTTGTCAATATAGCAACTACAAGTATGGAGTATTTCAGATGCAAGAGGATAAAATCTGCTCTTATTTTCTCACATAAGAATTTTGAGCATTTGTAGGCACTGTACATTAAGAGTAATACAGAAAGGAACCATTTACATCGAAGCAACATAATAGCAAAAAGATTCAGAAGGATCATGTTACTATTTTCCCAAATTGAAGTACTATCACGAGGAAGAAGATTAAACTTCCTTATCCCCCATTGATATAGGGATGAAAGTTGTGATAGTGGAATTTAAGGGAAGTCAGCTGAAGGCTGAAGGCTTATGGGTAAACTTTCCTCCCTCATTAAAAAAATAGGCAAGTGAGGAGAAAAGTCTTTCTTGCTTCTTCTCCCTTTGCTTCAAGGGTAGATGCTAATTTCTGAGGATGTGACACGTAGCTGGGACAGACATATTTGTATTATGAAGGGAGGCATTGCTACGCATAGTAGATGACAGATGGGTAGAATCAAAGGAATCCAGGCTCAATCTCTGTCAGGATTTCTTGTTAGATATAATAAATGTCCCTTTGATTTAATTCTATGTGTTTTTTCCTTTTACTTGCAACCACAAACATTGCTAAATCTTATCTTCTATATCTCTTCTTCCTTCTGCTGTCTTCCCTCCTAACTCACTTTACTGGAACCTCTGGAAAGTGAGTTCCATTGTAAATAATTCTGAGGCCATCACACAATACTCTGGTCTCTGCCTAACCTGAACCCTGGCTCTTCTCAGAGGGCACTGAGTCTGTTGCAGCCCTTTCAGAAATTCATGTCATTCTTCATTCTCCAAATGTCACAGGGGTCAAAGATAAGGATGACATTATCTTGGATGCCCATTGCCTTGGTAGACCATTAATTTTCTGCTCTTATGAGGAAAAGACCCTTCTCCTTTGAGGAGGCAGGAGGAAACAGATTGTGCTTATACCTGATTATGTTTAATAGTAACTACCATCTGGTTAAGACATCCTCTACCTCTGCATGTTGTTGCCATGTACTACCCCCCGCCACCGACATCCAAGAAACCCCTTCATATTTCTTTTCTGAAGACTTTGGCAACTGGTTCATAGGTTTCCTTTTTGCTCCAAGCACTGTCATCATCATGGCGACTTCAGCATCCATGTAGATGTCCCTTCCAATGCTTGAGTTTCAGGAGCAGATGTTCATCCTCTCACTGAAATTGTTCTTTCATTATGGGTGATATTGATGTAGTGATTTTAAAATATGTAAGCAAATTCTTTGACACGCCTTCAGTCAAGAGGTGGGGTCTATGTTCCCTCTCTTTGAATTGAACTGGCATGAATGACTCCCTACTAACCAAAAAAATGCAGTGGAAGTGGCATTATCTGACATCTGAAGCTAGTTTAGAAAAGACCATGCAGCTTCTTCCTGGTTCCCTTGGAATGTTCATTCTAAGGAGGCTAGTCAGCACGTAAGAAGTCCAATTACTCTGAGTCATGCTGAAGAGGCCATGAATAGGTGCTCCAGACAATACTCCCAGCTAAACCCCCAGCTGGCAGAGAGCATCAGTGGACAGCCTTATCAGTAAACCATCTTGGACAGCTAGTTGCACTTTCAGATGATTCCATCTCCAGCCATCGAATCACCCCCAATGGCTTTTGAGTTTTTCTAGGTAAGGTCCTAAATATCATGGAGCAGAGATAAGCCATGCCCACTGTGCCCTGTCTGAATTTCAGACACAGAAATGTGAGCATATTAAAATAGTTATTTTAAGCTGCTACGTTTGGGGATAATTTGTTTTGTAATAATAGCAACCAGAATCCCTGCCATTGGCTTTCAGGGGAGTATAGTTTGTCCAGTGCTCACAGAAGTCCTTAAGACAGGACCTTCCAAAGCAGGGAGGCAGGACAGAACAGGCTGTGACTGTACCTGGTTACACCCAATAATAACTACTGGATTTTGAACACTACCATTGTGCCTGAGACTGTGCTTAGGTTAAGCATGTGAATTTTGATATCAAACAAGTATGGGTTCAAACTCCTGCCTTGCTGCTTACCTGTTGTGTGATTTTGAGCAAAAAACCTTTTAACATTTCTAAGACTCCTTTTCCTCATCTGTAAAATGGGAAAAATAACAACCATCTCATAGGATAGTTTTTAAGATTAAATAAGAAAAAGTGTATAAAGCCGTTGACACGCAATAATGGTAGCTATTTGATAACAACACAAGAATAATATGATTTGTAAAGGGCAGAGGTGAGAGATGAAGTCAGTGGAAGAGGAGAGGGTGAGGCTTTAGGATCTTGAGTGTTGGGAAAAGGAGTTTGGAATTTGAGGGAACTACAGGTTTTAAAATTTTTAATTTAATTATTTTTTATTTTTAATTAATTTATTTTGTTTATTTGTTTTTGGCTACATTGGGCCTTCGTTGCTGTGTGCGGGCTTTCTCTAGTTGCGGTAAGCGGGGGCTACTCTTCGTTGTGGTGTGCGGGCTTCTTCTCATTGCAGTGGCTTCTCTTGTTGCGGAGCACAGACTCTAGGCACGTGGGCTTCAGTAGTTGTGGCTTCAGTAGTTGTGGCACGTGGGCTTCAGTAGTTGTGGCTCACAGGCTCAGTAGCTGTGGCTTGCAAGCTCTAGAGCGCAGGCTCAGTAGTTGTGGCGCACAAGCTTAGTTGCTCTGCAGCATGTGGGATCTTCCCGGGCCAGGGCTCGAACCTGTGTTCCCTGCATTGGCAGGTGGATTCTTAACCACTGCGCCACCAGGGAAGCCCTAATTTTTAATTTTAAATGAACAGTTTTAAAAAAAAAATCAATTTAGTCTTCTAATTATGTGTGAGGGAGTGGCTTTGGTGTTCTAAAAATTATGTTTGGACTCACTATAATATTTATCATTTATTTAAAAAATATTTAGGAACTATTTCCAGTGTGAAGCAAAGTGCAGAAAAACCAGTGTATTATTCACTGAGGATCAGCCTCCCGCCCAGATGCTGTTATTTAAATGCCTTTGTGTTTTAGAAGATGAAGCTGTTAGGGTGGTGCAGAATGAATGGAAAGGTGGAATGTCTGAACAGGGAGGCTAGTCAGGGTCTTTCAATTCCAGCATTACTGGTAGGTGTGTGGTTGTGATTCAAGGATGGGCGGGAGGCTGGATGGGAAGTTTTGGTATGTGAAACCCTAGCAAAGAAGACTTGACAGGCCTGACTTTCCAGGAGACCTGTGGTCAAATTCCCCTACCCAGCCTCCAACACCTTACAGTTAATCATTTTTTTCCTTTTGCTTGGGAAAAAAAATAAAATTAACAAAGTGCAACTACTAAACAGGTTACACTAAGATGTGTGAGCAATCTTGTCCGAAATATCAATTCTACATATTGCAGCAAAGGACACATGGGATGTTTGCCAAGTTCTTGTGAGAATTCTCTGTCTAAAAATTGTGCCAGCTTGCTAAATACAGAGTCATTACCAAGAACATCCCACCTCAGAGGAGATGACGGGGTTATGCTGGATCTTGCCCCGCCGATGGCTTCCACTTTAGGGGACCTAGGAACGGGGTCAGGGCACTCTTCTTCCCCGGAGCCACAGCCTTCCAGTGTCTGTAGCTGCCCCTCCCCACACAAAGTGGCAGGAAGTTTCCATATGTCCTCCTACACCTGAGAAAAAAGAAATCTCACATGCAGATGGCTGAAACAAAGCTGGGTGCTGTCTGGATATCACTTAATATTCTTCCAAGTAAAGAATCCAAAAAAGGCAGGAGAGAAACTCTTTGAATGCTCTCGTAGTGTCCTGAGACCTCTGTTGCATTGCTTTTACCGAACAAAGTTAGGTCTGTTTCCCTAGCAGGGAATTACCTTTAATATTGGAAAACACCTAAAAATGTAATCGACTGAATATAAAAGAGTCAAAATAGCTCAAGGCATGAAGGCTGTAGGAAAAGGGGTTGGCTTGGGGGAAAGAGGCATGTGTGTGGTTTGGGATATCATGAGGACAAACATGCGAATTGTTTGGGAAGGTAATTTGTGTCCCACACGAAAGCCTGCTTGTGGAAGAAAGTGCCAGGATACTGCTCTAGTGGGTTGCACTGTGTCCCCCCAGAACACACGTCCAAGACCTAACCCTCGGTAACCGTAAACGTGACCTTTTTTGGAAACAGGGTCTTTGCAGATGTAATTAAATTAAGGATCTGGAGATGAGATCATTGTGGATTTAGGATAGACTCTAAGTCCCACACCAGCGTCTCTTTAGAAGAGAGAAAGGGACATTTGAGACAAAGAAACAGAGACACAGAGAAGGAGGTGATGTGAAGACAGAAGCGGAGATTGGAATGATGCATCTACAAGCCGAGGAACATTAACGATTCCTGCCAGCCACCGGAAGCTAGGGGACAGGCGTGGAACAGATTCTCCCTTAAAGCCTCCAGCAGGAACCAACCCTGGCAACTTGATTTTGGCCTTCGGGCTCCATAATAGTAAAAGAATGAATTTCTGTTGTTATATGCTACTCAGTTTGAAGTAATTTGTTACAGCAGCCTCAGGAAACAAATACAACCACCCATAAAAACACACATACACACACGAAGAAGAGACCCAGCACTAGAAAAAAGGACCCTGGTAGGTATAGGACTGTGTTGTTCAATATGATAGCCTTAGCCACATATGGCTATTCAAATGTAAATTAATTAAAATGAAATGAAATTTAAAATTCAGTTCCTCAGTTGCACTAGCCACAATTTGAGGGCTCAATTGCTACATGTGTCTCATAGTTATGCAATGGGACGGCACAGAGAAAGAACATTTCCATCATTGCAGGAAGACCTACTGGACGGCACCTCTGTGAGAGCCACGAATCAAGGTTCCATCTTTAGAGGCAAGCGGTGTGCATGGGGGCTTCATATCTGCTTTTTTACCCACAGCTGCCCCGGAAGATAGCAGTTATCACTGGTAGTGTCACTGTTGATTATGAAGGAAAAACAGCAGCAAGGTGTAAATATAGTACAACCACCTGTCTCAGGTTTCCTCCCACATACCATCTTCCAAAACAGCAAACATATTAAATGATTGTATTGACAGACAATTCTCTTCCAGGCCAACATCCTACACCACTAGTTCAGAAACCATCAAACATGTTCTTATCTACAAATACTATGTGAGTCATATCCAGGTGAACATATTTATTTGATTCCCTTCCTTAAATATTTCTATTTCATCTTAAAATTTTAAGAGGAATCTTTCCCCCTTACAGCCTTTTTCCCTCTGGTGGGCTCTGTGGCTTTTGGGAACAGCAGGAGCTCCTTGATGGGCTTATAAAACTAGGGAAGGATTCTTAACAGGGGAATAAGGTGATATACACTTGATTTTTCCCCAGGAGATGAATCTGGCAATGATGTTAGAATGATTTGAAGGGGTAAAGATTGTTGGCTGGGTGGTCTTGATGAAAATGGGAAAGAAATTATCCTGTGAATTGCAAAAGCTGCCGTCACCGAGATCCACCTGTTGAGGGCTATCTTTTTTTCTTTTTTTTTTTTTGCGTTATGCGGGCCTCTCACTGTTGTGGCCTCTCCCATTGCGGAGCACAGGCTCCGGACGCGCAGGCTCAGCGGCCATGGCTCACGGGCCTAGCTGCTCCGTGGCATGTAGGACCTTCCCGGACCAGGGCACGAACCCGTGTCCCCTGCATCGGCAGGCGGACGCCCAACCACTGCGCCACCAGGGAAGCCCCCCCTGTTAAGGGCTATCTTTAGCTTCATTCGGGAACATTTTATCCACATAACCTTTCTTTCCCTTATTTTTCTTGTCTCCAGATACAGACAAGGAGGAATTTGCAACACTAAGATGGGAAACAGCATCACAGGATTGTATGTGTGTGTACATGTGTGTGTACCTGTATGTATGTGCGTGAGAGAGAGAGAAAGAATGGAAGAGAAAGAGGAGAAAGAGAGAGAATGACGGGAGATATATATATATACACCATATATGTATATGGTGGTGCATTTTGTTGGCTACAGGTAGAATGAATAGTATGGCACTCAAAAGTTTCTTACAGGGCTTCCCTAGTGGCGCCGTGGTTGAGAGTCCGCCTGCCGATGCAGGGGACACGGGTTCGTGCCCTGGTCTGGAAAGATCCCACATGCCGCGGAGCGGCTGGGCCCGTGAGCCATGGCCGCTGAGCCTGCGCGTCTGGAGCCTGTGCTCCGCAATGGGAGAAGCCACAACAGTGAGAGGCCCGCATACCACCCCCCACAAAAAAAAAAAAAGTTTCTTACAGCCTGACCCCAAACACATTACTCCTTCCACCCCAAATCCCTCCCTCCCTCTGCTCTTAGAACCACACGTGCTGTCACAAAAGTATGCTATACACATCTGTGCCTCCATCTTTTGTCCTTATTCTTCACTTTGCCGAGAGCGCTGTTTCTTGTCCTCTCCCTGTGGTAAACTCCTGACTCCTTTTCAAACCCAGTACATATGTCACTGCCTATAGACTGTCACTGCCTATTTCAGACTTCTATCCTTCAGAACTGTCAGAAAATAAATTTCTGTTGTTTAAGCCACCTAGTTTGTGGTGATTTGTTAACCAGCCCTAGGAAATTAATACAGGCTGGAATCCTGACACAAGATCATGAGCTCTGCCAGATACTAGTTCTATATCCTTAGGTAACCTCTCCAAGCCTCAGTCTTCTTCTTTGAAAAAGAGAGTTACCCCAAAGCCAGACAAAGACTGTATAAGAAAATAAAATTACAGGCCAGTTTCCATGATGAACATAGATGCAAAACCCCCAACAAAATACATGCAAATTGAACTCAACAGCACATTAAAAGGATCATACACCACGGTCAAGTGGGATTTATCCCTAGGATGCAAGAATGGTTCATTTGCGAAAACATGGATGGAACTTGACATTATGCTAAGTGAAATAAGTCAGTCACAGAAGGACAAACACTGCATGAGTCCACTTATATGAAGTATCTAAAATAGTCAAAATGATAGAAGCAGAAAATAGAATGGTGGTTGCCAGGGGATTGGAGGGGGGGAATGGGAAATTGTTGTTCAATGGGTATAAAGTTACAGTTATACAAGATGAATAAGTTCTGGAGATCTGCTGTGCAAACATTGTACCTATAGTTAACAATCCAATGTTGTGCACTTAAAAATTTGTTAGGAGGGTAGATTTCACGTTAAGTGTTCATACCACAAAAACAGAAAAAGCAAAGGGACATGAGGGAACATTTGGAGGTGATAGATATATTTATTATCTTGATTGTGGTGATGGATCATGGGTAGATGCATATGTCCAAACTCATCAAATTGTATACATTAAACGTGAGCAGTTTGGGGGTATATTTATATATTAATTATACCCCAATAAAGCTACAAAAATGTTGGTGAATTATAAGAATATTAATACAAGGTCTTCAAAGTATGTCACAAAAAAGAAAAGAAAAAAAAAAAGAAAAACAGTGTGTATAGGACGCCTCTAGTGCCCAGTTTCATGTTGCATACCTTCTTACTCTAGGTGTAATTTACAGAAGCTCCCTTTGGCTTCCCCAGGCATGTGCTACATTTTGCCCCGGGGCGTCTCTGCTGCAGCCACATGGGGCACCTTCCAGACTCACTACTCTTAGGCATTGCAGTCCTGGAAGTGTTATGGTGTCAACACCCTATAGGACAACTCTTGACCCAGGGGACAAAGTCCAGGGGGAAAATATTCCTCTCTTCAGAGTCTTAGATAATTCTGGGGTGCTTTCTGCACAGCTTCTCAGAGCTACCTTCATGAATTAGAACCCCTGTTGCCCACAGAGTAGATCAGCCAGACAGCACACCCTTGGCTTGGCTTTCCACACTCCCCTGTTTCATTCCTCCTAGTCCTTACTACCTTTCCTTGTTCGCTTCCCAAATTCAGCTACGTGCACACAAGCCCCTGCCACAGGCTCTGCTCTTTGAGGAACCTAGGCTAAGATACAGTGATCATCGTGGTATTGACCTCACGGTGTTGTTCTGAAGATGAACATTTAAATGTATGTAAAGTGCTTAGTCTAGCAGCTGGCACAGAGAAAGCACCCAATAGACATTAGCCGTTTCCCCATTTGAGGTGGAATGTTCTGGAAGATGAATTTGAAACGTGCTATCATCAATCTCTCTTTCTAAGTGTTGAGTGGACACATAACAGTAAAAGTTGTTCGTGGTCTTTCAGCTTCAGTTCCCATCTTCATTAACACAAGTGGGGCTGTAATGGTAGAAAACAAGATATCAAATTTCACTCCCCTTTATGACACCCACTTGAAGCCCTGAACCCAAGAACTAAAAGCTAAATAAAACTATTTACCAGCCAGAGAGAAAGGAGAATAACAGCATGTGGCTTGTAAACTTAACAAATGTAATCACGGTAATTGAGCAGCCCAGGAAGTAATTTGACCAGCATAATTATATTACAAATTACATATTGCACAATTAAACAATGCATTTTGGCCACAAATGGAATTCCAAATATACAATTTGTGTTGAAGTGGAGAGGTAATTTAAAATAAGAAAGCAAAGGCTCAGAAATGCATTTACATTTGTATCCATAGTAAAGGAAATATACCAAGGAAAGTAACAAGGAAAAAGATCAGAGTTTTCAACAGAAAAAAATACAACTGAGTTGAATGAATTTTGCCAAATACAATGTAGATGCAATACCATTATTTGAATTTCCAACATGTGTAAAATCCCCACACCTCATTATTTCTTAAATAGACATTCTCATATTATGGGTTCTTGATTTGGGCTCTTAAACAATGGATTAATGAAGCCCTTAATTCAGTGGGAAATTCCAATATCCAATCACCAAAACATGTTGGCGGAATCAAATTTTATTTTTTCTTGTCAAGTGCATACATTCCTGAAACATGCCGATCGGTAGATGCACAAGAGAAATAAATTGCTTTTCTCATTCTGCTGTTCCAAATTCTTGGTAATTCAGTCATTTGGTCTGATCCTCATCAAATATTTACTATGGACTTTTCTATGTTCCAGATTCTATTATGGGGGGTACAGTGGGGAACTTAGTAAACATGATTATCTCATGAAAAGCGTGCTAGATGAGAGAAAAAAAAACATTAATTATTACAAACAATCCACGAAATGATTACAGATGTATAAAATATTAAGAGGTAAGGGTGGAGGATACCATGTGTGCTCACAGCAGGGTGTTCTAACCAAGCCTGATAGGAAAGGACTGATATTTACACTGTGATCTGAGGATCCCCAAGAAATAGAGGACTCCCTACTTATTTTACAGTCAGTAATGGGTAAGGAAGCCCTTCTGGAATTTTTTGCCTGAGGGCCCCAAACTACAATGTCTGCTGCAGATGGGAACCATCTAAAGGGAAAAGCAATTGGAGAAAATATTTTCCTGTTAAAAAAGAATCTTAAAAAAAAAAAACCTCGGTAATTTGGGGATGAGTTCTATACTAATTCTTGGTTTGTGTCCTGGAGGGCTGGAGATTTAATATGCCTTGCCCATTGGATTTTTGAAAAGTGCAATTTAAAACACCCAGACTCTCTTTGCTCATTACTTGGAGTTTAGAGGCAGGATAACAAAACAATACTCATTGTGGTTCCCATTTATTGAGCGCTTTACTTTGAGCCAGAGTCTCTGTTGAGAGCGTTGTCCTACTCAGTCTTCACAACAGTCCATGTGTTGTGAGCCGTTGTTGCCCTGTTCTGCACATAGGACAATTGGGGTTTCCATAGGGTAAGTAAATTGTTCTAAGGCCTCAGAGAGTGTGTGACATATCTGGGCTTGAACCCAGTGTCTCTCTGATCCACATGTCTGCTCTCTGGCATTTTGCTATTAGGCTGTTTGTGTTTTAAAGAAAAAAAATGAAAAAAGGAAGAAAGAAAAAGAGAAAGTAACTTATTAACAATAGATTTGTCCCAGGCCATAGTTTGCTGTCATCTAAGTCTGGTTCTCAAAGTGTGGTCCCCAGAACAACATTGTCAGCATCACCTAGAAACTTGATAGAAATGGGTAAGCTGCGGAATCTGAAACTCAAGGGGTGGGACCCAGAAATCTGAGTTTTGACAAGCCTAGGATTGGTTGCCAATTAAAGTCTGAGAACCATTGTTCTAGGCAAATATGGAAGGCTCTGCAGAGCCCTTCTGTTCATTTGGGGTCCGACAGTGTCAGACAACAAGGTAATTCTGATTCATTTCCTTCTGCTGGGACAGCCATAATCGGGAAGTAGCTTTTCCATTTAAGCTGCAGATTCAAAGCATTTTCATGGTCTGGGATTTCTGTCTTCATTGCCTACCCCACACTGATTTAAAACTGATCTTTGGTCCCTGAGCTTTTTTATTTTTGATTCATATCAACTGCTGTTTAAAACAGATGACCTCATTAAGAAACTTCCTCTGCTCTCCTCAAGGTCCTGGCTTTGTTTATATTGGGGTGTGTGTATCTTAATTGGAAAATGTGTCAGAGCCAGGTTAGGATGTAAAAAATCTGATTGGACCCTGGGAAGTGTAGATTTTTCCATGTGAACTTAATGAAGGAACTTTTTCCCCAAGACAGAGAGAGACCAACACCACAGGGAAGAAGTTAATAATAAAAACCAAGGCAGTAAAAACAAACAAACAAAAAAACCCAAGGAAGTGAAAAAAAAAACCCAGTGAAAAAGGAAAATATTAGATATGTGGAATTAGGTCTTTTTCACAAAAAGGAAAACCATATTGAAGTGAGATGGGAAGCCACTGGACGACTGACATGACCTGGGTTATGTTTCTTTCGGTTCATCTTTTTCTCTTTCAGGTAAACACTGACCTGAGACTCAGCTTAACATGACTTGCAGGTCATATTGAAGAGACATCGTGACCTAGGATGGGTTTTGTGGGCAAGAGAGTAATCGGATAAATTTGGAACATGCCGCATATCATCTCTGTCTTGGAGGTTTTGGTGCACATTAAGCATTCTTTCAGCACATAAGCCTTTCAACAAGTGTTTCTCAATATTATTTGACCGTAACGCTATTTTTATAACAATACCTGTTATTATCCTGAGAACATGCTGATCTCAGGTCTTCAAGTAGCAAATGGTCTTTGGTGCATCAAGTTAGTGTGGCCAACTTTGTGACGATCTTTCACAAGTTGGCATTTGTGACTGGTGCTGTTTTGATGCACTATGTCTGGATGGACAGTGGGTCTCTGGGTGTGGTAAATAGAATATGAGCTGGGTTCTCTGGGAAAAAGCACTGACATGGAGATATTGAGTAAATGACATGATTAAAAGATCTTCTTACATTTTTATGCTGGATTGAAAGTCCATCCACTGGATACCTCTGTTAGATAAAAGTTTCGTAGGTGGTTCTCTAGTCCATGTATGAAAATATTTCATGATAGACACCTTGCTCTTTTGCAATGTCTAATTTGGAGATAAAGGTAATGAGACTCAGCCTTGGCTAGAGAGTTTTGAGGAAAACATCATCCCTGGAGGCAGCATATAGGAATGAAGTTGGCCTGAGCCAACTTAGTTGGCTCAGCCTCTGAGTTCTTGGCAATGAACTCAATAACCTCAATCCTGCCCATTTGCTGAGTCAGTCTTGGTAAAGGGCTTCTTAACCTGGATTGTGTGATCCTACATGGCCAGGCCCCTGCTTGTTCAGTCTCATTTCTCACTACTCACCATCTGCCATGCCACCTAACATTTTTAGTCCCCTAAATACACAAATACTTTCTCTCTTCACTGGACCATATTGTTCCTTCTGCTCCAAACACTTTTCTTCTTTCCCTAACTACCCCACTCCTTGTTGACATCTCAGTTTAGACAACACTTACCCTGGGAAGCCTTTTATATTTGTTGGGGTTTTTTTTAGTTGTAAGTGGTAGAAACCAAGGCTGGCTTATTAAGAAGAAAATGTTATTACATGGATCAAAAATTTTGGAGCCTCGACTTGACTGGAAATGCTACTGTTGCCAAAATTGATACTAACCTGATTCAGAAACCTGACTTTCCAACCAGTGTAGCTGCTAAGGCTTGGGTGCCTTGAAAGCCAAATTGTTCCATGGGGGCCTTTGTATTCCTCTTTCACAGTTCTAAGTCAAAGTCTTTCAAAGATGAGTCAGGTTAGTGTGGTCTAGGGAACACACCTGTGCCTCAGTTACAAAAGAGGCTGGGTGGCAAGTTTTCTGGATCCTATTTTAGGGAAGAGGGATGCATAAGGCTGGACATTTCCTGAGGATTCAAAGAAAGATCAAAGATGCTGGGCTAGCAGCTAACATGACAAATGTTCACCATCCATTTCCTGATTTTTGTGACTCTGTGTTAGGTGCCCCTCAGCACACTACACTTCCCCATGTTGGCATCTCCCTCCCACCTCCGTATTGTAATCAGCTCTTCACTGTTTTATAACTTTCCCCAGACTGCCTGTGAGAAAAAGGGCTGTGTGGTGTGAATTTCTTTTTATTCACAATTGCATTCCCAGACCCCAGCTTAGTATTGCTCTGTACACAGTAAGTGCTCAGTAAAGATCTGTAGAGAGAATACATTTGGCTCAATTAGTCTGGGTTTCATAAAGCTGGCACCCAAGGAACCTACGTCTCATACCTGCTGTATTTTTCCTATTATGACTCACTCCCATTGTTCCTTTTCTTTTCTGTCTTTCCAGCTTTATGAGATATAATTGACAAATAACACTGTAAGTTTAAGGTGTAAAATGGGATGGTTATATATATATATATATATAGTGAAGTGATTACCACGGAAGATTAGTTAACACATCCATCACTTCACATAGCTACCTTAGTTTTTTTAGTGGTGAGAACATTTAAGATCTACTCAGAAAATTTCAAATATGCAATATAGTATTGCTAACTATAGTCACCATGCTGTATCTTCACTGGATCCTCAGAACTTACTCCTTTTATAACTGAAAGTTTGTACTCTTTGACCAGCATTTCCTCTTTTCTCCCACCCCCCCCCCAACCCCTGGTAACCATCAATCTCTCTGTTTCTATGAGTTAGTCTTTTTAGATTCCACATATACGTGAGACCATGCAGTAGTTTCATATTAAAGTGATTTATTTCACTTTAACTTAATGCCCTCAAGATTCATCCATGTTGTTGCAAATGGCAGATTTCCTTCTTTTTTTTTTTTTATGGCTATTATCCCATGGGCCTTTGTCCAAGATCAGACACTTAAGTTGTTTCCATGTTGTCTTGGCTATTGTGAATAATGCTGCAGTAAACATGGGGGTGCAGATATGTCTTTAAGGCTGTGACTTCATTTCCTTCGGATATACTCCCAGAAGTGGGATTGCTGGATCAGCTTTCCTTTTCAACCTGTACCCAATTCTATCACTGAAGCAAGGAAAACTACCTTGGGTTCAAACCTTTTTACTGAAATGGGCCCTGGAAATTTACAAGCTTTTGTTGCTCTTATATCCTCAACCATTAAATGGAACCACATTCCCAACCAGGAGTATAACTCGGGAGCAATACATTCCCACCCGCCTACCTTCCACATTGCTCTAGATTACTGACTCCTGCTTCACTATATTAGTTCCTCTTTTATATGTCATTCCAGTGCTGATTTTTGCTTTTCACATCTGGATAGGCCTGACAGTTAAGTTTGCTTCTTTAGCTTCAGGCCTGCCAGTTCCAATTCCTCCCTTTTTCCACTAGTCCAGCACAGAGGGCTTAGCGTTCCTCAGGGTCAAGCCCAAATGAGGGTGGGAAGTGGGAGAGTATAACATTCCATTATAGCCTCACTGAATTTGAATTATGAGTGGAATAGCCTAGTGAAAATACCAAGAAGGCAGTAATAGGAAATATTGACCTTGAGTTCACACATGAAGTCAGAGCCTGAGCTGAGAATTTGAGATTCACTAGAAAAAGAGAGTGGATAGAGTATGAGAGAATCCCAAAAAGCTAATGCAGAATGAGGAAAAAAGCAAAGACCAAACTTTCAGTCTGCTTGCAAGCCAGGGGCAAGAGTCTGTTCAGATGAAGAAATTAAGAGTGTGAAATATGGAGGAAATAAACAGTTGAGTAAATCTGTAGGAAGAGAAAACAGTATGAGATAAAGGATACAACTGAAAAGATTTCTTAGAAAGAAGGGGGAAAATACCCTTGAAATGAGAAGGAAAATAAGCCAGAAGAAGTGAAGAGCCAGAGACATAACAAAGTAGGTGGGGAGAAGTCCTAAGGGAATTTCATGGCTGATGGCTTTTATTTTTTCCTATCTGCTGAGAGTTATGGGACTGAGATGTCCTTGAGGCATTGGAAAGAATTGAGAAGACTTGAAAGAGCTGCTATAAGGAATGAGAAAGAGATATTTAGGGATGCAGTAAAGTATCAGACTCTAACAGAAGCGTAATGATGTGAATTTGTAGTGGCTGCCGTCGCTGCTTTTGTTTGTGGCGATAGCAAATTATTCAAGTTTTAAATTCTTCTGAAATAAAATAATATTTTTCACATGTTGTTATAGTTAAAAAATAGAAAAAAAATGAGATATACTTAATAAAATCCCAAATTAATTTCCAGTGACTTACCTTCCAAGTTATCTTGGGAAAAGTTTAACTGTGGTATATTGCAAAAACAATACAGCTAGAAGGAGAACTAGTGCTTAAATGGCTATAGCATACCAGACCCTGGACTATGTGCTTTATATGTGTTACCTATTTTTAAAAAATTAAATTAAATTAATTAATTTATTTTTACAGCAGGTTCTTATTAGTTATCTATTATATACATATTGGTGTATATATGTCAATCCCAATCTCCCAATTCATCCCCCACCCCTGCTTTCCCCCTTGGTGTCCATATATTTGTTCTTTACATCTGTGTCTCTATTTCTGCCTTGCAAACCCGTCATCTGTACCAATTTTCTATATTCCACACATATGCGTTAACATGCAATATTTGTTTTTCTTGTTCTGACTTACTTCACTCTGTATGACAGTCTCTAGGTCCATCCACATCTCTACAAATGACCCAATTTCATTCCTTCTTATGTCTGAGTAGTAGTCCAGTGTATATGTGTACCACATCTTCTTTATCCATTCGTCTGTCAGTGGGCATTTAGGTTGCTTCCATGACCTGGCTATTGTAAATAGTGCTGCAATGAACATTGGGATGCATGTGTCTTTTTGAATTATGGTTTTCTCTGGGTGTATGCCCAGTAATGGGATTGCTGTGTCATATGGTAATTCTATTTTTAGTTTTTTAAGGAACCTCCATACTTTTCTTCATAGTGGCTGTATCAGTTTACATTCCCACCAACAGCGAAAGAGGGTTCCCTTTTCTCCACACCCTCTCCAGCATTTATTGTTTGTAGATTTTTTGATAATGGCCATTCTGACTGGTGTGAGGTGATATCTCATTGTAGTTTTGATTTGCAATTCTCTAATGATTAGTCATGTTGAGCTGGAAATCTGTATATCTTCTTTGGAGAAATGTCTGTTTAGGTCTTCTGCCCATTTTTGGATTGGGTTCTTTGTTTTTTTGATACTGAGCTTCATGAGCCACTTGTATATTTTGGAGATTAATCCATTGTCAGTTGTTTTGTTTGCGAATATTTTCTCCCATTCTGAGATGATTCCTCCAGCTCCGTTTTTTTCCCTCAAGATTGCTTTTGCTATTCGGGGTCTTTTGTGTCTCCATTGTTTACCTCTAGTATTTTTCTGGTGGCAGCTTTAGGGTTTTCTATGTATAGTATCATGTCATCTGCAAACAGTGACAGTTTTACGTCTTCTTTTCTGATTTGTATTCTCTTTTATTTCTTTTTCTTCTCTGATTGCCCTGGCTAGGACTTCCAAAACTTTGTTGAATAATAGTGGTGAGAGTGGACATCCTTGTCTTGTTCCTGATCTTAGAGGAAATGGTTTCAGTTTTTCACCATTGAGAATGATGTTGGCTGTGGGTTTGTCATATATGGCTTTTATTATGTTGAGGTAGGTTCCCTCTATGCCCACTTTCCAGAGAGTTTTTAATCATAAATGGGTGTTGAATCTTGTTGAAAGCTTTTTCTGTATCTGTTGAAATTACCATATGTATATATTTTTAACATTTTTATTGGAGTATAATTGCTTTACAATGCTGTGTTAGTTTCTGCTTTATATCAAAGTGAATCAGCTATACATATACATATATCCCCATATCTTCTCCCTCTTGCGTCTCCCTCCCACACTCCCTATCCCACCCCTCTAAGTGGTCACAAAGCACCGAGCTGATCTCCCTGTGCTATGAGTCTGCTTCCCACTAGATATCTGCTTTACATTTGGTAGTGTATATATATCATATGGCTTTTATCCTTCAGTTTATTAATATGGTGTATCACATTGATTGATTTGGATATATTGAAGAATCCTTGCCTTCCTGGGATAAACCTCACTTGATCATGGTGTAAGATCCTTTTTTTTTTTTTTTTAAATAAGATGTTGGGGGTAGGAATTAATTAATTAATTAATTAATTTTTGTTGTGTTAGGTCTTCGTTTCTGTGCATGGGCTTCTCACTATCGCAGCCTCTCTGGTTGCGGAGCACAGGCTCCAGACGCGCAGGCTCAGTAGTTGTGGTTCACGGACCTAGTTGCTCTTTGGCACGTGGGATCCTCCCAGACCAGGGCTCGAACCCGTGTCACCTGCATTGGCAGGCAGATTCTCAACCACTGCACCACCAGGGAAGCCCATAAGATCCTTTTAATGTGCTGTTGGATTCTGTTTGCTAGTATTTTGTTGAGGACTTTTGCATCTATGTTCATTAGTGATATTGACCTGTAGTTTTCTTTTTTTGTGACATCTTTGTCTAGTTTTGCTATCAGGGTGATGGTGGCCTCGTAGAATGAGTTTGGGAGTGTTCCTTCCTCTGCAATTTTTTGGAAGAGTTTCGGAAGGATGGGTGTTATCTCTTCTCTAAATGTTTGATAGAATTCACCTGTGAAGCCATCTGGCCCTGGACTTTTGTTTGTTCGAAGATTTTTAATCACAGTTTCAATTTCATTACTTGTGATTGGTATGTTCATATTTTCTATTTCTTCCTAGTTTAGTCTTGGAAGGTTATACCTTTCTAAGAATTTGTCCATTTCTTCCAGGTTGTCCATTTTATTGGCATAGAGTTGCTTGTAGTAGTCTGTTATGATGCTTTGTATTTCTGAGGTGTCTGTTGTAACTTGTTTTTCATTTCTAACTTTATTGATTTGGGCCCTCTCCTTCTTTTTCTTGATGAGTCTGGCTAAAGCTTTATCAATTTTGTTTATCTTTTCTAAGAACCAGCTTTTAGTTTTATTGATCTTTGCTATTGTTTTCTTTGTTTCTATTTCATTTATTTCTGTGCTGATCTTTATGATTTCTTTCCTTCTATTAACTTTGGTTTTGTTTGTTCTTTTTCTAATTGTTTTAGGTGTAAGGTTAGGTTGTTTATTTGAGATTTTTCTTGTTTCTTGAACTGCTTTTGCTGCATCCCATAGGTTTTGGATCATCATGTTTTCGTTGTTATTTATCTCTAGGTATTTTTTGATTTCTTCTTTGATTTCTTCACTGATCTCTTGGTTATTTAGTAATGTATTGTTTAGCCTTCATATGTTTGTGTTTTTTACATTTTTTTCCCTTTACTTGATTTCTAATTTCTTAGCATTGTGGTTAGAAAAGATGCTTGATATGATTCCAATTTTCTTAAATTTACTGAGGCTTGATTTGTGAGCCAAGATGTGATCTATCCTGGAGAAGGCTCCATGTGCACTTGAGAAGAAAGTGTAATCTGCTGTTTTCGGATGGAATGTCCTATAAATATCAACTAAATCTATCTGGTCTGTTGTGTCATTTAAAGCTTGTGTTTCCTTATTAATTTTCTGTCTGGATGATCTGTCCATTAGTGTAAGTGAGGTGTTAAAGTCTCTCACTATTATTGTGTTACTGTCAATTTCCTCTTTTATAGCTGTTAGCATTTGCCTTATGTATTGAGGTGCTCCTATGTTTCGTGCATATATATTTATAATTTTTATATCTTCTTGGATTGATCCCTTGATTATTATGTAGTGTCCTTCTTTGTCTCTTGTAATAGTCTTTATTTTAAAGTCTATTATGTCTGATATGAGAATTGTTACTCCAGCTTTCTTTTGATTCCCATTTGCATGGAATATCTTTTTCCATCCTCTCACTTTCAGTCTGTATGTGTCCCTAGGTCTGAGATGGGTCTCTTGTGGACAGCATATATATGGGTCTTGTTTTTGTATCCATTCAGCAAGCCTGTGTCTTTTGGTTGGAGCACTTAATCCATTCATGTTTAAGGTGATTATCGATATGTATGTTCCTATTACCATTTTCTTAATTGTTTTGGGTTTGTTTTTGTAGGTACTTTCCTTCTTTTGTGTTTCCCACTTAGAGAAGTTCCTTTAGCATTTGTTGTAGAGCTGGTTTTGTGGTGCTGAATTCTTTTAGCTTTTGCTTGTCTGTAAAGCTTTCGATTTCTCCATCGAATCAGAATGAGATCCTTGCCCGGTAGAATAATCTTGGTTGTAGGTTCTTCCCTTTCATCACTTTAAATGTATCGTGCCACTCCCTTCTGGCTTGTAGAGTTTCTGCTGAGAAATCTGCTGTCAACCTTATGGGAGTTCCCTTCTATGTTATTTGTGGTTTTTCCCTTGTTGCTTTTAATAATTTTTCTTTGTCTTTACTTTTTATCAGTGTGATTGCTATGTGTCTCAGTGTGTTTCTCCTTGGGTTTATCCTGCCTGTGACTCTCTGTGCTTCCTGGACTTGGGTGGCTGTTTCCTTTTGCATGTTAGGAAAGTTTTCGACTATAATCTCTTCAAATATTTCCTTGGGTCCTTTCTCTCTGTCTTCTCCTCTGGGACCCATAAAATGCGAATGCTGGTGCATTTAATGTGGTCCCAGAGGTCTCTTAGGCTGTCTTCATTTCTTTTCATTCTTTTTTCTTTATTCTGTTCCACAGCAGTGAATTCCACCATTCTGTCTTCCAGGTCACTTATCCGTTCTTCTGCCTCAGTTATTCTGCTATTGATTCGCTCTAGTGTATTTTTAATTTCAGTTATTGTATTGTTCGTCCCTGTTCGTTTGTTCTTTAATTCTTCTAGTTGTTTTTTCTTTAATTCTTCCAGATCTTTGTTAAACATTTCTTGCATCTTCTCGATCTTTGCCTCCATTCTTTTTCTGAGGTCCTGGATCATCTTTAGTATCATTATTCTGAATTCTTTTTCTGGAAGGTTGCCTATCTCTGCTTCATTTAGTTGTTTTTCTGGGGTTTTATCTTGTTCCTTCATCTAGTACATAGCCCTCTGCCTTTTCATCTTGTCTATCTTTCTGTGAATGTGGTTTTAGTTCCACAGGCTGCAGGATTGTAGTTCTTCTTGCTTCTGCTGTCTGCCCTCTGGTGGATGAGGCTATCTAAGAGGCTTGTGCAAACTTCCTGATGGGAGGGACTGGTGGTGGGCAGAGCTGGGTGTTTCTCTGGTGGGCAGAGCTGAGTAAAACTTTAATCTGCTTGTCTGCTGATGGGTGGGGCTGAGTTCCCTCCCTGTTAGTTGTTTGGCCTGAAGGGACACAGCACTGAAGGCTACAGATTCTTTGATGGGGCTAATGACAGATTCCAGGAGGGCTCATGCTAAGGAGTATTTCCCATAACTTCTGCTGCCAGTGTCCTTGTCCTCACAGTGAGCCACAGCCACCCCCAACCTCTGCAGTAGACCCTCCAACAATAGCAGGTAGGTCTAGTTCAGTCTCCCCTGTGGTCACTGCTCCTTCCCCTGGGTCCCGATGCGCACACTACTTTGTGTGTTCCCTCCAAGAGTGGAGTCTCTGTTTCCCCCAGTCCTGTCAAAGTCCTGCAATCAAGTCCCACTAGCCTTCAAAGTTTGATTCTCTAGGAATTCCTCCTCCTGTTGCCAGACCCCCAGGTTGGGAAGCCTGAGATGTGTCTTAGAACCTTCACTCCAGTGGGTGGACTTCTGTGGTATAAGTGTTCTCCAGTTTGTGAGTCACCCACCCAATGGTTATGGGATTTGATTTTACTGTGATTGTGCCCCTATTACCGTCTCATTGAGGCTTCTCCTTTGTCTTTGGATGTGGAGTATATTTTTTGGTGAGTTCCAGGGTCTTCCTGTTGATGATTGTTCAGCAGTTAGTTGTGATTCTGGTGCTCTCACAAGAGAGAGTGAGCACACGTCCTTCTACTCTGCCATCTTGAACCAATCTCTATATGTGTCATCTTATTGAACACTTACAGCATCTCTGAGAGGAAGTGACTAATATCTCCTTTACAGAGATGCAGAAAATGAGATTTACAAAGGTAATTTATTCAAGATCACTCATCCAGCAAGTAGAAGAGAGAGAATTTGAACCTTAAGTCTTGAAATGCCAAAACCTGAACTCTTTTCACTTCTCTAAATTACTCTTCAATAAGATCAGAAAGTCATCTCATAATTTTGGTCTTTTATTATATGCACATTGCCATCTAGGTAACTCCTGATTTTGTTAAAGATATAAAAGTCTGAAGCTATGGTTTAATCTGCTACTCTTCAGAGATGAGACCTAAAAGAGAATTGAGAGAAAAGATGGATGGAGGAGAATTTTGGAATAATTTCCAGAGATGCCATTGGGAAAGTCTTACTTTCCTCTGGAATATGCCAGAAGTTTTCAGTCCTTGAAGTGAATTCTCAGTGAGAAATGAGAAAGATAAGACTAGAAAAAGAGAGCTTAACTGGAATTATCTTTTGTATATTTTATGTCTTTGGGTCCTATTTGGCTCTTCATCTAGATTATGTTCTCACATTACTCTGATTTCTCCCCAGGAAAACAAAAGTAAAAAGTGAGGTAGAGATGAACTTTTCATAGAAGTAATGTCAAGTCAGTAGACTACTAAAGTTAAAAGCAAATGTGATCAGAAAATCCAAAGAAATGTTCAAACAATTATAAGAACTAGTGAGTTTAGCAAAATTTATGGATAAAAGATTAGTATACAAACATCAATTACCTTTTTATATTAGAGCAATAAACACATTAAAATAAAGGTAAAAATTACCATCTACATTAGCTTTAAAAGGTATCAAATACATAAGAATACATTTACCAAAAGAGGTATGAAACTTCTGTAGTGAAAACTTGAAAATTTCCAAATAGCTGAGAAAAAATAAAGATGTCTCAAATGAATGGAGAGAAATTCCATGTTTATAGACAACAATATTGTTAAGATGTCAACAGTCCTAAAGTTGATCTTTAGATTCAATAAAATCCCAATTTAAATCCAGCGGTTTCTTTTTGTGTGTGTGTGGTAGGAATTGGCAAGTGGAATCTAAAATTTATGTGAAAATGCAAAGAACATAGGACAGCCAAGAGCAAAGGAGACCCCCAAACACAGTAAGTTAAGCAAAACGAGAAGACAGAGAAATATGCAGCAGATGAAGGAGCAAGGTAAAAACCCACCAGACCAAACAAATGAAGAGGAAGTTGGCAGTCTACCTGAAAAAGAATTCAGAGTAATGATAGTAAAGATGATCCAAAATCTTGGAATTAGAAGGGAGAAAATACAAGAAGCATTTAACAAGGACCTAGAAGAACTAAAGAAGAAACAAACAATGATGAACAACACAATAAATGAAATTAAAAATTCTCTAGAAGGAATCAATAGCAGAATAACTGAGGCAGAAGAATGGATAGGTGACCTGGAAGATAAAATAGTGGAAATAACTGCCCCAGAGCAGTTAAAAGAAAAAAGAAAGAAAAAAGAATGAAAAGAATTGAGAAACGTCTCGGAGACTGCTAAAACAACATTAAACACACCAACATTTGAATTATAGTGTACCCAGAAAAAGAAGAGAAAAAGAAATGTCTGAGAATATATTTGAAGAGGTTAGAGTTGAAAACTTCCCTAACGTGGGAAAGGAAATAGTAAATCAAGTCCAGGAAGTGCAGAAAGTCCCAAACAGGATAAATCCAAGGAGAAACAAGACAAGACACATATTAATCAAAAATTAAAAATTAAAAACAAAGAAAAAATATTAAAAGCAGCAAGGAAAATCAACAAATAACACACAAGGGAATTCCCATAAGATTAACAGGTGACCTTTCAGCAGAAATTCTGCAAGCCAGAAAGGAGTGGCAGGACATATTTAAAGTGATGAAAAGGGAAAAAATACAAGGATTACTCTACCCAGCAAGGATCTCATTCAGGTTTGATGCAGAAATTAAAGCCTTTACAGAAAAGCAAAAGTTAAGAAAATTCAGCACCACCAAACCAGCTTTACCACAAATGGTAAAACAACTTCTCTAGGCAGGAAACACAAAAGAAGGAAGAGACCCCCAAAAACAAACCCCAAACAATTAAGAAAATAGCAATCGGAACATATATATCAATAATTACCTTAAACGTGAATGGATTAAATACTCCAACCAAAAGACACAGACTCACTGAATGGATACAAAAACAAGACCCATATATATGCTGTCTACAAGAGACCCACTTGAGACCTAGGGACACATACAGACTGAAAGTGAGAGGATGGAAAAAGATATTCCATGCAAATGGAAATTAAAAGAAAGCTGCAGTAGCAATTCTCTTACCAGAAAAAATAGACTTTAAAATAAAGAGTATTACAAGAGACAAAGAAGGACACTACATAATGAGCAAGGACTCAATCCCAGAAGAGGATACAACAATTGTAAATATTTATGCACTCAACATAGGAACACCTCAATACATAAGGCAAATGCTAGCAGCCATAAAAGTGGAAGTCAACAGTAACACAATAATAGTAGGGGACTTTAACACCCGACTTTCACCAATGGACAGATCATCCAAAATGAAAATAAATAAGGAAACACAAGCTTTAAATGACACATTAAACAAGATGGACTTAATTGATATTTATAGGACATTCCATCCAAAAACAGCAGATTACACTTTCTTCTCAAGTGCTCACAGAACATTCTCCAGAATAGACCTCATCTTGGGTCACAAATCAAGTCTTGGTAAATTTAAGAAAATTGAAATCGTATCAAGTATCTTTTCCAACCGCAACGCTATGAGACTAGATATCACTTACAAGAAAAACTGTAAAAAATACAAACACATGGATGGTAAAAAATATGCTACTAAACAACCAAGAGATCACTGAATAAATAAAAAAATACCTAGAAACAAATGACAATGAAAACATGATGACCCAAAACCTATGGGATGCAGCAAAAGCAGTTCTAAGAGGGAAGTTTATAGCAATACAATCCTACTCAAGAAACAAGAAAAATCTGAAATAAACAACCTAGCCCTATACCTAAAGGAATTAGAAAATAAAGAACAAAAAAACCCAGATGTTAGCAGAAGGAAAGAAATCACAAAGATCAGGTCAGAACTAAATGAAAAAGAAATCAACAAAATCAACAGAATTAGAAATGAAAAAGGAGAAGTAACAACTGACACTGCAGAAATACAAAGGATCATGAGAGATTACTACAAGCAACTATATGCCAATAACCTGGACAACTGGAAGAAATGGACAAATTCTTGGAAAAGCACAACCTTCCAAGACTGAACCAGGAAGAAATAGAAAATATGAACAGACCAATCACAAGTAATGAAATTGAAACTGTGATTAAAAATCTTCAAACAAAGAAAGGCCCAGGACCAGATGGCTTCACAGGCAAATTCTATGAAATATTTACAGAAGAGCTAACACCTATCCTTCTCAAACTTTTCCAAAATATTGCAGAAGGAAGAACACTCCCAAACTCATTCTATGAGGCCACCATCACCCTGATACCAAAACCAGACAAAGATGTCACAAAGAAAGAAAACTACAGGCCAATATCATTGATGAACATAGATGCAAAAATCCTCAACAAACTACTAGCAAACAGAATCCAACAGCACATTAAAAAGATCATACACCATGATCAAATGGGGCTTATTCCAGGAATGCAAGGATTCTTCAATATACACAAATCAATCAATGTGATACACCATATTAACAAATTGAAGAATAAAAACCATAAGGCAATCTCAGTAGATGCAGAAAAAGCCTTCAACACCCATTTATGATAAAAACTCCCCAGAAAGTAGGCTTAGAGGGTACCTACCTCAACATAATAAAGGGCGTATGTGACAAACCCACAGTGAACATCATTCTCAAAGGTGAAACCATTCTCAAATGTGAAATTTCCTCTAAGATCAGGAACAAGACAAGGTTGCCCACTCTCACCACTATTATTCAACTAGTTTTGGAAGTTTTAGCCACAGCAATCAGAGAAGAAAAAGAAATACAAAGTAGGAAAGGAGAATTAAAACTGTTACTGTTTACAGATGTCATGATAATATACAGAGAGAATCCTAAAGATGCTACCAGAAAACTACTAGAGCTGATCAATGCATTTGGTAAAGTAGCAGGATACAAAATTAATGCACAGAAATCTTTTGCATTCCTATACACTAATGGTGAAAAATCAGAAAGAGAAATTAAGGATATATGCCCATTTACCATTTCAACAAAAAGAATAAAATACCTAGGAATAAACCTACCTCAGGAGACAAAAGACTTGTATGCGGAAAGCTATAAGACACTGATGAAAGAAATTAAAAACAATACAAACAGATGGAGAGATATACCATGTTCTTGGATTGGAAGAATCAATATTGTGAAAATGACTATACTACCCAAAGCAATCTACAGATTCAATGCAATCCCTATCAAACTACCAATGGCATTTTTCACAGAAGTAGAACAAAAAATTTCACAATTTGTATGGAAACACAAAAGACCCCAAATAGCCAAAGCAATCTTGAGAAAGAAAAACGGAGCTGGAGGAGTCAGGCTCCCAGACTTCAGACTATACTACAAAGCTACAGTAATCAAGAGAAGATGGTAATGGCACAAAAACAGAAATATAGATCAATGGAAAAGGATAGAAAGCCCAGCGATAAACCCACACACATATGGTCACCTTATCTTTGAGAAAGGAGGCAAGAATATACAATGGAGAAAAGACAGCCTCTTCAATAAGTGGTGCTGGGAAAACTGGACAGCTACATGTAGAAGAATGAAATTAGAACACTCCCTAACACCATACACAAAAATAAACTCAAAATGGATTAAAGACCTAAATGTAAGGCCAGATACCATCAAACTCGTAGAGGAAAACATAGGCAGAACATTGTATGACATAAATCACAAGATTCTTCTTGACCCACCTCCTAGAGAAATGGAAATAAAAACAAAAATAAATAATTGGGACCTAATGAAACTTAAAAGCTTGTGCACAGCAAAGGAAACCATAAACAAGATGAAAAGACAATCCTCGGAATGGGAGAAAATATTTGCAAACGAAGCAACTGACAAAGGATTAATCCCTAAAATATACAAGCAGCTCATGCAGTTCAATATCAGAAAAACAACCCAATGCAAAAATGCTTGGAAGACCTAAATAGAAATTTCTCCAAAGGAGACATACAGGTTGCCAGCAAACACATGAAAGCATGCTCAGCATCACTAATCATTAGAGAAATGCAAATCAAAACCACAATATACAAATATCCAATCATTATGTTCTATACTGAAGTGAATATAATGTTATATGTCAAAAAAAAAAAAAAACCCACAATGAGATATCACCTCACACCGGTCAGAATAGCCATCATTAAAAAATCTACAAACAATAAATGCTGGAGAGGGTGTGGAGAAAAGGGAACCCTCTTGCAGTGTTGGTGGGAATGTAAATTGCTACAGCCACTATAGAGAATAGTATGGAGGTTCCTTTAAAAAGTAAAAATAGAACTACTATATGAACTAGTAATTCCACTACTGGGCATATACCCTGAGAAAACCATAATTCAAAAAGAGACATGTACTCCAATGTTCATTGCGGCACTACTTACAGTAGCCAGGTAATGGAAGCAACCTAAGTGTCCATCAACAGATGAATGGATGTAGAATATGTGGCACATGTATACAATAGAATATTACTCAGCCATAAAAAGAAACAAAATTGAGTTATTTGTAGTGAGGTGGATGGACCTAGAGACTGTCATATAGAGTGAAGTTAGTGAGAAAGAGAAAAACAAATACTGTATGCTAACACATATATATGGAATCTAAAAGAAAAAAAGGGTTCTGAAGAACCTTGGTGCAGGACAGGAATAAAGACGCAGATGCAGAGAATGGACTTGAGGACACGGGGAGGGGGAAGGGTAAGCTGGGACGAAGGGAGGGAGTGGCATTGACATATATACACTGCCAAATGTAAAGTAGATAGCTAGTGGGAAGCAGCCGCATAGCTCAGGGAGATCAGCTCCGTGTTTGTGACCACTTAGAGGGGTGACGTAGGGAGGGTGGGAGGGAGATGCATATGGGGATATATGTGTACACAGAGCTGATTCACTTGTTTATACAGCAAAAACTAACACAAATTTTAAAGCAATTATACTCCAATAAAGATGTTAAGAAAGAAAGAGAGGGTGCTTAGAATGGAATTTATGTGGAGTGGTTGCAGGATTTTGCAACGAGAAGTCATAACCATGAAAACGTATGTCAAAGGTAGGGTGAGGACAAGATCATTGGAAGAAAAAACATCCAGAGCTTGAGAGACTAGGTATTGGAATGATAATCTACATTAAAAGTTGGCAAACCACAGCCCAGTCTGGCCCATTCTGGCCCAGTGCCCGGTTTTGTATGGCCCCCGGCGCTGCTGGAACTGGCTAGCATTGTGAACCACAGCCGGTGCATTCCTTCACTCTGCGCACCTCCACTCCAGTGCCTGCCACCCAACTGGTGACCACACCTCATCACTGCTTAAGACTCATGCTATTCATCACCTACCTACTGGACACTTCACTGTTGGCAACTGCCAGGCATCAGGGTGTGGAATCTCAGCCCAGCAGGCAGAGATTCAGTGAGTTCCCTCACCTCTGGCTAGCTGCCCAAGTTGAAATGGCTGGGCTCTCCAGGAAGAAGAGGATTCTAGGATCTGGGTCACTGGGGCAGAGGGTGAAATTGACTCTGATGGCATCTCAGGTAGGAATTTTCTGCTTTGTTACATAAGTAAGTTGTTTTGTCTCTTGAGCCACAAAGCCTGCAATATTTACTACTGGCTAGGCTCTGATCTACAGACTTCACCAAGAATTGAGGTAAAAATAGTGCTGGAGGCTGTGACAGTGAGATAGGAGTAAAAATCTTCAAAAAATTAGGGGAAATGGACTAATTGACTGCACCAAGGAGGGTAGTAGATGGAAGAGTCTAATGACCTGAGATTAAAACTGGGTCCTGGGTCCCACACTTTCTAATATTTTTAGAAAACCTGGAGGGAGAATGGCCATGGAATGTCAAAGGTTATTACCAGGAATAAAAATAGAGTTTCAAATGAGCTTTAAAAAGTCACCGTCTCGCCATCATCATTATGAAATATAAATGGTTATTGTGTTGAAGTAGAATTCACTAGACACTTGAAAACTATAAAATAATTAAGTATATAATCAAGAGTGAACCATAAATGTAGAATTTTTAGCAAGTTTTTATGCAGTTCTGAAACCAAACTGTCCTATGAAACTATTCTAAGTGTCCTTGGATTCAACTCTAGTGTCTTACTCAGAAGTAAACTTGCCATGCAAATTATTCATTGCCTGAAGAAACAGGGACCTCAGGAAGCTAAAATTAGAACTACCATCCAAGGAATTGTTATTAAATATTTCAAACAACTGATGCTCTCCTCCATCTCAGTCACGAAAAGGTACTTGGACAATGGAATAATTTTTAATGGATGGATACTCTTCTAGGCTATTTTTTTTGGGAAATTATTTCCAAAGGCTGAATCACACTAATGGGAGGCAGCATGAAACGGTGAAAAGCCCTGAATTTAAGTAGGAACCCCCAAACCACCATTTCCCAGTGGTACGATATTGGGAAAATGACTAAGCCTCTTTGAATCAAAGTTTCCAAAACTGTAAAATGGGGGTAATATTATTAAAGCACATTGGATTTTTGTGCAGAAGAAATGAAAAGTCTGTGAAAGTTCTTAACACTGTGTCTGGCACATGCTGTGTAAACTCTGTGAAGTAAGCCTGAATCTGAACCAACAAGACGTTTCACTGATCCTTAGACAATATTCTTCCAGGCTCATGACTTTTACGGATGAGTTTAAAGATTCATGGGAAAAAAAAAGCATTTTGTTAAAATATTTCAAACGGCTATTCTGTGTTGTTAAGCAATAGGGGGAATACAAAATGTTATGTATAGAAACTTAATTCTTCATACTCATTTATTCTATTATGTATTACGTAATAGACATTCTTTCCAAAAAAAGAATGCCAGTAGCTGAGGCATACTGGAGAGTCCATGTCTATTTAACAGATTTCAAATGCTTTTTAACAATACGTTCTTTCCTCCCCCAAATCGTAAGACTTAACTTGTGGGCCATCATTTTGTGACTCTCTGCGTAGACCCTTGGTTTTTCTGAGAGAAACATCCAGATCTTTATGAATCTCCTCTTAATTCTGTTGAGAGTCACAAACTTCCTATGCAGCTCTGTCACTGATGCTAACTGCATACTTTTTTTTTTTTTTTTTTTGCGGTACGTGGGCCTCTCACTGTCGTGGCCTCTCCCGTTGCGGAGCACAGGCTCCGGACGCGCAGGTTCAGCGGCCATGGCTCACGGGCCCAGCCGCTCCGTGGCATGTGGGATCCTCCCGGACCGGGGCACGAACCCGTGTCCCCTGCATCGGCAGGGGAACTCTCAACCACTGTGCCACCAGGGAAGCCCTGAATGCATTTTTAACTTTCACTAAAACTTGATCTTTCAGTGTATGGCCATTTGTCATAGAGAAACAAAGCTTTTTTCACCTCTTGGGAATTCTGCACACCTCCATAATGAGCAGAGAACAGCAAAGGCCCATTGAGATATGACTCCTGGGTTGAGGCTGACTTCCTAGCTAAGTGGTTTGTTCTCGTAAGTTATGCCCCAAATTGTTTGAGACTCAAATTTCTGCCTCAGCAAAATAGAGTGACGACAGTATGGCTGAAAGTTTGGGATCCCTGACTATAGTCATGGGATCTGGTTCAGATCCTGGTTCCTTGCCTTACTGGCTGTGTGACTTTGGATGAATTGCTTAATGTCTTGTTTCTTCTGGGAGTTTCAGCTTGGTCAGACCAGTAATCAGTAGTAATGGCCAAAAGGGGTGAGAGGTCAGGGTGCATTGTGGCCTTTGAACTCAGTTTATCTAGGGGAAAATGAGTTCAAAGCAGAAAAATAATATTGTCAATGCCAAAAGCAAGAATGGAGTTAAAAATCTGAGCTACAGCTACAGAGATCAAGAGCCAGATAGAAGCAGGAATGGAGTAGGCAGCAAAGAGTGAAGGTGGGGCAAAGCAAAGCAAGGGGTGCCAGGCATTTCCCAGGAAGCTGGGGCTATTCTCTAAAGCTTGGTTCTATAGGCTGCTAAGTGCTTTCTGATTTGAATCCCAGTTACTGCAGTTTAAAGCAAAAATTGCAAATTGAAGCCCCAACTTTCGAATTCAGCCCACTAAGCCAGAGGTAATGAGAAGAAAAGTAATGGCTAATGTATATTGAACACTTACTACACATGGGGCATGTTCTAAATATTTTATGCATATTAGCTCATTGACACCACTCAGAAATCCTTTGAGTTGGATACCACTAGTATCCTCAGTTTACAAATGGGGGAACTGGGTAAACAGCCAGTTAAGTTTTAGTGTTGGTCTTTAAAGCTTCCTAGACTGGTTCCAGAATCTAGGCACTTAGCCACCATCCTACAATAGGGGCCATATCCTAATGTCAGGGGGAACACAATCAGGGGATGGGGTGGCAGAATGAGACCCATACTCTGGGCTGGTGGGCTGGTGTTCCTGCTGACCACTGTCATGGTGCCTGATGGAGCAGGTGCTACTCCCCAGAGCCCTGCAGTCCCCACCCACCTCTGCTGCATAGTTCATTTATGTCACCCGCATTTCCTCAGTAGGTCTTTGTGACCTCAGGTTTAAAGGCCTCAGGTGGACTGGAAGCATTAATGGTAGCACAGTGCTGCCAGAATTATCCAGAGGGCCATGAAGAAAGCAGTTGAATTTAAAATTAAAATAGTGGTACTTAAGCAATTGAAACTAAATGACCCAGCTATGAACATCTACTTATAAGGTTTCAGAGCTTTGATTCTTATAAATAATTGCTAGCATCTATTGAAGTCTTTCCAGTGACAGGGAGAATGCTATGCTCCACTAAACTGGTTCATTTTATACCAGCGCACATAATGACAGATCTGTTGACCAGTTCCCTGGCATCTAGGAAGAGTCCTGAGACTGGCTTACATGTCATTACTAGGCCTAGCTCCTAAGAAAAGCTTCCAGATATAATTAGCCTCTTTCTTCCCCTTCCATGGAATCTTGGATACCAGGTGTTAAAGATGATAGCATTACAAGATAGGAAGAGTTTGATCCTGGAGTCATTACCTGGAGATCAGCCATTTGGCAAGGACCATCTGTGCTGGAGAAATAACTTTTATTTTGTTGAGCACTTAATGTAAAAAAACACACCAGATCCTCACAGCTATCTTATAAGTTCTCTGTTATCCCATTTTGCAGATGAGGAAGCTGAGGCATGGAGCAGTAACTTGCCCAAGGTTACAAGGCTAGTCAACAGCAGAGTCAGAATTTGAACACGGGCTGACTGGCTCCAAAGTCTTGCTATTGCCCATACTGCCTCTTAAAAAACATCTACTGAGCATGTATGAAGGTCCAAGCAGGAAGTAATGCTCTGGGCATGCAAAGTCCATAAACACACATCATCTTTGTACTTAAAGAGCTCATGGTAAAAAAAGTGGAAACAGCCTTGTGAATAACTTCGGTAATTTGACATACTTATTGAGTGCATACTCTGCATCTGAGCGTTGTAGGGAAAGAAGGTCACCCACTGTGAAAGCTGGTAGAGGTAAGTCAGGATGGAGAGACAGAGAAGGGAGGGAACCACTTCACGCAGGGCACACTTCTCTCGGGAGACAACAGTCCACTTGGCTTCTGAGGATTGCTTAAGGTTTTGCCAGCATTAGAAAAGTTCTAGGGGCCTTTAGCCACGTCCTATTTCTTCTCAAGTACATACACCGGCGCTTCTTTCCCCTATCACTTATGTGAACATTTTCTTCATCCAGTGAAATGATCATCTTTCCTTAGTTATTTTAGGAATAGGAACAGAGAACAATTAAAAAATTATAAATTACTGTAAATAAATTTGACAGTCAATATCCCTCATGATACCATAAACCCATGCAGCTATTGACTCACTAACAGGTGAATAATTCTCTGGGATCAATGGTGACAATAATGCTTTGCTAAATTTAGAACCATCAAAATAAATATACAGGTACATAGGGTCAAAACCATTCCTCACATCCACAAGGGAAATTTTCATCAAGTTAATGTGCCATGATAAAGCAAAAACAAGTAGAAAAAAATCCACTTCTCCTTGAAATGTACTTTTTTTCCTGAAGAGGATTCTCAAATTATTTTCTTTGTTCCTAAACTTTATGATATTCCGTGCAGCAATGATATCAGCTGAGAAAAATGATGACGAGTCAGTATCAATACAGAGGCACTCCTTTTTAGATATTTGTGAAAGAGTTCAATAATCTTTTGCATCCCAAGACTTCAGCTTGGTGATTGCAACAGTTGTTTGTATTCCTTTGTTTTGCTGTTTTCCTGTTATAGGTCATCGTTGCATTTTGGATATTCCCTACCTGAAATATATAGTGTTTTGAAATTTTTTTGACAGTGGGGTTTACAGTAAGCTGAAATTTATATGGGTTTATATATTCAAATACTTATTACCATACATATTTATGTACATAGATGCACGGAATTATGCTCTGTGATTGAGTGAGTCCAGAGAGACCTGAGTTCTAATCCTGTCTCTCCTTGGCTTTGACCTTGGGAAAACTCCTTTACTTCTCTGTACCTCCTTTTCCTGATTTATTAAGTGGAGTTAATAAGAGAAGTTTCCTCGTAAGATGGAAGAGTATAAATGAATGAAAGGATAGGTTTATGGAAGGAATATAGATAAGGGTGAGCATAATAAAGAAAAAGGAAAGGCACTGAGACTTGAATTGAGAGAACCCAGAAGACTCATGACATTTCCTTCCTCATAATCTTGAGTAATTTTCTGTCACTTACAAAATAAATACTGAAGTCTAAATTCCTTAGCTGGACTTCAGTATTCTCACTCCAGTGTACTTCTCGAGCTTTATCTGCCTGTAGTAGTCCAGGCTTAGATTGAAATATCTGGGTTTTAGCCCAGAATTTGCTATTTATTAGCTGTGTGGTCTGAACAGGTTGCTGAACCTCTCTGAACCTTGGTTTTCTCAACTGAATAATGTAGATGATGATTATCTTACAGGTGATGAAGAGGGTTGAATAAAACATTTAGGATAGAATCCCACACATCATATGTACCCAGTAAAATATTCTCCCTCTTCTTTCCTTGTATGAAAAGTCCCTATAAACTGTAAGGCATTTGGAAGAGCTATGTATCATCATCATTCTGTCAGAGCAGCTGGCTAGAAGAACACTGCATTTATGCTGCTTCATAGACACTGTATAAATACATAAATGCCTATATAGAATGCAGATAGATTTCACTTCCTAGTGTCATCGAGTTTCTTAAAGTCAGCAGCCATGAGTGGAAGACTATTCCAGTAGGATACACATGAGAACAATGTTATTTCAAAACTTAATTATGACAAAAGTATGGAACTGAGAAGATTAAAAATTCTATCCCAAGACTTCAGC
Organism: Neophocaena asiaeorientalis asiaeorientalis; assembly: GCF_003031525.2. Lineage (NCBI taxonomy): Eukaryota > Metazoa > Chordata > Mammalia > Artiodactyla > Phocoenidae > Neophocaena > Neophocaena asiaeorientalis. The sequence goes on from NW_020174693.1 coordinate 1,489,745, forward strand.
AGAACAGCAGAACATTGCAAATTGGTCAGAAAGTATAGTGGGAAAAGAGTGAAAATAATTCTGCATGGCACAGATTTTCCATGGGCTTTTCTGCTTGGGAGAGAGCAGTGACTTCTCCCTGGAGAGCCCTCCCTACAGATAGCACTTTGGTCTTGGCCTGCATATGCCTTCAGCTCTGCCAACCTTTCCCTCTCATGAACTCCTTAGATTAAATCAATTGTCACTTCTTCCTAGACCCAGTAAATACAGTTCTCCACCATCTTTTAGCAAAGCAACTTTGTCCACCATTCAAAGCACCTGCTGCCCAATCCCATTATATGTATGGGTGTTGGTCAGATTTCATTTAGTAGCTACAGACATCAGTATTTCAAGTCCTTTTAACATCCCTTTGGTTCCGTTCAAATGACCTATGAAAAGTACTGACCGATCCTTGATCGGACAGTCAATTCACTTTTTCATTCCAGCAGCAAAAAGTTTTCCATTTTGGTATTTATAAAAATTACTGTGATAAATCACGTTGAGTCCCAGTTCCATTTCGGTTCCTATTAGACCCCATACCAAGCCTTGTCAGACCGGCATTCAGTCTGCTTTCACATAATAGAAGCCTTGTGCATCTGAGGAAGGAAAGTGGTCTCTATTTTTCTGATGGTATAAAAAACGAACTGCTCCTTCTCACACGTGTCAGGGGAAGCGGGTCCTCTTAGAAATCCTCCAGATCCCCTGTAAGAAGGTGCTTTATGTTCCTGCTGATAAGTGACAAAACAAAAGAAATACAATAATTGTGGCCTTGAGAAGTTATGAGACAACTACTTTTGAATACTTATATTTTTAGGCAGTTTAGAATCACGTTCTTTTAAAAAATAGTAATAGACTAAAGAGGCATACTACTTACTAAGTCCATACCAGGTACAAGTAATGTGTTCAGCACTTATGAGATTTATCTTATTTAATCTTCCCAACTTTGTGAGGTGATATGGTGGATATTAAGTGACTTCTCCAAAGCCATGTACTTGTCAAGTGGTAGAGCTGATTTTGAATCTAGGTCTGGTAGATTTCAAAGCCCAAATTACTTTAACCCGACTCTGCCAGCTCCCTCTAACTAGAGAAACTTATAAGTGGAATCAGCTTTGCATTGGAAAATTTCATATCAATCATTTTTTTGCCTGGCTGCCTTTTTGATTCTAAAAAAGCTTGGTAAGTTATGGTGAATCAGAAAGAAGACAAACCTGGTTTTCACTCCAGGCTCTGTAACTTGCTAGCTGTGTGATCTCAATCAAGCATCTTAGATCCTTGAATCCTCAACTTTCTTATCTGTGAAGTGAGGGTAATGATATCTGCATCGCAGAGTCGTTGTGAATTCTTTTTTTTCAGTTTATTTATTTTTGGCTGCGTTGGGTCTTTGTTGCTGTGCGCGGGCTTTCTGTAGTTGAGGTGAGCAGGGGCTACTCTTCCTTGTGGTGCACCGGCATCTCACTGCAGTGGCTTCTCTTGTTGCAGAGCACGGGCTTCAGGAGCCCGGGCTTCAGGACTTGTGGCGTGCAGGCTCAGTAGTTGTGGCTCACAGGCTCTAGAGTGCAGGCTCAGTAGTTGTGGCGCACGGGCCCAGTTGCTCCACGGCATGTGAAATCTTCCCGGACCAGGGCTCGAACTTGTGTCCCCTGCATTGGCAGGTGGATTCGTAACCATGGTGCCACCAGGGAAGCCCAGTTGTTGTGAATTTATAGATAATACATGCAGCTCTTCCAGCTGAAGATCTGGTGAGTTGTTCAACAAAAGGCAGCCATTCCTCTTTTATACTGAGTGGATATTTACTTGGTGATACTGAAAACGGTTATTCCAATTGATGTTAATGTTTTGAACCAGAACATTAGAATGACTCCTTCATAAAGGCTCTGGACAAAGAAATGGCTGAGAAATAGTTTCTTCATACACATAACTGCTAGCAATTTTAGTAGATATTGAAGAATTACTAATGCTACCTGCAAGACAAATAGGTCTGTAAAAGGTCAAAATAACAAATACATTCTTTTACTTTCTCAAGTTTAAAATGCTTAGGGTAAAAATAAATTTGTAGTTTTCCACTGAAACTTTTTATTCATTCCTTTTTTAAAAAGTCAGGCCATAAATTTAACGGGTCCTAAACTATAAGTTAGAGTAATTTTTAAAGTGGTAGGCCAAATTACATGCATGCCACCTAGTAGCATTTTTCTGAAAACACTAATATTGCTCTAAATAGTGTCAAAATGTGCAATTTCTGAAAAGCAGAAAAGAAATGTTGCAAGCATTTTATTATCCCATTTGATAGTCCTCTGGCTGGAGACTTTCAAATTGGGATTATTCTGGGTAATAAAAGTAACTGAAAGCAAACAAACATCACTCTATAGGTGGCTTCTCTTCCTCTTATTCCTTGGGAGCAGCAAATATTCAGAAGACACTGAAAATTTCAATGGCAGGCTTTCATCACAGTGAAAATCACTCGGTACCCTGCCTAATGGAAATCACTGCATCCAACTACAGGAAATCAATGGGTCAAAAACTTTAACCTTGAATTTTAGGACCTTTTGTGACCCTCAGAAATACATTTCCCTATATTGGTGTATAATAACACCATGGGAAATGGAGGATCGTAATTTCGGGCAGTCTTTGCCATTCCAAGTCTAGCACAAAGTCTAGAGTGGATGTTGGTATTTTAAACATTGTCCTCCTTTCAGTTTTCTGAGACAACATGCATTCAGTGTCTTAATGGGTAACAATCTCCATCTTTCTCTCTGACAAAAATTCTCAGAAACACAGTGGGCTGAAATTTACATATGAATTTCACACTCTAAGCCATCCAGTAACTTATTCAAAGCTATACAGCATTTGAGATAGAACCAAGACTCAAAGCAAGTCTTTGGACCATCAGCCTATCACTTTGTCTTCCATGAGAACCTGAAAAGAGAGCTAGTTTTGATAAGAGGAGAAGCAAGAGCAGCATGTGAACTGGATCCCTAAGCAGGTGCCAGGAAGAGAAAAGGACAAGGTGAGACTAGTCCAGTTTTGTCCCAGTTCACCCGGAGCAGCTCAGCTTCTGGGCAAATGAGATCCAAGGTATACCATCTGCAGAAGCCAGCAAACTAGGGGAGCACACAGGGATGAGCAGATTCGCCCTAGTGACTTGGTGAGACTGAAGAGACCAGGACTGTCTCCCTCTGGATGTTTCTCACCTCTGATGATAATTGTACCCATCTCACAGGATTATTATGAGGATTAGTTGATCCACATAAAGTTCTTTGAACAGGGCCTGGCATGGAAAAAAATTACTCAATTAGGGACAATAATCATTGCTTTATAAAAGAATATCCCTTCCTTTCCATTATAGGAGTGCACATGTCCATGATTGCAGATTTGGAAAGTATTTTATTTAACAAACACTTAAATAGTGCTTAACATGTGCTTCACAAATATAAACTCATTTCTTGATAAGTAAGTATTATTACATCTTCATTTACGGGGAGGTTATAAAACTTGTTTAAAAGTCCCACAGTTGGTGAAAGAGCTCGTTTCAGTGCCAAGAAAAGCCATGAGTCAAACCATTACCTTATGTTGTCTCTCAAGTAGAAAAATGAACCCACAATATTCATAATCTCACCACCCAGATATTTTAATTTTGTTTCTATATTTGTTACTTTCTTCTCTCTTTTGGTAGTTCATTTTAAAGACAGGTCATTTTTTAATTTGATTGTTTTACATTGTCAGGATTATCATGGCGTGATGCAACATCACATTTTGGTAACCTACAACATCCTAGACATCATGCTAAGTGCTCTGCATGTACTTTCCAATTAGACCTTCACAGCAATCCTGTCAGGTAGGTCTTATTTTCTCCATATTATTGATGAAGAAGAAAGGAAATTATCTTTAAAAAATTCTATTCTTATAGGCTTCTCATTCAAAAATAACTATGCAGCAGAGATTAACAGCAATATAGAAGCAACAAGGAAGCATAAGATGGCCTGGCCTGATTTTACAGATGAGCATGGAGTGGGTAGTTGACTTTTTCAGTGTCATGCATCGGGTTGGGGACAGAGGGAAGACTAGAACTCCAGATCTATTCATTCTACTTGAATGCTCTAAGACCACCCCATGTCTCCCCCTATCCTCACTTGCATAGTGATTTGAATAAGAGCTTTTTGTTATTGTCCCTTTTTTTTTGCCATTCATTTCTTCTAAGCAGTGTGTGACAGAGAGTCAATGTTTCTGAGCTGACTGGTCCCTTAGCATCCTGCCTTATGGTGCATTTGACTGCCTGTTTGTCTGCAAGAGCTTCCACAGTGCTGTTGATTCTCATGACTGCTTCCATCTCCATGAATCACCCATGATATCAACATCCTTCTCTTGTGGGACCTACATAGGGAAGTTAACTTTGAGCTGAACAAGTTGGATTTGGGAGGATATATCTGATCCATTTTAAGGTAACAAGGACTTAAACAAAATAAAGAAAATGCAGTGTGGTTGAGCAGAGATAATATGGGGGGACATGGTTAGAATTTTGTCAGATATAATACAACAGAGAATTAGACTGTGGACATCTGACTGATTAGGTTGAGAGTATATAAATTAAATTTTAAAAATAGTGTGTATAATGTCTCTGAAAATAGGAGTAAACAGAAATGTAGTAAAATAATAATAACAAATCTCATTTATACTTAGGGCTTATTATGTACTAGGCCTTGTGCTGAAACACCTTACTTATATTATCTCTTTTCACCTTTATAACCACCCTAGCTATAATCACTACCCTTATGAGAAAAATGACAGTTTATGTAATTTTCAGCTTATGTAAATTCTAAGCACTTAGAGCTTGTAAATGACAGAGCTGGGAGCCATATTTTTTTTAATGGACACATTTACAGGCATACCTTAGAGATACTGCGGGTTTGGTTCTAGGCCACGACAATAAAGCAAGTCACACGACTTTTTGGTTTCCCAATGTACTAAATGTTATGTTTACACTATTCTGTAGTCCATTAAGTGTGCAGTAGCATTATGTCTAAAAAACAATGTACATAATTTTAAAATAATTTATTGCTAAAAAATGCTAACCCTAATCTGAGCCTTCAGGGAGTCATACTATTTTGCTGATGGAGGGTCTGGCCTCCGTGTTGATAGCTGCTGACTGATCAGGGTGCTGGTTGCTGAAGGCTGGAGTGGCCGTGGCAGTTTCTTCAAATAAGACAACAATTATGTTGGCCACATCAATTGACTCTTCTTTGCATGAGTGATTTCCCTGTAGCAGGCAATGCAGTTTGATAGCATTTTACCCACAGTAGAACTTTTTTCAAAATTGGAGTCAATCCTCTCAAACCCTTCTGCTGCTCTATCAACTAAATTTATGTAATATTCTAAATCCTTTACTGCTATTTCAGCAGTCTTCATAGCGTCTTCACCAAGAGTAGATTCCATTTCAAGAAACAACTTCCTTTACTCATTCATAAGAGGCAACTCTTCATGCATTAAAATTTTATCATGAGATTGCAGTAATTCAAGTCACAAATTCAGGCTCCATATCTAGTTCTCTTGTCATTTCCACCACATCTGCAATGACTTCCTCCACTGAAGTCTTGAACCCCTCAGAGTCATCCGTGAGGGTTGGAACCAACTTCTTTCAACTGCTGTTAACTTTGATATTTTGACCTCTTCCCATGAATCATGACTGTACTTAATGGCATCTAGAAGGATGAATTCTTTCCATACGGTTTTCAAATGAATCTGCTCAGATCCCTCAGAGGAATCATTGTTTATGGCAGCTATAGCTTTACAGAATGTATTTCTTAAATAATAAGACTTGGAAGTCAAAATTACTCCTTGATGCATGGGCTACAGAATGGCTATTATATTAGCAGGCATGAAAACAACATTAATCTCGTTGTGTATCTCCATCAGATTTCTTGGGTGACCAGGTGCATTTTCAATGAGCAGTAATATTTTAAAAGGAATCTTTTTTCTAAGTAGTATTTCTCAACAGTAGGCTTAAAGTATTCAGTAAACCATGTAGTTAGCAAATGTGCTGTCATCCAGTCTTTCTTGTTCCATTTGTAGAGCACAGACAGAGTAGATTCAGTATAATTCTTAAGGGCCCTGGTAAATGAGCATTGGCTGCAACTTAAAGTCACCAGCTGCCTTAGCCCCTAGCAAGAGGGTCATTCTGTCATTTGAAGCTTTGAAATCAGGCATTGATTTCTCCTCTCTAGCTATGAAAGTCCTAGATGGCATCTTCTTCTAATAGAAAGCTGCATTTTCAACACTGAAAATCTGTTTTTTAGTGTAGCCACCTTTATTAATGATCTTAGCTAGATCTTCTGGATAACTTGCAGCAGCTTCTACATCAGCACTTGCTGCTTCACCTTGCACTTTTATGTTATAGAGACACCTTCTCTTCTTAAGCCCCATGAGCCAACCTCTGCTAGCTTCAAACTTTTCTTCTGCAGCTTCCTCATCTCACTCGCCTTCATAGAATTGAAGAGTTAGGACCTTGCTCTGGATTATGCTTTGGCTTAAGGGAATGTTGTAGCTGGTTTGATCTTCTATCCAGACCACTAAAACTTTCTCCATATCAGCAATAAGGCTGTTTCACTTTCTTATTATCCTAACTGCTGCAAGAGGCCTATCTTTCAGCCCATCTTGGTTTTCAACATGCCTTTCTCACTAAGCTTAATCATTTCCAACTTTTGATTTAAAGGGAGAGATGTGTGACCCTTCCTTTTACTTTAACACTTAGAGGCCATTGTAGGGTTATTAATTGTCCTAGTTTTAATATTGTTGTGTCTCAGGGAGTAGGGAAGCCCCAGGAGAGGGGAAGAGATGGGGAAATAGCTAGTTGGTGGAGAAATCAAAACACACACATTTATTGATTAAATTTGCTGCCTTATATGGGCGTGGTTTGTGGTGCCCCAAAACAATTACAATAGTAATGTCAAAGATCACTGATCACAGGTCACCATAGCAAATACAAAAATGTTTAAAATATTGTGAGAATTACCAAAATGGGACACAGAGGCATGAAGTGAGCAAATACTGTTGGAAAAATGATAGACTTGCTTGATGCAGGGCTGCCACAAAACTTCAATTTGTAAAAAATGCAATGTCTGCAAAGCACAATAAAGTGAAGCATGATAAAATGAGGTAGACATATATTTCCCTCTAGAATGTAAGCTCCACGAGAGTAGGGATTTTTTAATTACTGTTTTGTTCACTGCTGTGTCCTAGAGTCTAGAATGTTGCCTGGCATTGATTCACAGTTAAAAAGCCCTTAGCGCCTGGATACCGTTATTCAATAGATCTTAACAGAGATAAGCCATGTTATTTTTGTTTGCTCTGTAGAGCCAAGAATGATGTAGTTGACTTTTCTTTTTTGTCAAAACTATTAAGTACTCCTACTGGTAGCAACAACTTCAGGGAAGAGATAAAACTCTTAACTAGGAATAATTATCTGGATAGACCCAAACAACCAGAGAGGCTGTAAGTATATCATCGTAAGCCTGTGTTAATGCGGTGGACAGAATGTGTTAGAGGGATGTCAGTATGAGCGGAGGTCAGCTGCCATTACATAATGGAGGAACCATAGCAGTGGCCAGATGCATTTGCAATGCATAGTTTTATAAAATGACAACCCAGCACAAATTGCTTCTATGGAGATAATAAGGATAATGGGAAGAACATCTCTTTTACTCACTCTCTGTTTCCAGAATTTAAGATAATAATGATTGCATGCAAAGCATTTTGAGGGGCTACTTACTGCCATTCTGCCAAACGGGATTCCTCAACTCTCTGACTCCTGTGGCTCATCTAAATGGATACAGATCATGGCCTACAGTGGAAACTGTGATTGAATGTTTCGTGAATCAGTCCAGGCTCTTGGACCATGACCTTTCATAGATAACTCTCTGGAATTTTTTCATTAAAACTATAGTTAGTATGAGAGGGAAAGGAACTGGCATAGTAGTTAGTAAGATTTTGAGTCCACAGAAAGAGAAAGTGCACAATATGGGTGGGACAGACTAGGTGTAATCTTTGGACATTGACAGGAGGCTGGAATTTGGCTCTGAATGCTTGAGATTGCATGACTATTTCTTGACTGTAGCATTCCATGATTCCTATGGTGAGATAACTGCAACATTTATATATAAATGGCTTGTTATTCTCTTTTAGCATACAATTATAGTGGCAACAAAAAAGCCATTGGCACTTTGAACTTTTTCTTTATTTAAGAGAAGGCTGCATGTTGCAGTGATAAGGACATGGATTTTGGAGACAGACAGACCTGGGTTCAAATTCAGCTCTGTAATTCACTTCCTGTGTAAACTTCAACGAGTAACTCCAATTAATTGTTTCTTCAGCTACAATTTGAAAGCTGTAATACTAGTACCAGACACACACTGATGGCATATAAATAAATGTATCTGTCCTTTGATGGCTGTTTTAAGGATTAGAGAAAAATATATGTATAGAGACTCTATAAAAAGCAAATATATATACATATATTTATACACATATATTTGTTTGTTTGTCTTTACCTACTATATAAAAGAAACATTAAGAAAAGAAATGTGTCATTTCCATAAATAATAGTGTCGAATTCAAAAGATTCAAGAAAATTCTTAAAATTTTATGTTTAAAATAAAATGTTGGACAAAGAACACTGACAAGCAAGTCATAAGAAAATGTAAATGCATAATGTACTTCCAAAAGATTCCTCAACCTTATCTGTTTCCTGAGAGATGCAAAAATTTCTTTAAAAGTACTATATTTTACTAAATATATGGAAAAATATAATTTGATAACATATTACAATAAAGACAATATGGGAAATGGCATTATAAATTGTGTTTTTAGGGAAAGTAATTAGGCAATATCTATTTGAAATAAAAATGAACATATTCTTTGACAGCAGTCTTGCTTTAGAGATCAGTTCTATAAAGAAAAAACATGCTGGATCATAAAAGAACTCTTTAATAAATTGGAAAGGGTTGAAAACAGATTATATTCTGTGACAAAAATGAATTAAATTAGAAATCAACAAAAGAAAAATATCAGGAATATCACTAACTGGAAATTAAATAACACACTTCTAAATAACTGATTGAAAATGAAATTACAAGAGAAAGCAGAAGACATTTTAAATTGAGTTGAAATGAAAACATAAAATATCAAAATTCATGGAACAGAGTTATCCAATTTGTGTGAAATTTGTAACATGGAACATTTATATTAGAAGAGATTTTAAAGATTTCAAAAAATGATCCAAGCTTTAACTGTAACAAATTAGAAAAACACACACACAGAATAACCCAAAGTAGGCAGAAGAAAGGATATAATGAAGATAAATGCAAAATAACAAAATAGAATTAGGTAGAGAAAATAAGTGAAACCAAAAGCTGGTTCTTTGAAAAACTCAATATAATTGATAAAACTTTAGCTAGACTAATCCAGAAAAAAAAAAAAAAGAGAGAAAACAGAAATTACCAACCTCAAGAATTAAAGTGAGGACATCACTTCAGATTCTATAAACATTAAAGGATAACAAATGAAAAATATTACAATAAATTTGACAACTTACACAAAATGTCTTGGAAAATACAAACTGCCAAGCACACCTAAGGAGAAAAACAGATAACCTGAATAACCATATACCTATTAAAGAAATGACATTTATATTTAAGAGCTTCCCTAAAAGTAAACTCCAGGCCTAGGTGATTTCACTGGTGAATTCTGTCAAGCATTTAGGGAAGAAATCATACCAATTTTGCATACTCTTACAGAGAATGGAAGAGGTGGGAACAGTTCTCAATTCACTTCATGAGGCTAATATATCAAAACTAGACAAAGAAGGTATCACAAGATAAGAAAACTACAGACCAATATAATCAAATCCATCACTATGTAAAATATATAAAATTATATATCATGATCAACTGAGATTTATTCCAAAAAAATTCAATGTTCATTTAACATTTGGAAACCAATCAGTATAATTCACTATACCAACAGATTAAAAATTTTTTAAAGGTTTAATTTCAATAGAGTAGGAAAAAGCATTTGAAAAAATTCAACACCCATTCATGATTTTTTAAAAAAATTGTAGCAAACAAGGAATTGTGAGAAAAATTTTCAACATAATAAAAGATATCTATGAAAAAAACCACAGACATCATACTAATGGTGAAATACTTAATGCTTTCCTCTTAAGATGAGGTACAAAGCATGGATGTCCACACTCACTACTTCTATTGAGCAAAGTACTAGAAGTCCTTATCAGTACAATAAGACAAGAAAAAAATGCATACATATTGGGAAGGAAAAAGTAACACTATCTCTTTCGTATAATCACGAGTTTATATATGAAAAATCCCAAGGAATCTACAAAAAATCTAATTGAACTTAGCATGGTTTCAGGATACAAGGTCAATATTCAAAAACCAAATGTATTTTTACATACAAGCAGCAAGTAATTAGAAATCGAAATTTAAACATATTGCAATAAAGTAAACAACATAAAATTCTCAAATAAATTTAACAAAACACGTGCAAGCCTTCTACACTGAAAACTATAAATCCTTGCTAAAATAATTTAAAGAAGATCTAAACAAATGGAGAAGCATATGGTGGATTGGAAGACTTAGTACTCTTAGGATGTCAGTTCTCTTCAAATTGATCTGTAGATTCAATGTAATTCCAGTCAAATCCCAGTAGGCTTTAGAAAAAAATAAAATTGGAGAAATTGATTTCAAAATTGTATGGATGTACAAAGGACTTAGAATAACAAAGATAACCTTGTAGAAAAACAAAGTTGGACCGCTTTTATCACCTGAATTAAAGACAAAGCCACAATAGTTGAATATAGCATTAGTATAAGTGGAGGCCAAAAATAGACATATTCATACATATTCAACTGATTTTTGACAAAAGTACCTAGACAATTTAATGTGGAAAATATATTCTCCTTAATAAATTTTTTCATAATAAATGGATATCCGTACTGTTAAAAAATAAAACTCAACCCTTACCTCACTCCATACATAAAAGCCAACTCAAAGTATATTAGAGATCTAAACCTAAGAGCTAAAATTATACGTCTTAAAAGAAAAGACATTTGTGATCTTGTTTTAGGTAAAGATTTGTTAGATAGGACACAAATATCACAAACCAGAAAAGAAAAATTAATAAATTGTATTTCTTCAAAATTATAAATTTTGCTCTTCAAAAGACACTAAGGCCATGAATAGGCAAGACACAGATTAGGAGAACATTTTTGGAAAACATCTAGTGTATTATTTCTAAAACCTAAGTGAAAGAAGAAATGGCACAAACTATAGTCATAAAAGCAGATCAGCAGCTGTGGAGGGCTAGGGCTGCAAAGGGGCATAGGAAACTTCTTGAGGGTGGTGGATGTGTTCTACATTTTGCTTTTTGTGGCTTTTACATGACAGTACATATTTTGTATACATATTGTTAAAACATATCAGTCTGTGCACTTTAAAGGGGTGAATTTCATTGGTTATAAACTATACCTCAGTAAAGCTGATTAAAACAAATAAACAGCACTTACAATGAAAGATAGATGTATGGGGATTTTTAAAGACAAAAACAAAACACACAAACAAAAAAGTAAAATCAAGACTATAACCTGATTGTCTATAATTTATCATTCAATACATTATGATATATTCAACATATACAACATAATGTATTTTTTTTAAAGGATTACATGCATATTGTTGGCCTGGAGGTATATGCATGATATCTGTAGAATTCCAAAGTATGTATAGTGTACCCCTCTTTTATTATTAGGAAAATTAAACTCTATATATTGAAGCATACTTAACTTTTATTATTAAGAATATTTCAGGATGCTGAGATTAAAGATAGGGAACAAGGGAGATTATCATGTTTTTTATTAATATATCTGTGTATATATAATATTACTACCACCAATTCTCACTTATAGTGCTCATGTATGTACATTGTTCTCAAAATCTATCACATTGCATTTTAGTTGTTGGTTTTCAAGACTGACTTAATGGATCATAAGCCACTGGAGGGCAGGGAAGAATTGTATTCATCCTTGAATCTCTGGGACTATTCATTTATCAATTATTTATTGAATACCGACTAAGTGCTAGTCCGTGGCCATGCAGTAGTCATACTTTCCAACATGTAATAGAGCTGCAATGCTTCTTAATTGCTGAACTGAATTTAGGTATGTTATTTCACGGTGGCAGGAAAAGGAAGGCACTAAATGAATATACTGCTTTCTCTTCTAACAAATGTTAAAAAACAAAAAAACTGAACTGTAATATCTGTCCACTTATCATCTGGTTTAAAGTAGAATTTGGCTCTGCAATTTGAGTGTGAAAGAGGAATTTGAGAAATGAAAAATTACATAAAAGTCCAATTTAAATTGTTTTAAAAAAAGCCGTATGTTCGATATCTGGTGTTCCCTGTTTCCTCCCATATCCATACAACTACAATTTAAGATCATAGATCGCAAACCTAGTAAAAATTAGGGCCACCTAATTGCATTAGAATTCATGTTATTATAAAATTGAAGTATATAAAACTATCATTATCTCGGTAGGAGAGCTTTAATCCTTATGAACCAGTGTGCAAGAATTAACTCTTGAGATGGAACATTAATGCTTTCAAATTCTGCAGGCCGGTGTGCCCAAAGAGTCCTGAATCACATTCACAGTCATTGTACTTCTAATGCCAGTTTCATAAATGCCATGTAGTCATAAGTGAAAGACCAGCAACACCAACACCCCACAAATAAACACTGGCATAGAGGTTAAAATATGGATTCCAGAGCTGGCCTAGGTTCATAATTCATGCCCCATCATTTACTGTCTCTGTGCCCTAGGGTAAATTGCTTAATTTCTTTGTGTCTCAGTTTCCACATATGTAAATTAAGACTAATAAAAGCTTCCATCTCATAGGGTTGTTATGAGGGCTAATGAATTATATTAATTAGTTATGAATTTCCTGAAGCAACCCTGGCCCATGAGAAGTATTTGGTAAATAAAAGAAAATACAATTATGCCTGGTGAACCAGCTGTGCAGGCTTTACATCTCTGTTAGGGACATCTCAGAAAAGTGGGTAAGTGGGAGGGGCTTGGGGAGATCATCTCAGACCCAGCTTAATTTCTGTCCCACTTCGCCTTGAGGTTTGATATTTTTACCTCCCTGCTTATAATCAGGGGTGCCTACACCAGAAACACCAGTGAAAGAAACTTCTAAATGAAAATATTCACAAGAAGAGAGTGTAAACAAGTCTATCCATGCCAAATTTCATCATTCTAGGATTCTGGGGCTGGGACTTTGTCACAAATTTGAGCAATGGTGTTATAAAACAGACTGACAAGGCTGCGAATTGCAACAGTACATCAAGCTGTAGTCCTAAACTGTTACACTTTTTTTTTTGCTTTGAGTTTTTACCCCATATGCTTACCATTTCTGCAGACATAATTTCATGCATTAAGATTTCTATTTTCCAAGGGAAAATGTACTAGGGTTTAAATCAGTGAGGATTTTGCTAAGTCTTAGGGCACGAGAGTTATGGCATTTGGGACTTAGCAGGGAGACAGCTGTGGGAGGACAGTCTATGTCTCTGTTCCATTCCCTTTCCAAAATCTGCTTGTACTGGCATTAGTTATGCCTGTTTCATTTTCCCACTGTATCTTGAGTCTTCTGAGGTAGAACTGTCTTACTTATCTTTGAACAATAACTGGTAACGAAAATAATGATGACAGGCAATATGTACCACGTGGCAGCTAGAGTGCTGAGCATTTTACACGAGTTAGCTTGTTTAATACAATCATTCTGGCTATTGCTTTTATTCCAGTTTAGCAAATGGGGAAACTGAGGCTTGGAAAGGAAAATTAATAAGCTCAAGGTCACATGGCTAAGTGGCACAGTCAGGTTTGGGACTGAGGTTTGTCTGGCTTTACAATGCATTCCCTTGATCAATACCCTGTGATTCTCATGTGGGATACAGCTTAATGCTGGGAACCTACTAGGAGCTCAAAAAATAAACGTTCCCTCCTTGGAGGCAGCTGGATGAAAAGAGTGAGACTGAGAGAAGCCTGAGGTGGGAGCTCAGTAGAAAAGTTTGTGTTCTCCATCCTTTAAAAAAATATATGTACACGTATGTATGCATTCCTTTATAGAATTTCAGTTATTAACATTTACTAGTTTTTATGTTTAAAAAAGCATTTCAGAATAATTGGACAACAGAAAGTTTATTGTATCATAATTGCAAAGATTGTGGAGAAATCTTTTCAAACCGCATTTGGCTGGTTTACTGACTATGTGATGCTCTTCTATGTGGACATCTGTGATGTCTTGAAAGGGCCCTGGAGCTGCGGTTGGGAGGACTTAGTTTGGGTCCTGAATACACTACTTATACCTTCCATGGTCCTCAGGCAAGCGATTCAACTCTTTGATTTTAATTTCCTCATCTGTGTAATGGAGGTAAATACCTTATAAAAGTGAGGATCACACAAACTGGAAAAATATGAAAGCATTGTAAGTTATAAGGCACTTTATCCAAGTAAACCATAATCAAGTTCTTCTCCCAGGCTGCTAAGGCATCGGGAACAGTGCAGGTTCTTGTCTTTGATGAACCAGAGAGAGTAGATCAGAGATATACAAGACAGGTGGCAGAGATGTACAAGAAGAAAAAGGAGGAGGAATATTTCCCTGGAATGACACAAAATGCAACATGATCACCCCTTTGATCATGCACACTGTCCCTTTTATGACCTCCTGGGTGACAACTGGCAGTTTGATGGGGAAGACAGGAAGGGAAGAGAGCTGGAGCCTCCTGGATGAATGCAGATGTGGCTGAATGGAGCCAGTGAAGGTGCAGCTCTGGTGATGCAGGAGGTGGATTTCTGAAGGATTCCTAAGAGTCTGAAAAGACAGAAGGAAGATTTACCTACGTAAAGCTTTTGTTGAGTATGCCGCGCAGTTTAGTTCGACTCTAGTTTTACTGTGTGTTATGGGCTGAATATTTATATCTCCCTAAAATTTACATGTTGAGCTCCTAATCCCCAGTATAATGGTATACGGAAATGGGGACTTTGGGAGGCAATTAGGGTTGGATGAGGTCAGGAGGGTGGTACCCTTATCATAGGATGAGTGCCTTTATAAAGAAAAGACACCAGAGAGCTTGCTCTCTCTCTCCTGCATGCATTCACTAGGGAAAAACCATGTGAGCACATAGCCAGAAGGTGAGTCTGCGAGCCAGGAAGAGGGACCTTACCAGAACCTGACCATGTTGGCACTTGAATCTTAGACTTCCAGCCTCTAAAACTGTGAGAAAATTAATTTCTATTGTTTAATCTCCACCAGTTTATGGTATTTTGTTATGGTGATCCCAGTAGATTAAGTCACTGTCACAAATCTCAGGTAAAATTTGGGAGACTTGTATCAAATGATACAATGATACAGTGGAAGACTTGTATCAAAATGACGAACATGAATTTACCTCTTTTGTACTTAGAATTAGCTCTCTTTTTTTTAATGTTTTTATTGGAATATAATTGCTTTACAGTGGTGTGTTAGTTTCTGCTTTATAATGAAGTGAATCAGTTATACATGTACATATATCCCCATATCTCTTCCCTCTTCAGTCTCCCTCCCTCCCACCTACCCTCTCCCACCCTTCTAGCTGGTCACAAAGCACCGAGCTGATCTCCCTGTGCTATGTGACTGCTTCCCACTAGCTATCTATTTTACATTTGGTAGTGTATATATGTCCATATATACACTACCACTCTCTCACTTTGTCCCAGCATACCCTTCCCCCTCCCCGTGTCCTCAAGTCCATTTTCTAGTAGGGCTGCGTCTTTATTCCCGTCTTGCCCCTAGGTTCTTCATGACCATTTTTTCTTTTTTTTTTTTAGATTCCATATATATGTGTTTGCATACGGTATTTGTTTTTCTCTTTCTGACTTCCTTCACTCTGTACGACAGCCTCTAGGTCCATCCACCTCACTACAAATAACTAACATGACTCTTTTTGAATTATGGTCTTCTCAGGGTATATGCCCAGTAGTGGGATTGCTGGGTCGTATGGTAGTTCTATTTGTAGTTTTTTAAGGAACCTCCATACTGTTCTCCATAGTGGCTGTATCAATTTATATTCCCACCCAAAAATGTATGAGGGTTCCCTTTTCCCCACACCCTCTCCAGCATTTATTGTTTGTAGATTTTTTAATGACGACCATTCTGCCGGTGTGAGGTGTGACCTCATTGTGGTTTTAATTTGCATTTCTCTAATGATTAATGATGTCGAGCATCCTTTCATGTGTTTGTTGGCAAATCTGTATATCTTCTTTGGAGAAATGTCTGTTTAGGTCTTCTGCCCATTTTTGGATTGGATTTGTTTGTGTTTTTGATATTGAGCTGCATGAGTTGCTTGTATGTTTTGGAGATTAATCCTTTGTCAGTTGCTTCATTTGCAAATATTTTCTCCCATTCTGAGGGTTGTCTTTTTGTTTTGTTTATGGTTTCCTTTGCTGTGCAAAAGCTTTTAAGTTTTATTAGGCCCCATTTGTTCATTTTCGTTTTTATTTCCATTTCTCTAGGAGGTGGGTCAAAAAGGATCTTGCTGTGATTTACGTCATAGAGTGTTCTGCCTATGTTTTCCTCTAAGAGTTTGCTAGTGTCTGGCCTTACATTTAGGTCTTTAATCCATTATGAGTTTATTTTTGTGTATTGTGTTAGGGAGTGTTCTAATTTCATTCTTTTACATGTAGCTGTCCAGTTTTCCCAGCACCACTTATTGAAGAGGCTGTCTTTTCTCCATTGTATATTCTTGCCTCCTTTCTCAAAGAAAAGATGATCATATGTGCGTGGGTTTACCTCTGGGCTTTCTATCCTGTTCCATTGACCTATGTTTCCGTTTTTGTTCCAGTACCATACTGTCTTGATTACTGAATCTTTGTAGTATAGTCAGAAGTCTGGAAGCCTGATTCCTCCAGCTCCGTTTTTCTTTCTCAAGATTGCTTTGGCTATTCGGGGTATTTGTGTTTCCATACAAATTGTGAAATTTTTTTTTCCAGTTCTGTGAAAAATGCCTGCGGTAGTTTGATAGGGAATACATTGAATCTGTGGATTGCTTTGGGTACTATAGTCATTTTCACAATGTTGATTCTTCCATTCCAAGAACATGGTATATCTCTCCATGTATTTTTGTATCACCTTTAATTTCTTTCGTCAGTGTCTTATAATTTTCTGCATACAGGTCTTTTGTCTCCTTAGGTAGACAATTTTGGGTTTTTTTTGTTCTTCTTTCTCTAATTGCTGTAGGTGTAAGATTAGGTTGTTTATTGGAGATGTTTCTTGTTTCTTGAGGTAGAATTGTATTGCTATAAACTTCCCTCTTAGAACTGCTTTTGCTGCATCCCATAGGTTTTGGGTTGTCGTGTTTTCATTGTCATTTGTTTCTAGGTATTTTTTGATTTCCTCTTGATTTCTTCAGTGATCTCTTGGTTATTAAGTAGTGCATTTTTTAGCCTCCATGTGTTTCAATTTTTTACAGATTTTTTCCTGTAATTGATATCTAGTCTCATAGTGTTGTGGTCAGAAAAGATACTTGATATGATTTCAATTTTCTTAAATTTACCAAGGCTTGACTTGTGACCCAAGATATGATCTATCCTGGAGAATGTTCCATGAGCACTTGGGAAGAAAATGTATTCTGTTGTTTTTGCATGGAATGTCCTATAATTCTCAATTAAGTCCATCTTGTTTAATGTATCATATAAAGCTTTTGTTTCCTTATTTATTTCCATTTTGGATGATCTGTCCAGTGGTGAAAGCGGGATGTTAAAGTCTCCTACTATGATTGTGTTACTGTCAATTTCCCCTTTTATGGCTGTTAGTATTTGCCTTATGTATTGAGGTGCTGGGTGCATAAATATTTACAATTGTTACATCTTCTTCCTGGATTGATCGCTTGATCATTATGTAGTGTCCTTCTTTGTCTCTTGTAATAGTCTGTGTTAAAATCTATTTTGTCTGATATGAGAATTGCTACACCAGCTTTCTTTTGATTTCCATTTGCCTGGAATATCTTTTTCCATCCCCTCACTTTCAGTCTGTATGTGTCCCTAGGTCTGAAGTGATTCTCTTGTAGACAGCATATATATGGGTCTTGTTTTTGTATCCATTCAGCCAGTCTGTGTCTTTTGGTTGGAGCATTTAATCCATTTACATTTAAGGTACTAATTGATATGTATGTTCCTATTACCATTTTCTTAATTGTTTTGCGTTTGTTATTGTAGGTCTTTTCCTTCTTTTGTATTTCCTGCCTAGAGAAGTTCCTTTAGCATTTGTTGTAAAGCTTGTTTGGTGGTGCTAAATTCTCTTAGCTTTTGCTTGGCCATAAAGGTTTTAATTTCTGCATCGAATCTGAAGGAGATCCTTGCTGGATAGAGTAATCTTGGTTGTAGGTTTTTCCCTTTCATGACTTTAAATATGTCCTGCCACTCCTCTCTGGCTTGCAGAGTTTCTGCTGAAAGATCAGCTGTTAACCTTATGAGGATTCCCTTTTATGTTATTTGCTGCTTTTCCCTTGCTGCTTTTGATATTTTTTCTTCGTATTTAATTTGTGATAGTTTGATTAATATGTGTCTTGGCATGTTTCTCCTTGAATTTATCCTGTATGGGACTCTCTGCGCTTCCTGGACTTGATTGACTGTTTCCTTTCCCATATTAGGGAAGTTTTCATCTATAATCTCTTCAAATATTTTCTCTGTCCCTTTCTTTTTCTCTTCTTCTGGGACCCCTAAAATTCGAATGTTGGTGCATTTAATGTTGTCCCAGAGGTCTCTGAGACTGTCCTCTATTCTTTTCATTCTTTTTTCTTTTTTCTGCTCTGCAGTAGTTATTTCCACTATTTCATGTTCCAGGTCACTTATCTGTCCTTCTGCCTCAGTTATTCTGCTATTCATTCCTTCTAGAGAATTTTTAATTTCATTTATTGTGTTGTTCATTATTGTTTGTTTGCTCTTTAGTTCTTCTAGGTCCTTGTTAAACGTTTCTTGTATTTTGTCCATTCTATTTCCAAGATTTTGGATCATCTTTACTATCATTCTGAATTCTTTTTCAGGTAGACTGCCTATTTCTTTTTCATTTGTTAGGTCTGGTGGGTTTTTACCTTGCTCCTTCATCTGCTGTGTGTTTGTCTTCTCATTTTGCTTAACTTACTGTGTTTGGGGTCTCCTTTTCCCAGGCTGCAGCGTTCTAGTTCCCATTGTTTCTGGTGTCTACTCCCAGGGGGTAAGGTTTGTTCAGTGGGTTGTGTAGGCTTCATTGGTAAGGGGACTGGTGCCTGTGTTCTGGTGGATGAGGCTGGATCTTGTCTTTCTGGTGGGCATGTCCACCTCTGGTGGTGTGTTTTGGGGTGTCTGTGACCTTATTATGATTTTAGGCAGCCTCTCTGCTAATGGGTGGGATTGTGTTCCTGTCTTGCTAGTTGTTTGGCATAGGGTGTCCAGCAGTGTAGCCTGCTGGTCGTTGAGTGGAGCTGGGTCTTGGCATTGAGATGGAGATATCTGGGAGATTTTCACCATTTGATATTACGTGGAGCTGGGAGGTCTCTGGTGGACTAGTGTCCTGAACTTGGCTCTCCCACCTCAGAGGCACAGATCTGAAGCCTGGCTGGAGCACCAACAGCCTGTCATCCACACGGCTCAGAATAAAAGGGAGAAAAATGAAAGAAAAAGATAAACTAAAATTAAATAAGATAAAATAAAAGTTATTAAAATAAAAAACAAAAAATAATTATTAAACATTTTAAAAGTAATTTAAAAAAAAAGAAAGAAGAGAACAACCAAACCAAAAAACAAATCCACCAATGATAACAAGCTCTGAAAACTATACTAAAAAAATAAATAAATAAAAATAATGGACAGACAGAACCCTAGGCCAAATGGTAAAAGCAAAGCTATACAGACAAACTCACACACAGAAGCATACGCTTACACACTCACAAAAAGAGAAAAAGGGGGGAAATATATTGTTGCTCCCAAAGTCCACCTCCTCAATTTGGGTTGATTCGTTGTCTATTCAGGTATTCCACAGATGCAGGGTACATCAAGTTGACTGGGGAGATTTAATCCGCTGCTCTGAGGCTGCTGGGAGAGATTTCCCTTTCTCTTCTTTGTTCACACAGCTCCCAGGGGCTCAGCTTTGGATTTGGCCCTGCCTCCACACGTAGGTCGCAGGAGGGCGTCTGTTCTTCGGTCAGACAGGACGGGGTTAAAGGAGCAGCTGATTCGGGGGCTCTGGTTCACTCAGGCCGGGGGGAGGGAGGGGGACGGAGTGCGGGGCGAGCCTGTGGCAGCAGCAGAGGCCGGCATGATGTTGCACCAGCCTGAGGCGCGCTGTGCGTTCTCCTGGGGAAGTTGTCCCTGGATCACAGGACCCTGGCAGTGGCGGGTTGCACAGGCTCTAGGGAGGGGAGGTGTGGAGAGTGCCCTGTGCTTGCACACAGGCTTCTTGGTGGCCGCAGCAGCAGCCTTAGCATCTCATGCCCGTCTGTGGGGTCCGCGCTGATAGCTGCGGCTCGTGCCTATCTCTAGAGATCGTTTAAGCGGCACTCTTAATCCCCTCTCCTCGAGCACCAGGAAACAAAGAGGCAAGAGAAGGTCTCCTGCCTCTTCGGCAGCTCCAGAGTTTTTCCCGGACTCCCTCCTGGCTAGCTGTGGCGCACTAGCCCCCTTCAGGCTGTGTTCACGCAGCCAACCCCAGTCCTCTCCCTGGGATCTGACCTCCGAAGCCCGAGCCTCAGCTCCCAGCCCCTGCCCGCCCCCGCAGGTGAACAGACAAGCCTCTTGGGCTGGTGAGTGCTGGTCGGCACCATCTGTGTGGGAATCTCTCCGCTTTGCCCTCTGCACCCCTGTGGCAGTGCTCTCCTCCGTGGCTCCAAAGCTTACCCCCTCCGCCCCCCACAGCCTCTGCCTGCGAAGGGGCTTCCTAGAGTGTGGAAACCTTTCCTCCTTCACAGCTCCCTCCCACTGGTGCGGGTCCTGTCCCTATTCCTTTGTTTCTGTTTTTCCTTTTTTCTTTTGCCCTACCCAGGTACGTGGGGCGTTTCTTGCCTTTTGGGAAGTCTGAAGTCTTCTGCCAGTGTTCAGTAGGTGTTCTGTAGGGGTTGTTCCACGTGTAGATGTATTTCTGGTGTATTTGTGGGGAGGAAGGTGATCTCCGCGTCTTACTCTTCCGCTATCTTGAAGCTCCTCCTCTAGAATTATCTCTTGAATGGAATCTCCCCCACAGTTCAATCTCTTTCTCTGTCTTTTTCTCCACTGCAAATATAATTCACTTCATATTGTTTAGATTTGCTAATTTTGGATGCTTAGTAAGAAAGAGTATTTTTAAACACTAAGACCGCTGTCTAAATACCTAAACCCCCCCCTCACCCCGTACACAAAAAGCTTTGCTGAAGAGGATAACTTACTTTCCTACCAACCTGAAACTCACTAGCCTATCTATGAGGGGTTAGGCGTTGAAAAGATGACTTTCATCTTAAGATCACCCAGATGAACTAACTAAAGGCCATTTCACATTTGGAATTAATAATAAAAAAGCTTCTCCTACCTTGAACTCCTACCAGAGTTTCTCTCTCAATTTAAAAAAAGGAATTGGTGATTTACATGTGTTCCAACAAACCTCACAATTAGCCTTCAAACAATTGCAAGTTTTCAAAAGGACACGACAAAATGCTAGTAGGACTGGTGTACAAGAAATCAATAATGATGGTAATGAAAATGTGTTTCATTGTTTGGAGATCATAAATTCTCTTCTCTGCATCTTTCTTCCAACAAATTAGAAAAAATAAAGTGACTGAACGTCAGATTCTCAGGAGTGAGGGAAAAAAAGAAGGCTTTAAATTAAATGTCCAATACCTGTGCCATGATAAATTACTTCTGGCAGGTTGACATCACTGATGGATCATGGCTTCAGCATCACCTCCTTTCTTGCCCAGAAACTTAACCTTCAGATTTGGTAGCAATGAAGATTGACTTTGTGCTTCTCAGAGCACAGTCAGAGTAATTCAAAGAGGAGAATTGCAGATCTTATGCCATTGTGCTAGGAAAGAACCTGATTTAGAAACCTCTTTGCAGAGAGCAGTTTTAACCAGATTATGGTCCAAAATTGGACTCTCTTTTTGAGATGGGATGAAATTTGATCCCTTTGTCAATGACAAGTAGAAGCTTCATTGCCCACATGATAGAAGCTTGTGTATGGTAGGTGATTCTTCAAAATTTCTCAGCAGTTATAAAGCAAACAAAATCAACTCTAGGTAATGTGATTGTGAGGAAGACTTTGCACAGTGCATGCTTCTGCTCTCAGCAAAGAGCCTGGCTTGACCATTACAGACATACACCTGTCCTCCAAAGCCTCTGGTAAGATGGCTTTCAGTATAGTGCAGGTCAAGCTCCCCCCTTGCAGTCAGGCTTACAGAAAGCCTCCAGAGGCCACCTGATTGACCACACTGGCACTCCGTGGGGCCATCCATTTATCTTGCTGCACTTTAAGCCCAATTTCTCTTTGTGTATCCTAACCATGGAAGACAAGTCACTGTTTTCTCTATTATAAATCCCCTTGACCAAAGGCAATTCCAAAAGTTGCTTTTTCTCCTTCTTCAGGCTGAGTAATCCTAAATTCTATAAGCTTTCTCACAGGCCCTGCTTTTGATCTAATAATTCATTCTATGATTAACTGTGCCTTTCCAAGTTCTTTCTAGAGTTTTGGTTGGGCCAAACCAAAGACAACCATGATGAATGTGTCTTAACAATGAATATAAGTGTTGGTTGCCCAGAAGGCTGTCTCTCTAACTGGACAGTTTAGGCCTGGATCAAGGCTCAGTAGCCATGGCTCACGGGCCCAGCCGCTCCGCGGCACGCGGGATCCTCCCGGACCAGGGCACGAACCCATGTCCCCTGCATCGGCAGGTGGACTCTCAACCACTGCGCCACCAGGGAAGCCCAGGCCTGGATCTTCTTAAATCACTAAAGTTATTTGTTACTCCTGTCTTCAAAAGCATCCCCTGCTGAAATGCATAAAGTAATTGGAAAGGAAGGGGAAGTGTTCACAGGGATCTACATTGCAGATTAGTTTTTTGGGTTAACTGGCTGACAGCATGGTATATAGGAGGTGGTGACATAGGGCAATGTAAAGAACACTGGACTGAGAGTCCCCAGGCAGGTATAGCATTTTCCCCACCCTTGCCACTCACCAACTGGGTGATCTGGGGCATGTGTCTAAGCTTTGGATTTCTTATCTGTATCAAGGAGATACTGTAGAGATGATATTTACAATCTTACTCATGTCTGAAGTTTGGAATTCCATGACTTAATATTAAGCAGGACTTTAAGAGGATATAATACAAATTGTATTTCCAAAGTGAAAGGGGTTAATTAAGGCCACCACAGAGGGTGCTCTGTGTGTGTGGGCTGCAGCAGAGGACAGCTGTGAATATCTGGCCATAGAGTATAGCCTTGGATGCTAGGAAACTGGGAAGATGGGGTGAGAGTGGGCTCCCACCTTGCAAGGACCTCAGCCAATGTAGAAGACAATGTCTGAACTCTTCTGTGCTTCCTTACATAAGCCCAGCTGTGCTAAAATAGACCTCAATGATACTGGGGACAGTTAGTGTTTACCTTATATACACCTCTGAGGAAAATCTTATTTGTTGAAGGCAAAATCATCTCCTCCTCTGTGGTTGCCAAGATGATAAATATCCCAGCAGAAAGGCTGATGACTCTTTATCAAGTTCTGTAGTAAACCCAAGAGACAAGTAGGATTTATCTTTCCTTTAATTTCAAAACACATAAGTCCAAAGAGCTCAGCAACCATAGAAGTTATGACTTTATCCAGTGCTTTTGTCAGTGGTATTAAAAAGTAGCAGAGGCGTCTCAAAGGAAATGAACAAGAAAACGTCCTTGAATCTTAGACCCAATGAGTTTGGATTTTTTAAACAGTTGAAATCAATAGAGCATAGTGGTTGTGAGCATACATTCTTGGCTTAGCTAAATCTGGGTTGTAGTTCTGAAGCTCTCATTTTATAGGAGTATGATCTCAGTGAAGGCTGAGGCTTTTCAGCTTCTATTTCTCCTCATCTGTTAAATGGAAATAATAAGAATAATATCTGTATCATAGGGTTGTCATATAGATTAAATAATAAAAATTTCTTAGTCCAATGCCTGGCATATGGTAAGTGCTCAATAAGTGGTCATCATAATCAATTTCATCTTCCAGGAGGATGAAGTGACGACATCTTCCAGGAGGATGAAGTGTTGTTCTAAAGCGTGCAAAATTCACACTCAGAGAAAACAGATGCAGTCTTAACAATATGCTTCCCATTCTTGGCTGCTGGACATGGCTCTTGAAAATGAGCTGGAATGTGTCAAATATGAATCTCACAGAAATAGGGAGAGGATTGCTTGAAGCTAGATTCCCAAGCCAGGCCAGTGTTGATATTAAAGTTTCCCTGCAATCATATTGAAGTATTATTACTCTGTATTGCTTTGAAAACAAAAGCTGAGACCTGTGTCCTCAGAGTACCTTTTAGGCTATGTTAATTGGTCCAATAAATCTTCTCATTTTTTGGTGAAATCATTGTGGCTAAGAATAGACAGATGACCAATTGGCCTGTGTAACCAATGCCCTAACTTGTTTCAATTTTCATAAACAAAATGAAAAACAAATTTTGCTCTGGTTATGAATTTGGACATCTATGGATGAGTCATTATAAGGGTTGATAAGAAATGGTTACATGTGATGCCATCACACCAAAAAAACTTTTTAAAGTGTCTTATTTAGTGGAGGTTAGTGATTAGTTGAAACATTGTGTAGTTGAGTAAGAGATGAATGTATAAAAGTTGAACATGGGCTTTTCATGCTCACTACAATTTTTCCCTCTTTCAATTCAAAATTCATGTTTTTATTTTTTAATATTTTATTTTGTGAACTTAAACAAGTTCAAGCTGCAAAAATGACATCTGTGTTTGTACAAGACAACAGACATCATTTGAATTTATTAATGTAAAGTATTTTACACCTAGAAGAGACTCAAATAACCGATGTAGTAAGCAGATGGGAAAATATAATAAATAGTCTGGTTTTCAATGACATTTATAACTGTTCCTTATTCAGCAATGGTAGGCTAAATAGACTTTTTTATAGTTATAGTCTAGGAAAGCTTCTTTGAAGCTGCAATTATTGGAAGCTCATTTTTAACATATTGGATTGAGTATCTAATCAAGGGATCTTCAGTTAAGGATGCAGAAGTTATAAGCCACTTTAGGGGGAAAAAAAACAACCTAATTTACAAAGGTGTTCAAATGTAAATAAAAGCCAAAAGAGCTTTCTGAAATGGAGAATATTTTAGTGAAAACACTTCAACCTAAGGCATTTTCATCTAAATTTTGCTTTCAGATGTACTTGTTCTAATACATATAGTGAAAGATCCAAGAGCAAAGAACTAAATGGGTTTGGGGTTTCAGTTTGAAGGAGAGAAAATAAGGAAAGTTCAAATTAAAAATCTTTAATTTTAGAAAGTTTTGACTAAGAGAATGGAGATATATAATTCTCTGTCTTCATTTACTTTAAGAAATGCTTAAAATTTTTAAGAAAATAAAGAGTCTGTAAAAATTAACATATGGAGGTCTTCAGTTGGAGAAGACACCATTTACTGTTGGTGAGAGTTTTTTTTGTTTTCTTTTGTTTTCTTAACATGGAGTAGAGAGTCTGCAGGAATTTGAAAGTTTTTTATAAGATCTTTCAAAATTAGACAGGATTTTTTTTCCAGGTTGTTTAGAATTGCTCAGGTGTGTTGACTCCAAATTCATTCCAATCCTCTTCTTCCAGCTCAATTTGCTGTTTGGCAAGATGTATTATATTTCTCTAAAAAAGTAATTTCAGCCATGTGCTGTTCAATTAATTAAACCAGGAGGCCATTAGACTGGTGTGGCTCTGTTGCCAGGCTACCTATGTAAGCAAACGGAAACTAACGCCTAGAAATGCCTCAAAGTTATGAGATTGAAACCTAGGAACAACCAATCAGAGCCCAACTAGGCTTTAAACTATAGCCAATCAAATAATTTCCTTGTTTTGCTTCTGTACCTTCTCTACATAAGTCTTATCCTTGGCCACTGTCTTCAGAGTATCCGTAACCACCTCCTGTTTGGTGTTGAGTCCAATCGGTTTTTGCTCAAACTCCAAATTTTTTTTATACTTTTCAGTTTATCTCTTAACAGTGCTTAGGGAAAGATTAGTTAGACAATAATCCCACTTAATTTTTATGCCCACCATAGTCAGAAAGCAAAAGTTGACTATTTTGTTCATGTCTTTTTTTTTTTTAATCTTTATTGAAGTATAATTGTTTTACACTGTTGTGTTAGTTTCTACTGTATAAGAAAGTGAATCAGCTATATGTATACATATATCCCCATAACCCCTCCCTCCTGCGACTCCCTTCCACCCTCCCTATCCCAGCCCTCAGGGTGGTCAAAAGAACCAAGCTGATCTCACCGTGCTATGTGGCTGCTTCCCACTAGCTACCTATTTTATATTTGGGAGTGTATATATGTCCATGCCACTCTCTCACATCATCTCAGCTAACCCTTCCCACTGCCCATGTCCTCAAGTCCATTCCCTAGTCTGTGGCTTTATTCTTGTCCTGCCACTAGGCTCATCAGAACCATCATTTTAGATTCCATATATATGTATTAGCATATGGTATTTGTTTTTCTATTTCTGACTGACAGATTCTAGGTCCCTCCACCTCACTACAAATAACTCAAATTTGTTTCTTTTTATGGCTAAGTAATATTCCATTGTATATATGTGCCACATCTTCTTTATCCATTCATCTGTCGATGGACATTTGGGTTGCTTCCATATTCTGGCTATTGTAAATACTGCTGCAATGAACATTGTGGTACATGTCCCTTTTTGAATTATGGTTTTCTCAGGGTATATGCCCAAGAGTGGGATTCCTGGATCATATGATAGTTCTATTTTTACATTTTTAGGGAACCTCCATATTGTTCTCTGTAGTGGCTGTATCAATTTACATTCCCACCAACAGTGCAAGAGGGTTTCCTTTTCTCCACACCCTCTCCAGCATTTGTTGTTTGCAGATTTTCTAATGATGGCCATTCTGAACAGTGTGAGGTGCTGTCTCATTGTGGTTTTGATTTGCATTTCTCTGATGATTAGTGATGTTGAGCATCCTTTCATGTGTTTGCTGGTAATCTGTATATCTTCTTTGGAGAAATGTCTGTTTAGGTCTTCCGCCCACTTTTGGATTAGGTTGTTTGTTTTTTTGATATTGAGTTGCATGAGCTGCTTGTGTATTTTGGAGATTAATCCTTTGTCAGTTGCTTCGTTTGCAAATATTTTCTCCCATTCTGAGGATAGTCTTTTCATTTTGTTTATGGTTTCCTTTGCTGTGCAAAAGCTTTTAAGTTTCATTCAGTCCCATATGTTTATTTTTGTTTTTATTTCCATTTCTCTGTGAGGTGGGTCAAAAAGGATTTTGCTGTGATTTATGTCATAGAGTGTCTGGCCTATGTTTTCCTCTAAGAGTTTTATAGTGTCTAGCCTTACATTTAGGTCTTTAATCCATTTAGAGTTTATTTTTGTGTATGGTGTTAGGGAGTGTTCTAATTTCATTCTTTTACATGTAGCTGTCAGGGCTCCCAGCACCACTTATTGAAGAGGCTGTCTTTTCTCCATTGTATATTCTTGCCTCCTTTATCAAAGATAAGGTGACCATATATGTGCGTGGGTTTACCTCTGGGCTTTCTATCCTGTTCCATTATTCTATAATTCTGTTTTTGTTCCCGTACCATACTGTCTCTATTACTGTAGCTTTTAGTATAGTCTGAAGCTAGGGAGACTTATACCTCCAGCTCCAATTTGCTTTCTCAAGATTGCTTTGGCTATTCGGGGTCTTTTGTATTTCCATACAAATTGTGAAGTTTTTTATTCTTATTCTGTGAAAAATGCCTGCAGTAGTTTGATAGGGATTGCATTGAACCTGTAGATTGCTTTGGGTACTATAGTAATTTTCATCTCTCCATCTGTTTGTATCATCTTTAATTTCTTTCATCAGTGTCATAGTTTTCTGCATATAGGTCTATTGTCTCCTTAGGTAGTTTTATTCCTAGGTATTTTATTCTTCTTGTTACAATGGTAAATGGGAGTGTTTCCTTAATTTCTCTTTTAGATTTTTCATCCTTAGTGTATAGGAATGCAACAGATTTCTGTGCATTAATTTTGTATCCTGCTACTTAACCAAATTCATTGATTAACTCTAATAGTTTCTGGTAGAATCTTTAGGATACTCTATATATAGTATCATGTCATCTGCAAACAGTGAGAGTTTTACTTCTTTTCCAATTTGGATTCCATTTATTTCTTTTTCTTCTCTGATTGCTGTGGCTAAAACTTCCAAAACTATGTTGAATAATAGTGGTAAGAGTGCAACCTTTTCTTGTTCCTGATCTTAGGGAAAGTGGTTTCAGTTTTTCACCACTGAGAACGATGTTGGCTGTGCATTTGTCATATATGGCCTTTATTTTGTTGAGGTAAGTTCCCTCTGTGCCTACTTTCTGGAGAGTTTTTATGATAAATGGGTGTTGAATTTTGTTGAAAGCCTTTTCTGCATCTATTGAGATGTTCATATGGTTTTTATCCTTCAGTTTGTTAATATGGTGTATTATATTGATTGATTTACATATATTGAAGAATCCTTGCATTCCTGGAATAAACCCCACTTGATCATGGTGTATGATCCTTTTAAACTGCTGTTGGATTCTGTTTGCTAGTATTTTGTTGAGGATATTTGCATCTATGTTCATCAGTGATACTGGCCTGTAGTTTTCCTTTTTTGTGACATCTTTGTCTGGTTTTGGTATCAGGGTGATGGTGGCCTCGTAGAATGAGTTTGGCAGTGTTCCTCCTTCTGTTATATTTTGGAGGAGCTTGAGAAGGATAGGCCTTAGCTCTTCTGTAAATTTTTGAATGAAATTCACCTGTGAAGCCATCTGGTTCTGGACTTTTGTTTTTTGGAAGATTTTTCATCACAGTTTCATTTTCAGTGCTTGTGATTGGTCTGTCTATATTTTCTCTTTCTTCCTGGTTCAGTCTCGGAAGGTTGTGCTTTTCTAAGAATTTGTCGATTCTTCCAGGTTGTCCATTTTACTGGCATAGAGTTGCTTGTAGTAATTTCTCATGATCCTTTGTATTTCTGCAGTGTCAGTTGTTACTTCTCCTTTTTCATTTCTAAATCTTTTGATTTGAGTCTTCTCCCTTTTTTTTCTTAATGAGTCTGGCTAATGGTTTATCCATTTTGTTTATCTTCTCAAAGAACTGGCTTTTTGTTTTATTGATCTTTGCTATCATTATCTTCATTTCTTTTTCATTTATTTCTGGTCTGATCTTTTTTATTTCTTTCCTTCTGCTAACTTTGGGGGGTTTTTGTTCTTCATTGTCTAATTGCTTCAGGTGTAAGGCTAGGTTGTTTATTTGAGATGTTTCTGGTTTCTTGAGGTAGAATTGTATTGCTATAAACTTCCCTCTTTGAACTGCTTTTGCTGCATCCCATAGGTTTTGGGTCATCTTGTTTTCATTGTCATTTGTTTCTAGGTATTTTTTTATTTCCTTTTGATTTCTTCAGTGATCTCTTGGTTATTTAGTAGTGTATTGTTTGACCTCCATGTGTGTGTATTGTTTACAGATTTTTTCTGTAATTGATATCTAGTCTCATAGTGTTGTACTCAGAAAAGATACTTGATACGATTTCAATTTTCTTAAATTTACCAGGCTTGACTTGTGACCCAAGATATGATCTGTCCTGGAGAATGTTATTATCCTTTCAGCCAATCTATGTCTTTTGGTTGGAGCATTTAATCCATTTAAATGCAAGGTAATTATCGATATGTATGTTCCTACTACCATTTTCTCAATTGTTTTGGGTTTGTTATTGTAGGTCTTTTCCTTCTCTTGTGTTTTCTGCCTAGAGAGGTTCCTTTAGCATTTGTTGTAAAGCTGGTTTGGTGGTGCTGAATTCTCTTAGCTTTTGCTCGTCTGTAAAGGTGTTAATTTATGCTCTTTAGTTCTTCTAGGTCCTTGTTAAACATTTCTTGTATTTTGTCCATTCTATTTCCAAGATTTTGAATCGTCTTTACTATCATTACTCTGAATTCATTTTCAGGTAGACTGCCTATTTCTTCTTCATTTGTTAGGTCTGGTGGGTTTTTACCTTGCTCTGTCATCTGCTGCATATTTCTCTGTCTTCTTATTTTGCTTAACTTACTGTATTTTTGGTTTCCTTTTCTCAAGCTGCATGTTCGTAGTTCACATTGTTTCTGGTGTCTATCCCCAGGGGTTAAGGTTTGTTCAGTGGGTTGTATAGGCTTCCTTGTGGAGGGCAGTAGTGCCTGTGTTCTGGTGGATGAGACTGGTTCTTGTCTTTCTGGTGGGCAGTACCACGTCCTGTGGTGCGTTTTGAGTTGTCTGTGAAGTTAGTATGATTTTAGGCAGCCTCTCTGATACTGAGTGAGGTTGTGCTCCTGTTCCAGTAGCTGTTTGGCATTGGGTATCCAGCACAGGAGCTTCGTGGTGGACCTGCATCTTAGCACTGAGACGGAGACCTCTGGAAGAGCTCTCACTGATTGATATTATGTGGGGCCAGGAGATCTCTGGTGGTTCAATGTCCTGAACTCAGCTCTCAGTATTAGGTCTGACAGTGGGCTGGAGCACCAAGACCCTGTCAGCTACATGACTCAGAAGAAAAGGGAGAAAAAAAAAAAAAAAGAAAGAAAAAAAACAATTTTAAAAATTATTTAAATAAAAAAATTTAAAAAGTAATAAAAAAGCAAATAAAAGAAGAGAGCAACAAAATCAATAAATAAATTCACCAATGATAACAAGCACTAGGAACTAAACTAAGATGAACCTAAAAATCAGAAACTAGTCAGTCACATATAGCAAACCTGAAGTCTACAGTTGCTCCCAAGGTGTACTGCCTCAATTTTGGAATGAGCCGCTGTCTATTCAGGTATTCCACAGATGCATGGTACATCAAGCTGATTGTGGAGATTTAATCTGCTGCTCCT